>NC_067401.1:456951357-457260285 GCF_016432865.1 Antechinus flavipes | reverse complement strand
CATTGGCCCTTTCTTTCCAGGCAATAAGGGGATAAAAGTCATTCGTGATGACTTTTGACACACTTTGTCATATGATTATATTAAGGATCAACTCTGTCTCTCTTTCTGTAGACTTGTCAAATTGCGGATCTTGGAATTAAGAGAAAATCATTTGAAAACTCTACCAAAGTAAGTGAGCGCATATTTTATTAAAGTCTGATGTGCAACTTTCAAATTTTTGTTTTCAGCTGGTGGGAGAAATGACAATCTCTGTATATCAAGGTTGGGGGATTCATTTTCTCCGTAGCATTTCAATTTCAGCTTATATGCTTCTGAAAGAAGGATTGAATTAGTTTTCCTAAATGTTGTCTGCATGGCCACTTATGAAGTTCAACAGACTAAATCACTGAAAATTAAGAATTTGCTTTGCCTTTCCAGTCATGAGAAGGGGAAAGTAGATGAGCAGAGCTTAGGTTCTTCATATAGTTACAGACCACTGTAAGTCTTTTAGTCTCAAATGCCTTATATCATCCTTGGAGTATATAATATGCCTGAATTTAAAAAAAATAAATTTATCATTTTTCAGGAAATGCATCAAAATCCATCATTATTTAATCCCATTTTAAAATAGGATCCTGAGGACAATTACTCTCAGCTCTGTATTTACAAATATTTTCAAAATATCACAAATTTTATTTAAAGGAATCAAAACAATATTTTTTTTTTATTTTTACAAAACAGACATGTTGAAATCATAGGAAATTTATCCTTTCTTAAAGTTCTGCATGCATAAGAGTATAATCTTCTACAATGGTCTATAATGAATAAATAAAAACATTTATTAAGCACCTATTGATGTGCAAGACACTATACTTAAGCATTGGAAATAGAAATAAAAAAATTAATTAACCCTGATTCTCAAGACACACAAGACATAGGGAAAGTTTCAGGCACAAGTTAGATTGGAAAGGTCCCATGAACCTCAGGGGAATATGCAAAGCAGATTTCCATCTGCTTTCTCCTTCAAAATCATTCCAACTTATAAAATCATATGAGTTTTTGATGCAGAACCATTGTACTGGACGGGTGTTTGATAGCAATGATTTTTCTTTCTGGATCTTCAGTAGCTGGTGGTCACACTTGCAGGGGAAGCTGCCATCTTTACTGTGGCTGTTTCCTAGGGGGGCACTCGGCTCAAAGTCTTGAGATTTCCGAGGTTTGGGGGATTGGCTATCTCCACTTGAGTTTTGAGGGGAGATAGTGATCTGGACAATGGTGTGAAATGGATCATAATGCTTCCCATGTCTCTCCCAGGGTGGCTAGACTAACTTGTCAATTCTATCAGAGGCACTTGTTGGAAGTTGGTGGAATTGTTGGCTTCTCATGAGCAGTTGCATCTCCAGAAGCTGGCTGTAAAGATTGGATCCAGTCTAGGAGGTGCTGTCATTCCTAGGTCTATCTGGTGTCATTTGGACAAAAGTTGCTGCTGACAGGGATGGGGAATTTCCATAATTATTAGAAGGGAGAACATTACAAGTAAAACAAACAAAAATGAGTCACTAATTTCTAAAATTTGAAAATAATTTATGATAGGATGATAATTTTTTCAGAATAAGATGAAAATATTGATTTTATCAGGTTGATTTCTTACTTGTGGTTCACAATGTTTAAAAATAAAAACATTGTGATGTGGGTGGTCATTTTGCTTTTGCATATTCTTTAAACAAAACAGCTTCAAATTTATTAGAAGTTTTTTCTTTCACTCATAAGACAATAATATATTTCAGACATATTTAGTATGTGGTTTTCTATCAATAACTTAGATCTGTAAATGTGAAACTAGTTTTATACAGCAATGAGGGGCAGAGACAGGAGTGGATATGGGTCACACTCAAGTATCAACCTTCTTTGAGTATCATTACTGCCAGTGTTCCATCTCTCACTCTTTTTTTAATGAATCTTTCCAAAAAGAAAAATGTCAGAGAAATAATGTCAGCAATGGGGAAAGTAATGCTGGTAATGGGGGCGGGGGGCCACTCTTCTTGACTTAGTCAGAAAGTTGGGGACATGAAGAAACTAAAGAAAGTGATAGTTACCTCTCCTCAGTTTTCATTAATACATACTCTAGTGCATGAGATAAAATGGAGCATGAGCATATTACATGGTTGTGGATCTTGGCCAGTCCTACTGGGCTTATACTATTTATATTTATGTCCAAGATCTTTGATTAAACACCATTCCTAAGCAATGGTATTTTTACAAAGAATGTGAGCATGGTTCTTTAATTAATTGAATGTCTATAAATACTGTGGGTAAATCATGTTTAGGATTTTGAATTTTGTAACAATACTCATAAAGAAAGCCAAAAACTTAAGTAAACACTTGAAAATATAACCTTATATTTGTTCACCTTGAGATATTTTGTACTTTCAACGTAAATGTGTTTTATTTTGCTGATAGAAGGTTTTACGTAAATTAGAGTTTTAACACTAAAGAAATGAGGGAAGTTCAGTAAAATTTTTATCTTTGTAGAATGAGAATCATAGAGAAATTGTTTTTAATGACTCTTAAGTATGTTTTCATGATATCTTTTCATTATATATGAGTCCCCATTTCCTATTGTTTTTATATAAAAAGTACTTAATAAATGCTCATTGGATAGCTTCTTATTTACTATTCAAAATGTCACCTACAGCTGCATTTTCTAAAAACATCTTCTCTTTTGTATTCTATGGTTTTCAAAGAAAGTCAAAGTAGAAATAATTGGAGAAATCATGATTTTGTACATATTGATGGTGTTAGAGATAAGTTACATAGAATAGCGAATAGAGAATCAGAATTGGAATCAGAAAGGTGGATTTATATTCTGTCTCAGAGACACCCTAACTTTAACTGTGACCCTAACCCTGGGCACTTCACAAACACTCAATGTTTCAAGTAATTCTCTAAGAGATGCTTATTTCTCTCTGTGGGTGAAGAAAGCTTCCATGCTAGAAATTCCATACAGTAATGACCTCACAGGTCTGGACAAATAAAACCTCAAATTTGTTATATTCAAAAGTACACACACACACACACACACACACACACACACACACACACAAAACCTATTTATGCAGTAAACAGTGCCAAACATCAAACTTACCTTTTGAAAATATGGTAAAATATTTTATAGGATCATTAAAAAGTATTTTTGTGTTAAAAAAAAAAAAACTATTTACATCAAAAAGAAGGTAAGATATTGCAATTGTTATAAATCAACATTTTAATACCAAAAGGGAAAGGAAAATAACTAATTTAATAAGAGATGAAGAAACACAGCTTCAGATAGAATTTGAGAAGTTTGGAACAAAAATGAAATTAGGAATATAAAGGCACATCACCTTATAAAGATTATTATAATGAGGCAAAGTTTTTTATTTATTTAAAGCCAGAAAATTATGAGTTAAAAAAAAAAGGTTCAAGAACACCAAAGATATATTAGACCACACTGTGTACTGTAGAACTAGAGATGGTTTTGGTAACAGCACATTTACATATAACTTTTATTTAAAACTGATAAAAAACTAAAAATGATAAATAATGTAATAATTTGGAGGCTGGGGTATGATCTTAAAGGAACTGCCAATTTTATACAGAAAATCTGGAGAGTTGGGAGTTGGAGGCTTTCATTCAAACCAGTAAATTGTAGAGAAAACTCTGAGAAAGATGCTGAAAAGTTGTCTGTTGAAACTGTGGCAGATGGGAACAGTTAGGTAATAGATTTCTATCAATTAATTTTTGATTGAAGGAACAGAGAAATAAATTCATTGATAAAAAGGGACAGTTATGCCCTTCAGCACTACTTTGAATTGGAGAGAGGTAAAACTTCTTACAAGAACTTGTTGCTCTCTGCTGCCCCCTGTGGCATAAGGAAAAGCAGAAAGCTTTGCAGGTGCTGTGATATCCAGGTGAATTGATTTAAGGTTAATCTGGGTTGTGCTGAAAGCTCCATTCTGATTGGACAATGAGACTTCCAAGTGAATAAATAGTCAGCTGGTATGATGTGACTAACCCGGAAATAATCAGTTGGATGAACTTTGTAGTTCCTCATCTTAGAGTACTACTATAATTCTAATTTTTTTTTTCTAAGTAGCTTTTTAGAAAAAAATATGAATTGGAAAAAGTTTGTGAATTCTATGTCCTGATTAGAGAAAGAAGAGGATTTTTCCAGTTGAAGAATAGTAAGGATAAATAGTCACATGGTAAATAGAAGCTCAGTTTCTTGTTATATATATATATATTCCCTGATGGATCAATATTATCTAAATCTGAAGTCCAGATTTGGGACTTAGCTTAAGCACAGATGAGTTTCCCTCCCTCATGTGCTACCCTGCTAATTCCTGTAAATGGGCACCTCCTATTCTCTGTGGATTAACTTCATTTCCCACAATGGTTGGAGAGAATGATCCAAGGTACTGTATGCTTTATAATTCATCTTATTAATACCTGTGGTGTTATTTTTTTCTTTTGTTTTTGTTAATGAATGGTTGTATTTAAGTTACAAAATGGAATTTATTGTGAGTGGGTGATAATGCAAATATAATTTACCCTATGAATATCTTACCATGGGAATTACTGGTTGTGTACATCAAATATGCATTGGATGTGGTGTTCAAGAAGAGAAAATAGGAAAAGTTTACTTGACTTCAAAAAGTTCATCCCAGGGATACTGAGATAATTTGAATGTAACAATATAATGGTAGTCTACCATTGAGATTTGATAGCTAGCCAAGATAAAGCCAGGTTGTAATGAGGGGCCCATCCCAGAGAAAGCATGAGGCTCCCACCTTCTAGGGGTTCTAGGTATGATTTATCTAGCACCCATTGTGATGATCCCACTCATTGTGATATAATGAAACTTCATAATCATATGAGATGTTCACAAAATGAGTGGGCTGTCCCAAGAGGGAGTGTGGCCATAATATTGGAGATATCAATACATACTAGATAATCAGGGATATTATAGAGAAAACAAATGATTCAGCTTGATCTGCCTGTGGCCACTGAACCATCACCAACTCAAGACTCCTGTGAAAACCATAGACTTCTTGATATCTGTTTTTTTTTCTGGAATGCAACAGGGAGGCTGTGAAATTTCTCTGTCAGCAGTTTTTTTTTCTCTTTCTTATGATGATTTTAGACCCAGCTGTGTACAATTCTTTAATATTCCAGTGCCAGGAGCTGTCTATGTCCTTCAGTGGTTCAAGAACATTCAGGATCAAATGATCTCATTTACCAAAACCAAGTCACTTGGCCTTTTACATCTAAGTTACTCCACATAACATGCTGATTATTTCCATTTTCTCCTGTCTATAGCTTATTTGTATGGAGTTAATTCCATGTTGTCTCTTCCCTTAGGCTTTAAGCTCCTTGAGAGCAAGGACTCATGATTGTCTTTTTTTTTTTAATCCCCAGTGTTTAATACAGTGCCGGACACAGACAAGGTGCTTAATAAATATTCATTGACAGACTTATTGGCATTTTGTACAGAACTGGCCATAGTGTCCTTGAGACCTGGTTTCAAGATCTTTCTCTAAATCATATGAGCTCTATGACTCTGGGCAAGAGGCATCAGGTGGTGGACTTGAAATCAGGAAAAGCTGAGTTCAAATTCTTTCTCTAAATTAGCTATGGGACCCTGGATATGACCAAATCTTTGTTGTTGAGTTGTTTAACTCGGGACTGGGTCTTCATGACCTATTTGTTTATTTTTGGTTTTTTTTTTTTTTTTGCAAAAATATTGTCATGAGTTCCCCTTTCTTCTTCAGCCCACAGATGAAGAAATGGAAGCAAACAAGATTAAGTCACTTGCCCAGGATCACACAGCTAATAAGTGTCTGAAACCAGATTTACTCCTGACTCCATGGCCAACACTCTATCTATGGCACTACCTAGCTTTGCACTAAATCTTGTGGGGCTTCCATTTCTTCCTCAGTAAAATGAGGTTAATAATAGCACCTATTCTATAGGGTGATTGTGGGGATTAAATAAGATGCCATGTAAAGCACTTTGGAAATCTCAAAGCACTATATCAATGCTAGTTATCATTATTGATACTTAGCCTCTCAGCACCCCCAGAAAACTCTAAATGGCAAACCAATGAAAAGATAACTTTTACATCAGTGATTTGACAAGTTCAGTTTTGGTGGTGGTGGAGTTGTGTGTGTGTGTGAGACATGCATGGCAGAACAGTTAACACTGGGCTCACACCTGTCTGGAACACTACTAGTAATCTTGGTAAGTAGTTCATACATTTCTGCACCTCAAGCCTCTCTCACCCACAATTTCCTTCCTAGCTGTGCCCCATCTTTACTGACAGCAGGCTCCCACCAGGAATTGTCCATCTTGACAAAACTGGAGCATCTTTCCATTGGCATTTATTGTAGATATGTAATGAGCGTGTGGACATGTTTGAATTAAAGTTATTGAAGTGATTAACTTGTGATGAACCATTCTAAGAGCATTCCCAACCCAAATCAATGCATTCAGAGAAGCTCTAGATAACTCTTTTCAATCAAATCGATCAAAAATGTCAATTGGATATTGATTGAACAACTCTATCTTCAGACTGGGAGAAATCAAATTATATTGATCATTAGATAAAGTCAGATGAAGCCAGATGGGAAATGTAATGGGACTGGTTGAAAAAATCAGACACATTTCAGCCTGTGTATAAGACAGTTCAGAAATTTCGATATTTCTGCAAGAGTTTCTAACAATGAGCCACTTCAGTGGCAGTGACTGGAAAAATGCCTTGGGAGTGGGGGGATCAGGGAATGATTGAGTTCTCTCCCCATCCTCACAACTGGCAATGGGCTAGGATAATCCTGCGACTCCTGAAAGAGCAGGAATATTTAGACTTCTTTTTAAGATCAGCAGCAGTGTCCAAGGAATGGCAGTATTGATGTCAGACTGGGGTTGTTGAGGTGAAAGGGGAGAGTCCAGAGACATGGAGTTCATGAAGAAGCAGTAGGAGAAATCCCTAAAACCTCAAGGTTACTCCTGGAACCTTAAGGACAAATGTTGTCAGCAGCCCTCTGGAAATCCAACCAGGCTAATGTGAGTGGGAGTTGGGGAAAGTGAGCCCAGAGGGGCTGCCACATAATGAATCATTTCAAATTGTGGGTCAGCAAAAAAATCACGTCTCCCATTTTGAAATTGGCCTTCAGCAGCTCCTTCTTAGTAATGTATCACTCCTCTCAATATGAAATCCAGATCACATGCCCCTATTCCACCACACCCGATGACCAGAAATGAGAGGGGGAGGCTGCTCAAATGATGTGCTTTCTGCCTGAGAAGTCAGCAAAGAAGTCTTTTTAATGAATGTGATATTTATCCCCAGATAACTGAGGATTTGTATAGAGATATTAAAGATGTAGAAATCACAGGGCTCAAAGCCTGGGCTGCTGGATGGAAGCACTTAGTCAGCATTTTCATCCAAATTGGTCAAAGGAAGGAGTAGAAACACATATAAGCTTGGGCAAGGCTTAACTTCTTTCATTTTAGTTTCTTCATCTGTAAAATGGGGGATAATATTAGTACGGATCTTTGTCATTAAGACAGAATGAAATATTGAATGGATGGCACACAGACAGGAATTTCTGGGTTGAAAGCCTTTTCCCCCAAATGATAACTGGCTGTGAAATATTAAGCACTGTCACTTATCCTTGATGTATCTGAAGTAACTACCTAGATTTTATTTACTAAGTCACAGACTAGTTGAAATCTGAGATCTGTGGAGGTGTTTCCCCCCTCTAGTAAAATCCCAGCTCTTTCACATAGTGTATAAAAATTAAAAGAAGAAAAAGGAGGAAAATACGAGTGTAATAAATGAGCATTTGAAAATATCTGCTACAAAAGATCGAAGCAGAGACCGGTTCATTGTTTAACTGTTTGTATAATAGGATGTATTTTATCTACAGGCAAAATCAATAAACATTTATTAAGTTTCTCCTGTGTAGCCAGGAACTGTGCTAGACACTGAAGAAAACAAATCAAGGAACTATTCCTTCCTCAAAACACCTTTCCCTTTGAATTCTGATGCCAAGGTAAATATGGGAAAGGGGAAAGAGCATTACTTTGTCTAGTGTTCTACGGTGACCCCTTTGGAGTTGGAGAGCTCTCTTCGTGATCATAATTCAGGTCCCCCCTCCCCAGGTGGTCACCTCACAGGATGGCTGTGTTACTAGCGAGAGTGTCAGACTGTCCAAAGTCATGGCCATTTCTACCAGATTCATTAAGGATTTTATTTAATGTTCCAAAGTAAATCCTTCACCTTGGACATAAATAATGCAGGTTATACTAAGGCTAGGAGAACATTTGCCTCCTGTTTTATATATCCTTTCATTTCAGTGTTAAAGGTTCTCTTATACAAGATGGATCCATGAAAATTGATTGTATAGAGATGAAGTTTTTTGGAGAAGAATAGTGTAGGTTAAATCAATGTTATCAATGGCAATGATTTAAAGAGTCTTTTCTTAGTCAAAGTTTCAGGTTTGGAAGGAGCCTCAAAGGCCACATATTAGCCAACATAGGGAACAATTCCACTGTCTTGTGCTTCAAAGAGGGGGTAGGATAAGGCTGATAGATAAGAGAAAATGGACCTGCTCCAGGCACCTTAGTGGCCTGTGCAGATTCACATGAGCAAATTGGATGTGATAAGAGAATGGTCTACTGGGCTGTAGCAATGGGTACATGCAGTGGAGCATGGAGGATGATGGCCCATGGGGCCTTGTAGCCTCAGGCAACCAAGAGAAGATATCAATCTGCAGAGTTAATAGTATGTCCTCTTGCTTTATATACCACTTCATATTTAACTTTAGAACTAGGTGCTTTTGATATACATGTATTAGGAGTTATATTACAAATATAACAATTCTGGCTCCCATTCAGCCAGTTAACTGAAATCTTGTCATTTCAATATCTACAATTCTTGTGCATGCCCCCTTCTGTCCATTAGCACAGCCACCACCTTAACTCAGGTTCTCAATGCCCACCTCCCAGACTATATAATAGCTTTCTAATTGGTCCTCCTGCCTCAAGCCTTTCCCTTCATCCTAGTAATGCTGACAATGGAAAGCAGTTAACAAAAGCTAGCATTTATAGAACATGTTAAGATTTATAACATGCTTTACATGCTATCTCATTCTGTCTCAATGACAATCCGACAAAGTAGGTATTAGTATTATCCCCCATTTTACAGATGAAGAAACTAAAGTGGAAGAAATTAAGGCTTCCCCAAGATAATACGTATTTCTACTCCCTCCTTTGACCAATTTGGATGAAAATGATGTCCAAGTGCTGCTTGCTTTCCCACTCCCTTTCTACTTTGTTTGTAAAGTACTCAGATAATATAAAACAAGAAATCCTTTCTATTCTATTGTATTCCTTTTTTCTTTCCTTTCCTTTTCCTAAAAGATTATCAAAATATATAAAAATGAATCTCGCAGCTTCCATCTTAGTTGTCTTTTTCTGTGGCATTAAGGGGCATTCATATTATATCTGCTAATTACAATGAAAATGCTTTTTTTTTGTTTAGTGTTTTAAATTTGTCACCTGTATCTATCTTTTTTATTGGGAAGAGAGTTTGACTCCCTTGTTTTCATTTCAAAGTTTC
The DNA here is from genome assembly GCF_016432865.1 of Antechinus flavipes. Taxonomy (NCBI): domain Eukaryota; kingdom Metazoa; phylum Chordata; class Mammalia; order Dasyuromorphia; family Dasyuridae; genus Antechinus; species Antechinus flavipes. The sequence goes on along the minus strand of NC_067401.1, from coordinate 457,250,648 downwards.
TATTCATCTCTGATCTTTTCATCAGGAATGCTTAAAAGTCCTCTATTTCATTAAAAACACATTTTCCTCCTGTGAGATTATTCAACTTTTCTAAGTAAGTTATTCTTTGTTTTAAACCTCTAAAATTTGCCTTTTGGAATAGTTTATACCAATCATCCAATTATACCACTTAGACTGCTTTATGACAGTAGCTGCTAAATCTTGTGTGATCCAGCTATGGTTCCTCTTTTGTTGAACTCTTGACCTGATCATTCTGGATTTGGGATATAACCTTCCTGAGTTTTCACTTTTGAATTTGTCTGGACTTATCTCCTTTTCTGATCTTTTTCTCCTGATTTGAGTCTGAAGGAAACAACTGTAGACTTGCTCTAGTTGGATTCCCCATTTCCTGATGTTGACCCTAGCCCATGTAAGATGGTTGAAAGACTCTGAATATCTTGAGTCCTTCTAGCTCCCCCTAGGTCTGAGCTTCCTGCTCTGGTCATTCAGCTATCAGCCTTAGTCTTGAGTAGCAGAGAAAATCTAAGATTCCACATTGTTCTAGTCCAGTTCATAGCCTTAAGCTAATGCCTTTCTTTTCTCTATTCAGATGTTTCCAAGACCCCTAGATTCAGAACTCCTCCTCATTCTACACTGGATCTCTAACCTAGTTTCAGAATGTTGGTAATAAGATTGACTTGATTTCCCATTTCTGCTTTCTGAAGTCCTTGTCCTAACTAGATTGGACAGAATCTTCTCCTAGCACAGAGCTAGAGGATCCAATTACACTGGGTTTTAACTAGTTGAGTTTTAACTCTGAGACTAAAAATCTCCTGGGAGTATCATCTCTCTGTAGGTCACAAACTTACTTCTGTCCTCAGACTAGAAAAATAACTCACTATTTTCTCCTTTTCTTTTGTTTCCTGATTGTTTCTTAACCTGGAACTATTTCTAGGCTTTTCTTGGAAGAATCATAGGGGAAAACTGGTCTGGTCTGTACTGCTTCCACCATATTTCCCAATTCCTCCACAGACTGAGAAGTTCTCTGTCATGAATTCCTAAAGTAAGATATCCAGACTCTTTTTTTGGTCATGCTTTTCAGATAATACTATAAGTTAAATTCTCTCTCCATGATCTATTTTCTGGTAACCCTATGAATAAGTTCTGTCTCCATGATTTATCTTCCAGGTTAGTTATTGGTGATAACATTTTCCTTACATTTTCTCCTGTTCTTTGGTTTAGTATTTCTTGTACTTTCATGATATCATTAATGTCAATTTTACTCATTCTGATTTTGAAGGGGTTTATTTCTTGGGTAAGATTTATACATTTAGGATTAAGCTTTTAGTTGATTCTTATTCCAAGTATTTTTCCTCTTATGTCTCCCTTTCTTCCCTCCCCCCCAATTCTTTTCTCTAGTAGTCTCATTTCATTATAATATAATTTTTAGCTCTTAATGAAATTTTTCAAGGAATTTTTTTACCAGCCTTGCCCTCAGTCTGCACTTCTCTTTATGACTTTGTTTGTAATTTGCTTTTCTTTTATTTATTTAATGTTTTCCCCAGTCATAGTCAAGACAAAAAAATTACATTTACTTCTAAAATTTTTGAGTTCTAGGTTCTCTCCCTTATTCCCACCAACAATTAAAAAACTACTTGTGATACTGTGCAAAACATTTCCACAAAAGTTAAGTTTTGGAAAAAAAACATAAATCTCCCATTCTAATGAAAATAAAAACTCTCAAGAAAAACTAAGTTTAAAAAAATGAAAGAGATGTATATAAATAAAGAGAGGATGCTTCAATCTGTATTTAGACACAAGAAGTTCTTTCTCTTAACAATCCTAATAATGATATGTAAATATTATTATTTTTATGATCATTAAGCAGGAATAAATAAGAGGACAACCAACATACCAAATTATTACTGAATATTAGAAAAAAACCAAACAAAACTAAAATCCCCTTCCTTTTTTGGAACCATTTAAAAATTTTTAATTACCTTACAATTATGCAACTTACAATTTGCTCTTAGACATATACAGCAGAGAAGCAATAAAAATGCTACAAAATAGTGTGAGGTAATCATATCTGATCACATTTCAAAAATGCTCTTCTTTCACTGACCCTGTATGCTGATTGTAACATATGCTCATCTCTTTAAGAACTTTATTCTCCAGTGATAATCTTTGACTTTAAATATGGAATACCATAACTCTGAACAAATCAAACTTACTGGTGGCTCACAGAGCAATGGAAAGATGCAAACTACTTGTAAGTAGAGTGATCCTTGCTGTCAGAGATGATTTGCATATAAAAAAAATCATAAAGAGGCATTGTCAGAGGCATGTATGGATGGAAAAGGAGAGAAGTTGGTCATGGAGTAAGAATAAGAAATAATTATTGTTCCTTACTCATCAAGCCTGAGATTTGTATTATATTCGTCCAAATCTATTCTTTAGTTCTCTGATGGAGAGAACTCCAAGTAAATACACTCCCTCTACTAAGGTGGGTTCACACTTTCTCTGTAGCTCACATTCTTAGAGAGCTGTATAGGACACTGAGAGATTCAATGACTTTCCCATCACATAAAGCCAGATCATCCTGAGTCCAAGACACTATATCATTACAACAATAATATTAAAAGAACCAATTGTTCTTCCAGTGAACCACTGAAATACGATGTAAAATGCTGAATTTTGAGTCAGAAAGACCTGTGTTCAAGTCTCCTTTCAGATTACTAACTATGAGGTTATAGGTAAGTCTAGTCACCTTTCTGACTATTAGTTTCTTCATTTCTAAAATGAAGATGATAATTCCAATTAGTACTCCCCCCATTTGTTATTATGAGGATTCAAAGAAATGACATGTTTAAAGCATTCCATGAACCTCCCAACCCCAAAAGGCTTCCTATTGCAATTTCAAAGTACATGAAGAATGATGCATTTCCAAATCCTATATTATATACAAATTTTATTCTAATGATCACAGACTTAGTAACCTTAGAAGTGATCTGGCCAAAACTCCCCTTTTATAAGTAGAGAAACTGAATCCAGAATGGTGAAATGACTTTCGCAGGATCACATTTCCAAGAAATGTCTGAGGTTGGTATAATCCCAAATTTTCCTAATTCCACTATTCTAATATACCACATTACTTCATGTGGAAGAGCCATTCTCAGAACTGATGAAGTAAATCCCCGTGATCATGACATGACAGACCCAATGAATATTAGTTGTTATTGCTATATCTATTATTTAAAGAAAATTCTTGAGGGGGAAAATTGTCCTATTATGAATAAGAGGGAAACTTAGTTGTGACCTCACTATTCAGATGAGAAAGTCAAGGACCAGTGAGTATAGACTGCTTGAAGACAGAAAACATTTCATTATAACTATTGCAAGTGGACAGAGTGTTAGTAGTAAGCAATAGATTCCTTTCTCACTGATTATTCTATAGAAAATGTTCTACTTCTATAACCACTTTTCAGGTCTGATGGAGAGTGGATAATTATTCAGGAATGGGATGAATCTGACCTCCTCTAAAGTCCCTTTAACTTCCGAGGTTCAGTGATTCTGGTCACACAGGGCCTCCAGCTCCCCATTCAATGAGCTTTCAGATATGCTCAAATGCTTTATCAAAAGAATACTGCCTTGTTATTTATGCTTAGTTCAACAAAATAGGCTAAATAAAAGCAATTTTCTAGATTTTTGTTTTAATTTTTGTGGGGGACTAGGAATTAATTTTCTGCTGTCTTCATATCTTTAGTCATATATAGATAGTGATATATCAATAAGTATATGTATAGATATAGATATTTATATATGGATGTGTGTATATATATACATATATATACATACATATATAAAATTATTCATTCTCAGGGTAAAAACTCATCATTACATTTTACACTATAATGTTTTGAATCCCCATCTTCCCAAGGGCTCTATTCCCTGTTCTGCCATACTGATCACTTGTTTATGTCTTTTACTGTTTAAAGTCATGATGTTATAAGGGCTCTAAGCTTTAAACTAATCACCTTTTTGAATTTATAGTCATGATTTCTTAGTTTTCCACTGCATGATGACATTTTCAAAGGATTTATGCATCTGAGTTCACATTTACAACACCCAAATAATGATTTAACAATTCCTTCTAGTTACAAAATGAGCTTCATAATTTTATGAGCAATGTTTTTTGAAATAAAATTAATTGGTGTCTTGCGCTTCCAAGGCCATTAGGAAATATTTGATATTTAGAATTATATTGTGTTCCAAAAAATCCTAACCAGAAGCATTTTGTATCCATCAAATTTATTATTAGAAAAGTTAGACATATATTCTCTGCCCATCCAGAAAATTTCCAATGCAACTTTAGATGGATGAATTCTTTTAAGGGTTTTAACTAAATTGAAACTTTCATTACGTCCATTGGATCATTTATAAATATAAAGAACAATCTCTAATTAAAAAGCATTCAAAAAATTAAACACTTTGTCTTTCATTGGGTTTGTATCATTTTTTAATGTTGCTGATTATTTTCATAAAGAAAAAGGCAAATAAGTTATTAAAGGTGAACAGATTATGGAAGAACATGTCATTATGGCATCCATTTACGGGGATAGAAATGTTTTCCAATAATATTTATACAGTTCTTTTATATTTAGAGGAGCATCTCACCAAATTCTTTATCTAAACAAGAATTCATCAGTGCAACTAGACCAATGTGGCCAATGTAGCGTGAAAAATAGGTTTTGTATCCAACCCAATACTGGGCATTTTCTCTTGCCTATTGAACACAGCTGTTTCCTGTATAAAAACTCAGCAGGGATAGGAACTGTCCACAGCTGAAAGATATTCAAAAGATTAGTGGAAAAAAGGGTTGGGAAAGATCTGCCTCAAATATTATGATCAGAATTATTTTACCCCAGACACTGTAGAGGGAAAAATAAAGTAGATAATCTATCTCTTCTGTGATTTCACATGTTTGACTACCAGAATCTTGGACTCTGGCCTGATTTTAAATCAAGCTTGCTCATTGGATCCTTAAAGCATATTTTCAATTCATAAAGATCTTGGACAGATGACCCGCCTCTTGGCCCTCTGTAAATCCAGGAATGAAGTGGTTACCTCACCATACTCTGCCTTCTAAGCTATTTTTGGAGTATTGCTTTCAGGCGAGTGACCCATAGTAAATGGGACACTGACAATCTGAGAGTAACCCAAGAGGAGCAAGCACTGTGATGACTAGAAGTGACTATATGTTATCATAGTGGATAAAATAAGGTGACAGTTTTCAGTAACTTATCTGTAGAGGAACTTGGATACAGATTTATTGTCTTAAGGATAGTTCTGGTGAGATGCGATTCATTAGGAATTTTCTTTTCTTTCCATTGACCCAAAGTCAGTTTCTTGCATTTGCTATTTCTACCCATTCTTCTAAATTCTGTCTTCTGGGGCAAAGTAGACAAATTTAATCCCTCCTGCACATGAGGATGCTGGAAATACTTATTGCCATCATACCCTTCTTAAGAAAAAAAAATGTTTTAAAGAAACACCAGGGTATTTAGTTCTTGTGCATTGTGAAATGTTATGGTTTCATTGTTGTTGCCAAAGGTAACTGTAGGGTGAGCAAAACTTTGTAAGACCATCCCTATAGGATCAGACCTAGTGTGACTGGGGGGCAATTGATAACACTTCAGGATAATAGTTAAGAAGAAGACCATACAATAAGGGAAACCAAGTCACCCAGTTATCTCTGAAGCCCAAAAGCAACTAAAGGAAAAAAGCACATATCAGGGGATTGTATGAACAGACACATGATTTGAGATTGATTGGGTTCCATCAAACATCTTGTACGTAGTTACTGTGCCTCAAGAGACATTTTAATTTATGAATATATCAGACACTTGATTGTGATGAGCACCATTATAATGGAACTCTGTTCTACTTGAGCTGCCATCAGGAAATTAATGCAACACATTTTTCTTCTAAAGATCTTGGCTAGTAAAATAAATGCTGGCACTTGAAATAAATAGCTAGACAATTAAGAGAAGAAATTTTGTGAGATATCCTAACCCAGGGCAAAGGCAAGAGAGAAATGAAAGAGAGAGCAAGCATGCTATAATGGAAAGAATGTCAAATTTGGAGTCAGAGCTTAAAAGCTCTGTGACCTTGCATTAATCATTTAACTTCTCTGGACCGTAGTTTCTTCATCTGTAAAATAGGGAGATTAAAGGAGATAATCCCTACCAGCCATTCTAGTTTGAAATTTATGATCGTACAAAATCTTGGCCAAAGAAAAGTTGAAAAAAGTACATTAACTTGCATTAGAATCAGTGAATCAATAAGACTCAAACATCTTCTATGTGCTAGGTGGACTTGTTCTAGGTGTTGAGAAGATGAAGGCAAGATTGAAACAGTCTCTGCCCTCAAGGACTTTATATTCTAATGAGGAGACATACATATATACATATATTATATACACACATATATGTGTGTATGTATACATAGTATGAATATGCAAAAGATATACCTCTTTGATTCATTAATTGTTGTTCAGTCACAGTCACCTTCATGACCCATTTGGGGTTTTCTTTGCAAAGATACGAGAGCGGTTTGCCATTTCCTTCTCCATTTATTCATCATTACAAATCTAGAATTCATGCTTTGGTGCAGATTCAATAAATCACTGACATCAGTAAAAGAAAAAGCAATATGTGCTCATTATTGAATATCATGATTAATGATTCAAAATTAACTTGTGAATGAGATTTACTTCTCTGAAATATCTGGATGAGTTTGTGTTTAATGTTCAATTGTTCTTTCTCAGTGTTTTTCATTATATTTTAACCATAATGGACATTTATAGAGAGCTTTAAAGTTGTTGAAGTTTTTTTTTTTTAGTATTTAATATACACAATCTCATTGTTCTTTCTTATTATTATTTGAAATAAGTACTAAAGGTATCAGTATTCACATTTTATAAATGAGGAAATCAAGGCTCAGGGAAGCATCATAAGTTGAAGGACACACCAAATAAATGTCAAGATAAAGTCTCAAACCCAGGATCCTTAGATGCCAAGATCAACATTCCTAACACTCCACTAGACTACTTTCTGATTCTATTGATTGTTTTTTTTCCCAAAAAGGAAAAAAAATGACATTGAATTTCTTACTAAAAATAGATTTTTGTTTAATTTTTTTCTTTGAATAATATTGTTTGCCCAATTGCATATAAATGCAACTTTTACTATTTTTTTTATTTTGTTTCAAGTTTTTTTCATCTCTCCTTCTTTTCTCTTCCCATTCCCTGTGATGGCAAGCAATTTAATATAGGTTGAATATGTGCAATCATACAAAACATATCTCTATGAGTCAAGTTGAGAAAGAAAATACAATCAAAAAAAAACTACTCTGAAAAAATAAAGTGAAAAATCATACACTTTACTCTGCATTCAGACCCCATCACTTCTTTCTCTGGGAGTAGATAGTATTTTTTATCATGAGTCCTTTGGAATTGTTTTGAATCGCTGTATTGTTGAGAACAGCTAAGTAACTGACAATCGTTCATTGTGTAATGTTGCTATTACTGTGTATGATATTCTCTTGGTTCTGCTCCATTCTGTCTATCAGTTCATGTAAGTCTTTCCAGCTTTTTCTGAAATCAATTTGCTCATCATTTCTTGTGACACAATAATATTCCATGACAATTGCGTACCATGATTTTTGAGCCATTCCCCAATTGAGGTCATCCTCTCAATGTCTAGTTCTTTGTCAATTCTCATTCTCTCTCTCTCTCTCTCTCTCTCTCTCTCTCTCTCTCTCTCTCTCTCTCGCAAGCGCACACATATACACCCCTGCCATAGTTTTGTACAAATAGGCTTTTTCCTCTTTTTGTAAATTTCTTTGAGATACAGTAGTGGTGTTGTTGGATCAAAAAGCATACAGTTTATAGTTCCAATACAGAGCATTATGAGATATAAAATGGATAATTTTTATTATATTAAATTTAAAAGATTTTGCCCAAAGAAAACCAATGCAACCAAGATTAGAAAACAAGAAGAAAGCTGAAGGAAAAAATTTCACAGCAAGTGTCCCGTATAAAGGTCTCATTTCTCAGATATACAAAGAACTGAGGCAGATTTAAAAGAATACAAGTCATTCCCCAACTGATAAATGGTTTAAAGATATGAACAGACAGTTTTCAGATGAAGAAGTCAAAGTACACAGAACAGAAACCAGTTATTAATGATAAAAGCAGAATGATTTTGGGACAAATGTCCTGTGATTTAAAGAGCTATCCGGCCATGGAGAGATTAGGTGTTTTGTTTATCCTCTAAATAAAGAGACTTGGCAGTATTCTATTGGATTAAGACATGAACTTGATGTCAGGAAATCCTGGGTTCCCATTCTGGCTCTAAAAATTATCATCTATGGGACACTGGACAAATCATAGGAACATAGATAATAGCTAGTGTGATTGTCTCATTATACACACAAAAAACTAAGATCCAAAGAGCAAATGTGACTTCACTAGAATACAATCACAAGTCCTGTGACTCCTATTCAGGGACTGTTTTTTTCTAGAATGCCATGCTTAATGGCTGTGTAGCTGAGTGACCCTGGGCAAATCCCTTTGCCCTGTTTGCCTCAGTTTCCCCATCTGTAAAATGAGCTAAAGAAGGAAATGGCAAAAACACTTCAGTATCTGCCAAGAAAACCACCAATGAGGTCATGAAGAGTCAGACACAACTTGAATGACTATTCAAATGAAAAGTCCCAATCCAAAATGTTTTCCAAATTTTCTTGCACACATTTTATTAATTCAGAGCACATAAACTCAAAAACTATGTTGCTATTTTATAGATTTGGGAGGGGGTATATTATTCTGCCTTACCTCAGTGAGCAGAAACTAGGAAATGCTAGGAAGGCAGAATATGATAGTCTAATGAAAAATTTTAATAGAGTGAATCAAAAGTGGAATGGGCAGCTTTAGAGACAATAGGTTTTCCTTCATTTGGGGTATTGGACTCAATGTTCACTTCTTAGGGATTTGTAGAGAAAATTTCTGTACAGGAAAAAGTTGGACTATGTCCCTTTGAGCTCTCACAGTCCATGATAGCTCAGATATTTGGAAATAAACTTCATTCCCTTCTTTTATTCAGACTCATCCAGAGCATCCCTGTAGCAATTCACTTCAACTAATATCATTAAGCTCCTATTGGATGTCCTGATGGAAAAGAGACCTCTGGGTAATATGGAACAAAAAAGTCTTATGACTGAGAGTCTTTGGAGCTTATGATGATTTGAGCCAATACTCAAACACCATGAGAGTCGGGTCATAATACCAGAAACCAAATGACAACTTGATGATACTTCTCAAATGATATGTACTTGAAGACAGTAAGAAGCACTTAGAATCGATAACAATGAAATCCCTGTGATCAAACAGAAGATTTCCATCACCAGAATTTCAAGCAATTACCTTGGAAATAAAGCAAATGAGTAACATCAGCAGCAAAAATCATTTGAAGATCCTTCAATTTAATCTTAGAAATGAACGTGTGCCCACATTAACTTGGCTTGGCAGATAACTAAATGCAGTATAAGTCTTGAGTAATGCTGTTAGAGAACAGAACTCCCATAATAGACTAATGAGTGGGAAATATGATCGCACTGTCTTCAAAGATTTGAAAGGTTGTCATGGTGAAGACAGATTAGATTTTTTTTCTGCTTGTCCCTGCAGGATAGAACTCGGAACAATGAGTGAAAATTGCAGAAAGGCAGATTTCAGTTCCACTTCAATTAAAAAAACTTGCTACCAATCAGAACTGTCCAAAGGTGAAATGGGCTGTACTGGGTCTTGGTGAGTAGGAGACGAAAGGGAACTTCCTTTAAATATGGGCAGAAGATCTGGATTCAAATCCTGGCTTACACATTTACTAGCTGTGTAATCTAACTTTTCCAGGTCTCCTTTGCCTCAACAATAAGATGAGAAGGTTGCATTTGAGAGCCTCAAAGTTTCTTCCCAGTTTTAGATCTATAGTGGCATGAAGTCGCCAGGAAAAGGCTGAATTGCCCGTGGATGTGAATGTTGTAGAGAATATTCCCATCTGATTTTAGGTGGGGCCAGATGGCCTCTGATGCCCCTTCCTATTCCTCTGAAATTTAAGGAAATAAATTAATAGCAAATACTGAGGATTATATCCATAATGCTAATGCATTCCAGGTACAGACTCTTTATTCAATGCATTTAAAATTTATAAGAAAAAATGTGTTCATTTCTAAAATCATTGTAATATCTGAGACGGCAGATAAATGAATTTGCCCAAACAGAATTTCAGAAATTCTAAGTTGATCCCAACAGCCAACAAGCCCTATGCCATACCCCTAAAGGTATACTTAGTATGGCTGTAAGGATGTTCACGTATCCTTTGTCATGCATTAAAAAGAGTTTTATAGGAAGAAGCATTATGAACTATGTGCTTTACCAGAATTCCACCACTTTCATGCTTTAAAAGGAACTGGGACTCTCTGTACTTTAGCGAATGACAAATCCATCGGATGCCGAGACTGAAGAGTCATCAGATGTCAAGGCATTCAACACTCACAGAAATATGAATTTCCTCAACATTGGCCTGAATAATTGCTCATTTTGATGAGGAAAGGGGGTCGTGCCTGAGAAGATATAGCTGGCAAAGATCTTAGTCCCAGCCCAGATCACTGAATTAAGGACAGAAAATACAGGAAGGACTTTCCTGTCCTTGAGGCAAAGATTCTTAGGTCTTTCCCTCTCCAGTGAGAGAGTCCTATCCATGAAGGTGTCATTTGTACATTCTAGTCCCATCCCTGGTCGGTGATTTGGGGGTTTCAGAGGAGGGAATTTTCTCTACCACAAAAAGGGGTGATGGTGAGGCTTCTGTACCCCATTGTCTAGAAAGATACAGCAGTCAGAAGGTGTAATCTTAGCTTTGGTTAAGAGCTTGTGTTCTAAAGGCAGGTAACAGTAGTCCAACCTTGATCTGTTAACCTTTTAGGTCATTTAGTTGGATCCTGAGAGGAAAAGGTAATCCAAGAGAGATTACAATAAGTATTACTTACTACTACCAGAAGTCAGTGGTAAATGTGAGCAATAGTCAGAGTAATACAAGTGATAAAATCTATAAAAGGAACAAGGGAAAGAGACAAGAGGCAATAAATACCCAAGGGGGTCCCACTCAGGGATTAAGTAATGTCTCTAGAACAGAAGAACTGATCTCTAGGATCAGCTGAGTGTATGAGATAACCCTCACTCAAGAGATTGGCAGGGATTAAAGTGGGGTTTTTATGGACTTTTTCGAAGATGTTCTCTCAAGTCATCTGGACAGAGATGGGGTATTCTCCTTTAATCTTTAAGTACAAATAAGATATCTGAGTAGTGATAAATGTTATCTCTAGGTGCAAGGATAGGTGAAAGACTGCCTATTGTCCAAGTTCAGGTCATCTGAACAATGATGGATTTATGCCAAAGAACAGGTAAGGAAAGGTGGCTTCTCAGAATACAGTCAGGGAGACTAAGGCAGGAAGGATTCAGAAAGTCAGCTAGCAAATTTCCATAGTAAATTCAAGCTAGATCACAAGTCAGGGCCCCAAGTAACAAAATGGCATTTAAGAAACATCAAAGAATCATGGGGCAAAATAAATGTCAGTGATGGAACCTGAACCCAGTGCTGATTTCAAGTTCAGAATGCTATTTACAAGTTGTCTAATTTCACAAGATAGCCTTCTTTCTTCTCTAATCTTTTACTAAAAAAACAAGACTTGAAGAATTGATATAAGCCATTAATTAAGGTTCTCCAAAGTTTGGGGTCTTATTCATTCTAGATCCATGGGACCTATGTTCAAGCGCACCGATTATTCAAGCCTCCCTTATGCGTCACCTTCCAAAGTATCTACTCGTTTCTATTTTGAGAAATCTTAAAATGAAAACCAATTTGATTTCTTATTTTCAGTTCTTGTATATGCTCTCCTAAGCTCTCCCTTCCATCTTCTCAGTTTATACCATGAATCAGTCTAATGGGCATTTCTTTACCTTCAGGCTCGACATATCCTATTCTATTATCCTTATAAATGAAACATTGAGTTTCCTGTGGTCTATTTCTTCTCTTGAGCTATATCCATGAGTATCAATTTCAATCCTTTCATTCAGCTCATTTCTTTTCTTCCAATATATTCATGATGTAAAACTTTTGTTAGGTACTGATTGAAAATTCCTCCACAAGGCTTTCCTTTCAGCCCTCATGTTCTGCAGAGCAGGATTTGCATTTTATTAGGTATCATCAGGGAAACAAATGTATTTGCTACTTGTTAGGTTATAGCGCCATTCCTAAAGCAAGGTGAAAGCATAACTGCATTCAGAGCATATATATCCCTTGTGCTGAATGGTACTGTATGCTACTTTTTAATGTGCTATTGAATTATTTCTTTGGAAATTAAACTTACCTTCCATAAAAAGGAAATTATGATAAAATATGGAATATTTTGATGGAATTTTTGCTACGTGATGACAATAAGAGTGAAATTCTTAGCTGATCATACCAAGGGAAGAATTAAGAATGCCTTATGAGCCCTTTGAAGTTTGTAATAAATATCTCTATGACCTTGATTATCCATCAGCCAAATCTAGCATGTTTCCCAAATGAGAGAGTCTAATGTTCCTATTTCTCACATGAACATTTTCAAAGTGCTGAGATTTAAAGAGGCTCCCAGTCTAACGTTGTACATGGGCAGAGGAGACGGCAATCGAGTGGAGTGGATCTACAAGTCTCCTTGCAGGGTTGTTAGGACCCATCTGTAGTGTGTCTAAACTGTTCCAATTAGAGAACCACATAGTAAGAGCTTACTAAGTGCTTGCTGACTCATTTGACTATTCTGTTGTGTCTTAAAGGCCATTAGTTCTATGTTGTTAAAATTCAGTTCAACAAGCATTTATTAAATGCTTATTATGTGCCAAGAACTATGCCAGGGATTAGGAATATAAATACAAAATAAATACAAAAAATATAAATACAAAAAATGTATAAGGAAAATAAAAACAAAATCTTGTTCTTCAGGGAGCTTACATGTTATATTGGCTAGGCAAGACTAATCAAGGAGCATTTGTTAAGTGCCTACTGTCTACTAGGCTCCGGGAAGACCAAAAAACTGATGTTACTCTCAAGGAGCTTATGTTTTGTACTAGGAATCAAAAGATTTGGGCTTTAGTCAGTCTCCCAAAATACTTTAGACAAGTTATTATACTCTTTTGTGTCTCCAGTTTTTCATCTGTAAAATGCATTTTTAAAAGAAAAAAATTTAGTAAGCTTCCAAATGCATAGAGCACTGAAATTGGAACAAGGTTATTGTTCATGTTCCTTGTAACTCTTAAAATTTTGCGATTCTGAAACAGGGCATTAATTTGGGAAGGCGAGTACTTTGCATTCCCTCAAAGTTCAATGAGGTATCATCTCACCCATGAAGCTTTTCAGTTTCTCAAATGAAAATAATTTATTAGCATCCTTCTCACCCTACAAAATCATTGTGCCCCCATCCCAAATCCTTTACTCTGGTCAGTTCCTCTAGTGATCTCCATTTTAAGAGAGGTGACCAGGCCAGCTAAATCTATTTTGCTCCTTTCCAGACTTCTTTTACACCATGCCTTCCTTTTTATGTGCTATCCATCTTTTTCCTTGGGATCAAGGCCTCTGTTTTGCGTGTGGGTGTGTGGGTGTGTGTGTGGAAAAATTGTGATGTGAAAGGGACAACTGTACTTATCTCACAGGCTTCCTGTAAGACTTAAATGACATAGCATGTATAAGGTCAATCATTATTTGTCTTTTTTATGCACGTCGGATTTTACGTTTTGCTGTGATATTTTTAGTGAATTATGGATTTTGCAACAACAACAAAAAAAAAAAAACACTTTCTAAATAGATACTCAATGACCATCTCAAACACAACATGTCCAGAGTAGAGATCATTCTCTTTTCCCAAAACCTACCTCTTTCTAACAATTGCATATTCTTGTGGAAGGTGTTACCAAGCTGTCCAAGACTCACAACCTTAATATATCCTTATTGATTTCACACGCTTCCTTACCTTACATATCTAATCAGTAGCTAAGTTTTAATAAATGCTGCTTTGCCATTTGATTGGTTAATTTCTTGTGAAGGACTTTGCACACTGGAAGCAATAAATAGTTGTCATTTGTTACATCATCTAACGCTCCATGAGAGACAAATGAGCATCTGCTGGAGAAAAGTGCCTTACAGAAGTCACTTGAAGGGTGACAGAGGAAAGAAAGGAGGATGAAAACAGAGTGCCCAAAGATAAAGGCAAAAGAATGAGAGCTCGAACAAGCGTTCCCACATCATCCTTTTATCTGGGACAGGTTCTGAAACTCCCCAATATCAAAATAATATTTTTAATTGCATTTCCAACATGATCCAACTTGGTATAAAGTAAAGAGTGATAACTCTGGAATCAAAGGTCCTAATCCTACCTCTTTCCGTACTTTCTGATTTATCATGGTTACATCTCAACTTTTCAGAGGTTGATTTCCTTGATTGTAAAATAAGAGAATTGGGTTAGAAGGTTTTTAAGGTCCCTTCCAGCTCAGTATCTGGGATTCTGTGTTCTGTTTCAACAAAATACAAAATCCCATGAAGGATTTAAAGGAAATTTCAGACTAGCTCTCCTTCATGTAGAGAGGGTGGGGATCTTTGAAGTTGCCTGAAATGTAATTATATGCATATAAGACAAAATGAAGAGATGCAATTGAAGCATAATGTCAAACCTTGCTAGGTCATGTTGCCTGAGGGAGAACCCAACCTGGTTCCACAATTTTTCCACTGCATCTGTTTTATGGAGGATTCCATATCTTCCTGGGGCAGGTAGAGGGGACAGTAGATAGAATAATGAGTTTGGAGCCAAGATGATTCATCTTCTGAGTTCAAATCAAGTCAAACTTAATTTTGCCTCAATTTCTTCATCTGTAAAATGAGTTGAAGAAGGAAGTGACAAACCACTCCAGTATCTTTGTTTAAAAAAAAATTCAAACAGGGTCACAAAAAGTAGGGCTTGATTAAAAAAAAACAAAAAACACTGAACGTATCTTTCTAAATGGGTCAAAAATGAGGTCCACAGACCAGAGCTCTGAATTACCCCAAGTATATGGATTTTGTTTCCCCTCATGTGCTTCTGAGATAGGTTTCTGTTTTGTCAACTTTCTGCAATATAAACTGAATGCATTTATAACAGCATGACCCAAGTTTGTGTGTGGATTATGATGCATTTTACTATTCATGCATGTGATTAATGAGTTCTTATGATATTCTATCTCTTTTAACTTACTACTAAGCAAAGTTATACAAGTGTCATTGGACTGATTTGTATAACTGGAAATACATTGGTGAGGGCTCAATAGCCAAGGCCGTGAGCAAGAAGAATACATTTTCCCCTCAACAAGGTTACCTCTGATAGAAATCGAGTATAAGTGTGTGGTAGCAGCCCTTCTGTGTGAACCGAGACCTGCCAGTGTAAAGGCTGAACTCAAAGAGTAACTAGATGTCCTTTTGGACATCTCTAGCTTTTTTCACCATTTGGCTCCAAGGCCACTATCTGGGACAGTCTGGTCCCTCTCCTGCATCTTCCCTCCTGGCCCCCAGATCCTAGAGCCTATTTTCATTCTTTAATCTTCTCTGCTGCCATTTTGCATAGACATTTCTTTACATGCTATTTCCCTCATTATCAAGGAAGCCTCTGCTAAGTCAGCCCTGTGGGATATATTCTGTAGGATGGACTGGACTTTGTGCCTTCATGTTTCCCCTCATTCACAGGCACATATTAGGTCTTTTTTATGAAATAGGAATCCCCAGGAACTATGAATGAACACTTGGAAAATCCTGCTGTGAAGATCTTGCAATGTTCTTGGGAAATCCTATTTAACTACGTTACTTAAAGGAAGTAAAAATATGTACATCATTAGCAGTAATAAAGGAAAAGTTCAAATAATCTAATATTCAATTCAGAGGCCTTCACTGCGACAGCAAGACCTGAATTCTCATCTTTCCTTAAACACTTATTAGTTATATGACTCTGGGCATGTAGCTAATCCCTCATCCGCAGTTTCCTTATCTGCGAGTGAAGGGAGTTTGACTACATTAGCAGTCATCAAACTTTCTGGTCCCACAATCCCCTTACAATCTTAAAAAATAATGACTTCCCCAAAGAGTTTTTTTTTTTAAATTTGGAATTATATCTATATTTATTGTATTAGAAGTTAATATTTATAGAAACCTTTTTTGTGTATGTATGTCTATATAGAAACACATACAAATGTGTACATATATACACATATTGATAGTGATGCTATTAAAAATTAAAACATCTTAGCATTAGGATGAAAATAGTCTTGACCTCTGACTTCCTGAGTTTCAATGATCTCCAGGGATCTCTGAGCTATAGTTTGAGAACCATTGCACCAAGTCAACATATCCATGATCTTTTCCAGCTCCAAACTTATGGTTTATGATCCTGTACATTAGATTTAAGAACATGTATCAGAAAAAAATTGTCCTTTTCTTTGGATTTTTGCTATTTAAGCACTCCTGATTTTTAGGATACTAATTGAAACATGATTCTTTTATTCTTCTTATTATTATTATTATTACTATTCAGATTTCAGGCATCGTGGCATAGGGGATGGAAAGTGGGCTGTAGAATCAGAAAGATTCCTGGTTCAAGTCCAGCCTCTGACACATATTGGCTATGGAACCCTGAGTGAGTCCCTTAAGTCCTCAGTGCTCCAGGAAGCCTCCTAAGACTAAAAATTACAAAAGAGCTTCAGATTTCTTTTGGGGGAATAAAGCTTTCTTCTAAAGCATCCATGAGATCACAGTTATAGTCTTAAAATAAAAAGGACATGGTTTCAAAACTAATTTGAATAAAATGTCATACATTAAAAATCATGCACAAAGCATGGAAAAGTCATTAATTGAAAAAAGTGACTTGTGACTTTCACACAAAATAAAGCAGCACTCAGTTAAAACAAGATCCCATAATTGATTGATTCCAGACAATTCTTGTTGAAAAATTACCCTCAGTATAAGTCTGCCATATAACGGTTTGTGGTCATGTGTCACTTTCCAGTATTTCAAATATAACAGATACAGGCACCCAGACTGTAAAATTTGTCCTTGAAAAATGCTTTGAATTTTTTTATTCGAAAAATGTTATTGTTAAATCCAAGTAACTTTGCTATACTTATTCAAATGACTGATGTATTTGCAGGGGGCATAAATACTGATTTAAACCATTTTTTCCAATATATGCCTTCAAATTGAAATCTTTATTTTTAAGCAAGCATTTTTCTAAGATGCTGACCAAAGGCACCCATTATTTAATCTTATGTTCCTTAAGCAAATTTTCTATTTAAATATCTAATGGAGAAAAATGGAGAAAAGAATTGTGTACTACAAAATGTATTATCTTTATGTTGAGTCTTTGCTGATAGCCTGATCTTCCATGACTTGTTCTTCAGTCCCAATCTCTCCTCAAAGGGCACTAAACTCTTGGTGATATCATGGCAATTATCTCATGGAACTGAGTTTTTTAAATCTTGCATAATCCAGATTGCATCTTTCAGGAGTGTCGCCTTTTGGATGGGGACATATCCATGCAGAAAGGAAATTCAGAATGTGGAGGTGGCTCCAAAAAAAGCAAATATAGATGGTGAGAAAAGAAAGAAAAAAAAAGTCAGAAATCCAAAGGGAGCCATCTTCTTGTCCATCCTGATTTTATCCAAAATATTTGAATATGTATTAGATACAATTAACTATGTAAATGAAAGATGTTGTTACACAGTAGATAGAGAATTTCAGTCCTAAGCTAAGATCTGAGTTTAAGTCCAGCTTCATGCATATACTGAGAGGATGCCAAAAATCAGTATGCCCAGGTAATTCTCTAAAACTATAAGATCCGGAAGCATCATTATTTGGATCAATGGTTCTCCCTTTTGTTTGGTCAACTCCTTTCAACAGCAACAATAACAGCAACAAATGTATTGTGAGCCCCCAGAGTAATTTAGTATACTACTTCTGATATTTTAGATTTATTTACCAAGTAATTATAATCATCGTAATGATGACCTCTGTCCCCAAAAGCTCATAATGATTTTGAAAACAAGCCTATAATGTTTTTAATATTCACAGGCTTGTTTTCACAGAGGCAAAAAATGCATTTGAAGCATAATTGGGCAATCATCTACCGCTTAAGACACTATTAGGAAAATTTTAGCAGGAACACCATGGATCCTCCTCATCAACCCTCTTGGGTTCTACAAACCACCAACTAAGAAACTTTGTTTTAAGTCAGTGAAGGCAGTTTCTAACTGAGAAGATAAAATAAATTTAAAAGATATATAAAAGCTAAACATATATTTACTATAATCCATAAGCCAACTGACAATTAAAACACACACAAATGACGTTGAAGATTTGGGGGAAGATTTTTTTCATGGCCTTGTTTTATGAATCATTCTACAAGAGAGTGTTGTGTCATGTGAGGGTGTATGGGAGAGAATTCTGGATTCCGGCCTTGCCTCTGATACCTACTGCTGTGTGACCCCAAGCAAAGCACCATCTCAGTACCCACTCTCTGAGACTATCAGTGATATAACTCATCTCAACATGTTTTGATAGTTTCCTCATCTAGAATTTCCCTGAGCTAATGAAATATCAGATTCAGTCCCAATAGAGATAGAGATACATGAGAAAATGTATCCCATCTTTAGGGAATAGTGAATTTTTTATACACTATTCCATATTTGTTTTACATTTCCCTTCTCTCCTTTGGGTGATTCCAAAAGACTTCCTCAGAAAATTTTATATTAATCTATTTTGATGAAGTAGTTAAACAAGTATTCTTACTTGTCTGTGCCATATATTATTTTTTGTTTTAGTTCTTTTTGATTTGGGGGATTGAAATTTGGTATTTGTTTTGGGGTTTTTTTAAGTCACATCGGAAGTTCCATTTCTGGGACATTGAAATTGACTTTTCTCATCTTAGCATTGGAAGATCCTGAGGGTTCCCCCTGGCCCAGTCTCCTGGGACTATTCAGTGGCCCGCCCAGCAGCAGAGGTGGAGGCAGCGGCTTTACGAGCACCAGCAATTACAGGATCAGGAGCATCCACGTCCATAGACTTGGCAGAGGTGGTTCTCCCAAACTTTGCTCCAGAATCAAACCTTTTTGGAATGCTACATGCTGGTGGGGCCCACCTTTTCTTTCCATGCTGAGGGTCATGCAAAATGTTTGGTTTTTAACTAAAGCTTTGCAATGACTTTCATGTTAAGAACAAGGAAATCTTGTATGCTCTGAGGCAGTTTTTTTGGTTTTCATCTCAATCTCTGAATGGGGAAACTCCTGGTGTGCCAGTTTCTTTTTCTGGTACAGATTGACATTCGCCTGACTTTCAAATCTGAAAGATCTGCCTAGGGCACTGAAGGGTAGATGACTTGCTCATAGTCTCATCAGGAGTGCCTAGGAGAGTCAAAACTTGAATCCAGATCCTCGCCCCCCCACCCCCACCCCACCGAGATTCTCCCCAATTAACCTTTTATACATCCTCTATCTCCATAAATGTCGGCATGTTGTTTCTCCCTTTGGACTATGAGCTCCTCAATAGCAAGAGCTGGTTGGTCTTTTTTTTTTTTTTGCAAAGCTCTTCTTATTCATTATCTCACCAGAAGTTTCTATCAACCCCATAAGGCAGGTACATTAAGTATTCAGATAGGTTGAGTGCTTCACTGACAGCTAGTTTGTCAGAGGCAGAAGGGGAATCCCATTCTTCCTGAATCCTGGTCCTAGAACTATCCAGTTTTCTGATATTCTTCAATGATCTCCTAGAAACACATGGTGCAGAATTCAAATTTCTATGCAGTCAGCAGAGTCACAAAATGTGAAAATTGGAAGGGAACTCCTGGATACTTAGTCTCCTTCACTGGTAAAAGGAATCCCCTCTATTCTTTCTATCTCGACCCTCAGAACTTCCCTATAGGTGATAATCTGATTCAGTAGAGAAATTTCCCTTATTGGTTCCACTTCATTGTAAAGAATGAACGTGATTTGTTACAGCTTCTACTATTGGCAA
Organism: Antechinus flavipes; assembly: GCF_016432865.1. NCBI lineage: Eukaryota > Metazoa > Chordata > Mammalia > Dasyuromorphia > Dasyuridae > Antechinus > Antechinus flavipes. The sequence goes on along the minus strand of NC_067401.1, from coordinate 457,230,504 downwards.
AGGGAGCGCGCCATTGGATATCTGTACTACTAAAACCCTAGTCATTGCTCTGTTGTTCTTCATTTCATCTCATTATAAGTTTCCCATATCCTCATTTATTTCCTTCCTAAGTGGGCTTTAGTAGAGTAGACTCTACTCTATTGAATAGACTCAAATAAAAGTAGACACTTTTATTTCTCCATCCTTTGACCTTTGTCCAAACATGGTTCATCATGCTATTCTATCCCCCAGTTCTGAGATTTCCTCACATAAGCATATATCCTTAATATGCAAAGCTCCCCTGGCCATTTTATTTATCCTATTTCCTTTTAATAAGGAATCCCAAAACAGGACTCATCATTTCACGAATTATATACCACCCAAGTCATAGTGAAAATCTGTGATGAGATGAAATCTTCCTCCTGATTTTTAGTTCTTTTCAATTGTTGCCTAAACTTGGAGATAAAATTAAAAAGTATATGATAGCAATATCTGATTTGGTTCATGTCTAATTTTCACCATATGTAATTTAATACATACCAGTGATTTTATAGCACTAAAACATGTTAATTACCAATGCTGGCTTCATTTGTATAGTGCAGTGGTTTATATAGCATTTCAGTGCGCACATTGAATTGTTTTCCATAATGGCTTTATGCAAAATAAATAAAATCAGCATCAGGGGGTACATTTACATGGAACATTTAAACATGTAATTTAGTGCTGCTATTGTGTTTCTGTATTAAAATTGTATTGTGCCTAAGAACTAAAATATAGGTAATCCTTTGGGTAATTTCAGTTGGAGCGTTATTTAACATTGTTAAAACATGGGTAATATAGAATTTAATGGCAATCTTCCTTTGATTGTTCATCAGGGACTTGAGGGGCTATTGATTCTCAGAGGATAATCTAAAAGACTGTAAACTCAAAGCGGTCCTATTTTTCAATTACAAACATTTGTCTTCTTTCCAACCCCATCCCATTTGAAAGCAAAAAACCAAAAAATCTTCTTATAATGAATGTGCTTAACAAATCTCAGCATCATCCAAAAATTTATTCTGCATCTTAAATCCAAGGTAGAAAGAACATTTTGAAGCCAAGCCAGTTAACAAACTGCCAAAATACAAGCCTGCCGCCTGACAACCAACTCAAGTTTCAGCTAAGTTGGAAATGTTCTTTATCCAGTCTACTAAGAGCTGCCAACCAGTCAGCCACTACCCAACAGCCACAGCTGCTCTTTCAAACGACAAACTAAGTCCTTGAAGAAATGGCATTCACATTAGTGGAAGGAAAATGTACATGATAAAAGCACAGGATCTTGAAGAGTCAAAATCAGGGCATCCTTTAATAAGCATTTATTAAGCTTCTCCTATGAGCCAACCACCTTGCTAAGTACTGAGGAATCAGACTTACAGTTCTGGAGGATGGCAGGACACCAGAATCCATCCAGATCAAGATCCTCATTTTACAGAGAAGGAAAATGGATCCCAGAAAGGCTAGGACTTGAGTGAGCATATATCCCAAGCAGCATTTGAATCCAGATCTTCCAACTTCATAGCCAGGGCTTTTCCCAGTACCTTCCTTAATTCAGTGACAAAATAAAAACTGTTCTCAAGGAATTTATATTCAATGAGAATTTTAGTATTTGTCATTTGACAATTTATGTCAAAGACTAGCAAAACATTAAAGGACTACATTAATGTCTAGTGTTATTATCATTATAATAGAATAAATTTTTGGTCAGAAAGTTAAGCAGACCACAGATCCATTTCCTCATCTGTAAAATGGGGTAAGGATCACACCTTCCTCCTAGGTTTGTTGTGAGAATCAAATGAGATTATAAGTGTAAATTTTTGATGTAATGCTTGGAACATAGTAAGTACTATATAAATGTGCACTGTCATTGTTATTAATAACAAACTTTATTTTATAGCAGAAAAATTATTCTAGCCTGATGCAAATGGTCTCCCTAGATTATGAGTCCCAAAACATTGTAGTTGGTAAATATTTTTGTCGTTGATATAGTTAATAAATATGTAGCTAATAAAATATTGTGCTGAGATTCTTTTCTACACTGGCAGGAAACAATAGAATTGGGATTTACTTAAAGTGATTCTAGAATTGATTTGTTTTATTTATTATCTAGGAAATCATGAATTGGAATTCCTCAAATGATTCTGAAATCCTAAATTCGTATATTTTTACTACATGAAAAAGAAAGAATAGATATAACTTATTTATACAACTTTGCAGCATATGAAGTATATAGGTAGAACGTGGTTCAAAATTGTATTATTCTTGATTTCAGTAGACCTTTCCCAATATACCTAATTATTATTACTCTTACAGTCCCCGAAATTATTTATTTGTGTATATGTAGGTGTATACGTACACATTTTGTGTGTATATGATATATACATATATTATATATGTATATATCACAATTATGTAAATGTATATATGTATTGTTGTAGTTACACCTTGTTTACATGTGTTTTCATAGTAAAACATAGGGTCTTTGAGGGCAGGATGGATTTCTTTTTTGTCTGTATGTCTTCATTGTTTGGCATATAATAAGTTATCAATAAATAGGTATTGTATTGAATTGCATCAAATTTTTTGTATGAATATCTATATAGAATTGGAAAATCAAAATTATAGTTTTTTATGTGTTCAATAAATCTACTGTTCTTTTATCCATGTCTCCTACCTGCCACTTTATTTTATGGCTTGTGTCATCTCTCAAAGCTAAAGTCAGCTTATAGTATTTTAATTGTATGATTTTCTCCGGTCCTTGCAACAAGCTTGGAGATCTGGGAGGGTGTGAATTGCTAATCCTATTTTAAATATCTAGAGACTGAGGTTCAGAACTATTCAGTGCCCTGGCCACAGTCATATAAATTATTAAATGATAAGTTTGCAACTCAGACTCAGGATTTCCAAGTCCCTATCCCTCCCAATCTACCATATCTATGTCTTGTTAGACTATCTATGTCAAGTGATGAGCAAACTTTTAAAAATACTTTATCTATTCTTAGCATTATTGTAGAAAAAAAAACCCTTAATTTTTCACTTTCTGAAAATGTTGCTCTTTTTAAGAACTTAAAATTTATAGAAAAGCTAGCTTGTGACCTTTGGAGATTTTAACTACAAGTTCAGTATGGATTGAAAAGTGTAAAAAGTCAGAAAAGAAAAGGTAATTGAACTCTCAGGATGCATGGAGAGAGGCACAGTTTCCAAGAATAAGGAAGCTACGGTCCCATTGTATTCTGTCTTAATCAAAACCCTTCTGGATTGTGTCCTGTAATGTTCTCTGGTTCAGTTTTCTGGGGGTCCTCTGGGGCAGCCTTCTTTTCAGGAGAGTAATCACCACAAGAGCATCCAGTGTTAAAGTCCAAATCCTTTATTATCTCTTTCAAAGTCTTGTCTCCTTTCCTGGGGCCTGGTTAGCTTTCTTAGAGACCTTCTGGAATCTTGGTTTCAGTGGAGAAGCACAAGAGGCCAGCCCAGCCATCAGGAGCCTAACCAAAGATGGAATTGAATAGTCCAAGGGCTTGTGCTTCAACCTCCAGTCTGCTTGTCTTCTCTGGCCCTCTCTGAATCTGAATGAATCTAGCTGAGGCTCCCAGCTTATATGCTCTACACTGAGTATAAACCAATCATTATATCACTAGGAAACCATTATTTGTTGTAAGATTAAATCAATCATACTGAACTTAGAGAACTATTAAGCACCATGCTAAACTAGATAACCATTGTCTCATCAATTCCACTTAGTTAGGACCTTGTAAGAATCCTTGTTTCAGAGTTCTGGCCCATAACAGTGGTCCATACTTGGGGTAATATTTCAGGAAGGACACTGATGAATTAAAGTGTTTCCAGAGAAGATGAAAGGGCCTCAAATCCATGCTGGAGGATGATCAATGGAAGGAACTGGACTGGAGAAAAGAAGACTTGAGAAGGGTGTGATGGCCTTCTTCAAGTATTGCAAAGGTCACCACAGAGAAGAAATTATAAATGTTCTTCTTGACCCTAGAATAGAGGTTCTTATCCTGGGTTGTGTGAATTTTTAAAATATAATAATCATATTTGACTATAATTGGTTTCCTTTGTAATCTCGTGTATTTTATTTTATGAATTAAAATAATATTCTGAGAATGGATCCATAAGCTTCACCAGAATGCCGGGGGGCGAGGGGGGAAGAAGGGGTCTATGACAAAAAAAAAGAAAGAAAAGGAGGGAAGGAGGGAAGGAAGGAAAAAAAAGGAGAGGGGGATGGAAGGAGGAAGGAAAAAAGAAGTTAAAAACTCTTGTCCTAAAGGATAGAACTAGAAATAATGAAAGTCACAAAAAGCTATTTAAGACATGATTTGAGGCAGACTTAGTTACAATTAGAGCTGATCCAAAGGGAACTTAGCTGACCCAGAAAGTAGAGGGTCTTTCCTCACCGGAGGCACTCACATAAGACTGTTGGTTGGAAAGGAAATTCCTGCTCAGCTGCTAATTGGACTCAATGGTCACTGAGATCCCTTCCAACTTCACCTTTCTAGGATATTATGACAATGCAGCAAGAAGAATTAATTTTTTGTGCAAAGTGTGCCTGTGTATCATCTGCTAATTAAATCTTCCTTTCTCCTTCAAATCCTCCCAATTTGCTCACTGGCTAAAATACACTTTGAAGATTATTTAGAAGCACCAAGATAAAGGCGGCTTAAATTAAAAACATACTTTTGGTGCATCACCAAACCATTCCAAGTGAAAAAATCTGATTTCCCCCCATAAATCTTGAAAGTATTATTACCTTAATACTAGTGTTTAAAAAATCAGCATCATGGCCTCATAGAAATCAGGCTTCACAGGGATCCCAAAGAACATTAAATCCAACTCCTTCATTTCACAGCTGAGGAAACAAAGACCCAGAAAGAAATGACTTGCTCAAGCTTATACAGGTAGCCAAAATAGTTTATAGCCAAACGCCAAGCCTTAGAGACAAATTTCCTTGCCTTGACCCAGGGACTATTTTCTCCCTTGGAAGGTATCTACTTTACAAACATTTGCTTGATATGTGTACACATTGTCCTAAGGTATCAGTGATCACAGAGATGACTCTTTAAGTCGTAGCAGTGATTGATTTAATAAATACTTGCTATTAACATCTCTCAAGCACCTCCTTCAAGGATGCAAAGCCTTTTCTGATTCCCACAGCTTTCCATGGCCTCTTTCCTTAACCACCTTGTATTTAATCTGTATATACTAAGATTGTCTCCTTGATGAATTTAAGCTCCTAATGAGTGAGGATATTGTATCTTCAGAACCTTGGACAGCTTTTGTTCGAAGAAGATGCTTCCCTGTTCCAATGGTGCATGTGATCTAGAACAGTGCATTATAATAGAAATACAAACAGTAATTCAAGAAAGTAGCATGTGGGTGGACAGTGGATAGAAATCTGGACCTGGGATCAGAAAAACTTGAATTCAAATCCCACTTCAGACCCATCTTAGTTGAGTAACTCTGGACAATGTATTTGCCAAAGTTTCCTCATCTGTAAAATGGGGATATTAACAGTACCTGCCTTGTCATTCTATGTTGTTGTAAGGATCAAATGAGATAACAATTGTAAAGTGCTTAGTACAGTGTCTGGCATTTAATAGAAACTATATAAATATTCCCTAGCAACAGTAGTAGTTGCTGCAGTGGTGGTAATGGGAGGAGGAGGAGGATAAAGATGAGGAAGAGGAGAAGGAGTAATATTAACATTTATATAGCACTTTAGTGTCCATAAAATGATCTCCATACATGGCCTTATTTGCACTCCAACACAACACATCGGAGTAAACCTTTTGGTATCATTAGGACTTCATCTTCCTCCTCCCATTTTATAAAAAAAAAAAAAGAGAATTGAAGAGATTGCCAAAAAAAAAAAAAAAAGTCTAAAGTGAGATTTGAACCCAGGGCTTGAAGAGTCTGAGACAGTCCTAAATCCTATCTTTTACAATGAAACCTAAATGAGACCTAAGGAAAGCTGAAGGTGGAGGAAAAGGAATTTTGAAGGGAGAAAGCATGAACTCCCTGAGGATCAAGGAATACTTTATCTTTTGCAGCTTGGATTGAATTTTAGAAAAACAGGATTCAGCTTCTTAATGACAAGAGCAAGTTTGGCAGTGAAAGCAGCTATTTAAAAAAACTTTCAAATTATCTAAAAATACTATATCTAGAAAAAAAGATTGTATGAGAAACAGTTTAATTTGTTAGTACCAAATCCAATGCCTTCAATCATTATCTCTATTGTGAATATTGAATGCAATACCAGCCTATAATAGCGCAATCACAATTTCAAGAATAAGCATTTCCAAATAGATTCACAATTTTCATTCTCTGTAATCTTTTATTATGAGATGACATTTTAGATACATGATACATGTAAACATGTTATATGCGTGTTCATTTATAGATGAGTATGTATATATAGTATCCCAAAAGTCTTAGAGCAGTTTAAAGTCATTAAAAACCTCATATTTGAAAGGAATTTGGATTGAGGGTCATCTCAACTTGTAATTTCATAAGCAAACAGGAAGTCGATGCAGAAACTTCCTTCACAGATACAGATCAACAACTTATTGGTCACTTGGACTTTAAGAGATGCCCAGCATTCAGAAAACGGAGATAATTTGCTCAAGGTCATACAGCTAGCATGTGTCGAAGGACTTGGATCAAAGTTTTCATGACTAAAGTTGGTTTTCCATCCACTGTAGTGTGATGACTCTCAAATGTGTATATCAAAGAATGGCCCACCACCTGTGAGAAGGAGATAATAAGTGCTTTCTGAAGGGTCCTGAAATCTCTGACTATTAGGCTCTCTAAAGGCACTGAATAAGCTCTCAATTGGAGAAACTGGCTTGATTCTCATTGAAATATTGATATCCCATTATCCTGCTTTAAATGTGGTTTCCAAAAAAAGGGTCACTGAGAATAGTACCTGGCTGTAAATTCACTGGCTCAGAATCCTGATGGGGAAAGGTTGGGTATATTTGTTGGGAAGGAAAAAGAAATTCTCCCTCACAGTCAGTTCTAATTCCAAGAAGGGAAATGGGATAGAAGGACAAGAGATGACGAAAATATTTTCTCGTTAACATTTCACTGCTACTTCCTTAGAATGCTGTACCATGACACTGCATGACTTGTGTGAGGAAGGTGTGAAAATATGAATCATTCTCTTGTTGCTAAAACACACTGAACCTGTCTACCTTCAGTCCATGCTGCTGTTTTAAAGACAAGACAAAACAAACATGTTTTGGGGGGTGTTATCACAAAGCACAAATGTGTGAAAGCACTGAGCTACTTCCAAATTGGAGAAAAATCTCTATGAAAATTTGCCCAGTGCTACAGAGAGGAATGCTTTAAGTCATCCTTTGAAGCTAAAGATAAGGTAATTTTGTCACATGTGGATTCCCTGGAAGGTAGCATTTCTCCCTTCTTTGATGTCCATTTTAGCTCTGCATTTCAGATAGAAATGGAGATAGAAAAAGCATCCAACTACAACAACTTCTGCCAATTGTTTTAGCCAAGATAAAAAGTGTTATGTTTAAGAGAATATTGCTTAAAGAGGCCTTTAGTCTTCAAAAAGACATCTTTAAAAAATAAAACAGTAAAAGGTGAGTGTTCACCTTGAGTTCATTTAATAAGATTTAAATCAGAGTCTTTAGGAAATGTGGCTTTCTGGTTCGTTGACAATTAGTTTTATTCCTATCCTGTTCTGCTAAATATAATAGCACTTCATTTATCCAACACCTCCAGGGAAGGAGATGTTCTTCACAACTGAACCCTTCTAGACTACTTGAAATGCTAAAACTTAAAAAAAAAAAGGTGAGGAAATAGATTTAAAACCCTAAAAATCTGCAAAAATGTGCTAGAGCAAGCCAGCCTCTTAGTTACAAGTAAACAGACAGTCTCTGTTTCAAAGGAATTGCTCTAGGCAGGCTGGGTAATTTAGCTCTGAACAGACCAAGAAGAGTCATATCTTTCCTAGAGTGGGAAGTAGCACACGTTCCTTTTCTTAATATTCACTCAGGTGATAAAGAAGTTTGGATATTTCATTTAAGTTCAAGATCAAGTCCTGAATATTTAATTGGCCAATTGTCTAATGTGCACCAAAGTGGGGGTGGTGATATATTTGAATTTCTTGACCTTTCAAAGTTATATTAGATTCAACATTGAATTTCAAAGCTAGCCACCTTCCTCCTTCTGGAAAGTGCAAAAGTCTCCAAGCTTTGCATCAAATAGCACAATCCCTTTCCAATATATAGGAAGGGATGACACTGGGAAGATAGTTGTTCTGGAAGTCCATGATTGGATGCTGATTTCCAAAATGAACATAGCCACGTACAAAAAACAAAACCAATCCCTAGATAAATGCATGGGGACAGTTCTCTCTTGAATTATTATCCTTTCTGATCCTTTAAATTTTGTATGAATAAGATTTTATATTAGGGATAAAGAAATAAATTCCAACCATCCAAGCTATCTAAAAGTTGAACAAGCAGCTTCTGGAGATGATGGGCTCCTGGATCTTGGAGATCTCTAAGAACAGCTTATGTAATCATTTGCAATAGACTGGGATGGGAATGCAGACTGGATATGTAAGGAACTTCCAGATAAGAAAATACTTCTATCAGTGCAGATTAGGACATCCTCTACAACTTAAAGTTTTGTGTGAAGCCCTAAAGTGAAAGTGACTCGGCCAAAGTTATATTACCGGTAAAGAAAGATCAAAGATTGATCAATCAGCAAATGTTTATTTAGCACCACTGTGTGACAAATCCAATGCTACAAAAAGAGGCATAGACCTCACAGGCTCACAACCTAATGGGAAGACAGCATGGAAAGAAATGGATATGAGAAGTTTAAATACAAAATATATAGAACACAACGAGCAGAAGAATTGCACTAGAATTGAGGGGATACAGAAAGTCTCCTATAAAAGCTGGGACTTGAGTTTGGGCTTAAAAGGAGCCCTGGAAGTTAGTAATTGAAGCAGAGGAGGGAGCACGTTCCCAGTATGGGAGAGGGGTGACTGGAGAAAGTGCCTATGAGATGGAGGAGCTTGTTTCTAGAAGGGCCAGAAGTCCAGAATTGAAGGGTACATGCTGGAAAGTATGACTGCAGACTTGTAGACTGCAGACTTGCATGAGACTGCAAAGGTAGAAGGACAGGTTACAAAGGACTTTGGATGCTAAATACAGCATTTTGTAGTTGATCCTGAAGGTGATAGGGAGCCACTGGAATTTACTGAGTAAGGGACATAATCAGTCCTGATCAGAGAACTGTGCTTTAAGAAAATCCCTTTGATGACTGAAAGAAGGATGGACTGGATAGAGCAGGGAAAGACTAGAGGCAGTCAGACCCATTAGAAATTATTTCCATAGTATGAACATGAGATGATGGGGGCCTGTGCCCAGTAACAGATGAGAGAGATGAGACATCTATGCAGATCTCCCTATTTCCAAGGCCAGCTCTCTCTCCATTATTCTGCTTCTCATGTATTTTTGTACGAGGTGACTTCTGAGAGCTTTTCTAAATCCAAAATTCTATGATTCTTAAAAATTAGTCTTTATTTTAAAAAACCAAAGAAATTGAAGTCCTCTATAGTTATTTCTATGCAGATGATTCTCTAACAAAACAGTTCCAAGAACTATTTTAACCGAAGCAAAGTCATCAATATTAATAATTGAATAATCAGTTATAATGAATAATCAGCATCAATAAAATCAATTATAATCAATGATTAGTCAAAGACATAAGTATCTTCTGTCTTGATGACATGCACATGGAAAAAAATGGCCCATCCAGCTGTCTATAGATTATGTCACCATAATGAGCTCTTGAAAGCATCCTTGAAAGTTTTCCAGCATAGGCTGAATAACCTTTGGCAAGGGTTTGTCTTATGGCAAAGATCTCTATGGTGTGAAAGACTGAACCACAGCAGTGTGCAAATTCCTTGGGGAAAGTTTGGATCCTAATGGGGTTTCATTGTGTGGGAGCCAAGGCCATGCAGGAATGCTTCTAATGTAGGTTATCTCAACAGCTGACCTTGATCAGCTGACATCAGATAGAGCTGGTTTCCCTACCTTTTATACGTTCTCTGGAACTTAATGTTTAAGTTAATACCAAGCAGATATATTCCTTTTTCTTTTTTGTTGTTATATTTTAAATTTTTGAGTTTTTTATGGATATTACTCAAGGAAGTGTGTAAAAATTGTAGCTTTTGTAATGAGTGACTTGAGTGATTGTTAGAGCTATTGAAACAGCTGTTGGGATAGGGGAATCCAGGATTTCAAGGAACCTTCAAGTCCATGATAAAACCAGTATAAAAATATTAAGTATACTTATATACACATATATTTAAGTATAAAAGTATAAAAAAAACTGAGATTGAAAATGAAAATTCTTGAAATCACAGTGCATCAAAGCTAGATCCACTTTACTAAATACTAGGTCCTAGCTCCAGAGTGATGTTGACATTCGATAGGAAAGGACATTATAAAGGCCCCTGTCAGTGAGTCTCCATCACACTCCAAAGACATTGTGTGGGATGCTCCCACTTGGCCAAAAAGGAATGTAACCCTTGATGGAGATCTAATACCTCCTCACCCCCTCCACCCCAACTGCATTGCACTATTAGCAGTTTCTGACAAGGATTTAACCTGAGCAGTAACCAGATGCTCTAATGATATGCAGGAGGAAAAGCAGAGGACATCCCCTCCCCATACTGATCCTCTTTTCTGCTCTTGGTTCAGACACAGGGATTACTTTCCCTTGGTCACACCCAACTATCTAATTAGAACTTAGATTGCTAAAATTCATTATACTATTTAAAATCCCCAGAGCCCCGGAGAGATTTGTTAAACTAATCCAGTTCTTTATTGACCAAAGAGGATCATATCTCACAAAAGGATAACAGAACAAAGATGCACTTGCTTACACGTTGTGACTTGATAGTATGTGATTCCATTCTGTGATGCTTTCAGCTGAGCTGAGACAAGAGCTCATAACCCCTCTTCCTGATTTATGATAGATGTCATTTTCCTTTGTCATTGGGTCTCAAGTGTCTTACAGTTTCTGACATATAATATGTTCTTAATAAGTGCATATTTCCTTGAATCACAGAACCTCAAGAGCTAGGAGGGACTCAAAAGTTCATTTAATCCAACCTCCATGTCAACAAAAATGTGGCTTCTACAGGAGTTCTTGACTTCTGGTCTGTGGACTTGTATGTGCTTGATATTTAAAGCTAGTCAGCCAATACTTAATAAGTATTATTAATAATCCAAGACTTATTAAGCACCTATTAGATGCCAGACACTGCACTAAATGTTATAAATATATTTTGATAAGCATATTTTATATAATTCATTTTCTTTATAATCCTCTGTTATATTTTTGTATTTTCAAATATGATTCTGAAACCAGCTCCATGATCCAGAATGGGGTCCCTGACCCTAAAATGGTTAAACATTCATGCCTTATAACTTCCTTGACAAATAGCCATACAGTCTCCATCTACAAAACTTAAGTGAAGGGGAATTAACTACTTCCCAAGGCAATAGTTCTGCTTGAAACAACTATAGTTGATGGAAAGGATTTTCTTCTTGGGGCTGGAATCTGCCTCTCAGCATCTTCCACTCATTGCTCCTACTCTGACCTCGGGGACAAAATAGTCTTAGGATAGATCTTATATTCACTGAAGACAACCACCATGTTTCCATTCATTCATTTAGATCCCACTCAAAATTCCCCCCAAAAAATCATTAGATAGGATTCCCACTGTATCCCTTTAACAATTTTGCCAACACATTTTAGATATGTGTGGATTTCTGAGCTTAAATCTAATATCCCTCAAATGATTTATGCCAGTGCTGTTATTTATTTGATTTGCCTCCAAGGAACTTGACTAAAAATCTGGTAATGAAAGTCTTCTCCATGATAATATACATATAATTGTGATAAATGACATAGGCTTTTAACTGTCTCCAGGCACAGAGTAACAAGTTGTCATTTGGCTTTTGTGTTTATGACTGAAACATACAATTATCATATTGAAGGTTGAGAAAGTCTTTACTATAGCTTGAATTTTTTTTTTCTTTTTTTGTAAATATTATTTTATTTTTTCCAGTTGAATATAAAGATAGTTCATAATATTTATTTTTGTAAGATTTTGAGTTCCAAATTTTTCTTCTTCCTTTCCCTCCTCCCTTCCCAAGATAGAATGCAATCTGATATAGGTTATATATGCAAAAATCATGGAAACACATTTCTATCTAAGTCACGTTGTGGGGAAAAAAAACAGAAAAAAAGGGAAAAGCCATAAATAACAAAAAAAGTGAAAATAGTATGTTTTATTCTTCATTCAGACTCCATAGTTCTTTCTCTGGATATGGATGGCATTTTCCATCATGAGTCTTAAAATTGTGTTGGATAATTCCATTGCTGAGAAGAGCCAAGTCAGTCATTGTTGATCATCACACAATGATGTTGTCATTATGTGTAATGTTCTCCAGGTTTTGCCTACTTCACTCAACAAAACACTGAACAAAAGTTCATGTAACTTTTTCTAGGTTTTTCTGAAATCTTTCTGCTCAGAATATCTTATAAAACAATAGTATCCCATTACATTCATATACCACAACTTGTTCAGCCATTCCCCAGTATGTGGTGTTCTTCTTTAAAATATAATGGTTCTCTCTGGGAGCAGGTTTCTTGGGGAGATTTTCTGGAGGCAGCCTTAGTTTAGTTCAAAGTAATAATCACTCCAAATGCAACCAGGTGTTAAAAGTTCAGCTCTTTTATTGCTTCCTCCAAAATAGCCTGGTTAGTTTTCTTGGTGGTCTATTTCTCTGCTTGGTTCCAAGAGCTCCCTCCAAACGTCTCCAAATCCAAAGGTTTGCCCTTCAGCCAGCACAAAGGTAGAAAATGGAATGAATCTCTTGTCTCCTTGCCTGGGGCTGGGCAGCTTTCTGGAGAGCCTTTCAGACCAGCTTTGGTCTCAGTCGCGGAAGTGCAAGAGGCCAGTCACCACGGTGGTGTGAGATGAAGTGAATGAATCTGACTCCACCTCTGAGAGAGGACTTGTGGGCTTCCTCCCAGAGACCTCCTGTGTCTATCCCAGAGTGCCTCTGGCCCTAAGAGCTTCTTGCTTATATGAGCTCTCTAAAGGTGTGAACACAAGCATTGTTTCTATCAGTTCCACTTAGTACCTTGTTTCTTCTGGCCTATAACATCTCTTTACAGGATAAGATCAATCATACTGAACCATGCTAAATTAGATAATTATTGTCTCTATTAACTCTAATGAGTTAACACTTTGTAAGGATTCCAACACCAGTAGATGGCCATTCTCTCAATTTCTAATTCTTTGACATTACAAAAAAGAGTTGCTATAAATATTTTTGTACATGTGTGTCCTTTTCCTTTTTTATGTGCTCTTTAGGATATAAACTTAGTAGTGGTATAGCTGGAACAAATAGTATGCATAATTTGCTGGGACAGTATGTTACTACACAAGCAACTTCACCCACAATGCGTTAATATTCCAATTTTCCCACATCTTCTCCAACATTTGTCATTTTCTTTTTCTATCTTCTTAGCCAATTTGATAGGTATAAGGTGGTACTTCAGTATTGTTTTAATTGGCATTCCTCTAATCAATAGTGATTTAGTGATTATAGATAGATTTAATTTCTTCATCTGAAAACTGCCTTCCATATAATTTGACCATTTATCAACTAGGAAATGACTTGTGTCCTTATAGATTTGATAGAATTCTCTATATAGTTTTGAAATAAAGCCTTTAACAGAGAAACACTGGCTGCAAAAATTATGTCCTATCTTTTTGCTTTCCTTGTAATTTTGGCTGCATTAGCTTTGTATAAAAATTGTTTAATTTTATGTAATCAAAATATCCATTTTGTATTTCCTAATGTTCTCTCTCTCTTGTTTTGTCATAAATTCTACCTTTCTCCATAGATCTGACAGATAAACTATCCCTTGCTCTCCTAATTTGCTTTTAGTATCACTCTTTGTGTCTAAATCATAAACCCATTTCAATCTTATCTTGATAGAGGGTGGGAAATGATGGTCTATGGTTAGTTTCTGCCAAACTATTTTTCAGTTTTCCCAGAAATTTTTGCCAAATAATAAATTCTTATTCCAGATGCTGGAGTCTTTGGATTTATTAAACACCAGATTTATGTAGTAATTGACTATTTGTGTCTCATGTACCCAACCATTCCACTCATGTATCACTCTATTTCTTAGCCAGTACCAAATGGTTTTGATGATTGCCATTTTATAATACAGTTTAGGCCTGGTACAGCTAGCTCACCATCCTTTGCATTGTTTTTCATTAATTCCCTTGAAATTCTTGATCTTTTGCTCTTGCAAATGAATTTTGTTATTATCTTTTCTAACTTACATTTTCAAATCAGTTAATTATTATGCTTCAATTGTTTGGGTTGTTGTAAGTTTCTTGAAGTTTTCTTGGTCATCTTCTTCTAGATCCATTCCCTTTCATCAACATCCTTCATAAACTATAGAATCCAGATTCATTCATTCATTCGTTAGTAAGAAATTATAAAGCAGAAAGAGCCTACTCTGTGCAAGGAACCATAGGAATACAAAGACATGAAAAAATAATTCCAAGTGCTTAGATTCTACCTGAAAGATAAGGCATTCAACAGTTAAGTATATACTGTATGTAATAATTTAAAGTTTGCTGGTACAATGGTGTCTGAGGAGGAGTTAGGGGAGGGGTGGAGGAATCAAGAAAAACATCCTAATAATTAGACTTTTTGAAAAGTAGAGTGCATGTTAGGAGTCACTAGTTTCTTCTCACCAAAGATCTTTAAGCAATGACTGTGTGTGGTTACTTGTCAGATGTTTTTTAAAGTTCCTTTGTACTCGAGATCTGTGACTCCGTCAGCTCCTCACCTAAGACTCTGAAGAGGATATTACATCCAGAAGTTATGCTCCATAAGGAAATTTCAGAAATATAAAGACAAACAATTGTGATATAGAATAAAAGAACCATCTAAAAAGATGGCTATGGCTGCAAAGAGGGAAACCAGATGACCTTTTAGGACCCACTCAACTTCTCAGCTGCTGTGATTCTATGACTTAACCCTACTTATTCTATGACTCTAACCCTAGCCCTAACCCTAATCCTAAATTGGCTTTATTTATTTAAATAATAAAATTTAAAAGTCAGTGGATTGCTTTACAATTAAGATGTAATGCCCAGGATGATAAAATTAGTAACCTAAATCACACAGATAGTAAATTAAAAATCAGCCATGGGCTATGAAGTCAGGTCCAGAATGAATACTTTCTCATTAGACCATGCCCTTAGTAAATTGGCCAAGTACTTGCCCAAGGATACACTGTTAGTAAGGAGTCTCTGTTAGATGATGACCCTTGTCTTTTGGCTTCAAATCTAGCATTGATTTCCACTGCCTCCTCCAGGCAGGACCAAGGTGCCATCTTCCCCCTCCTTTTTCTCCAGAGGCTCCTCCCCCAACCCTTCTCTGAGGTCACCATTGTCTCCTCTCTATTGATGAACACAACATAATTTTATTGTTGTCTCTATAAACAATATCTACAAGCTTAAACAAAACATTCATTTCTTATCCAACAAAAGATGAAATAGATTTACTGGTCACACTGTGTCAGCAAGTTACTACTGTAACTTTCACATTATATTACCTGTAAAGAATATTTTTAATAGTAATATATTGTTGAGGCAGCTGGATAGCTCAATAGAGAGAGTATTAGACCTAAACTGAAGATGAGCTGAGTTCAAATTCAACCTCAGATGCTAAGTCACTTCACTTGTGTTTACCTTAATCTACTGAAGAAGGAAATGGTGAGCCAATCCAGTATCTCCGCCAAGAAAACCCCATGGACAATATAGTCCACAGGACCACTGAGATTTATCAACAGCAACATGACGTTGCTATAAATTGATGTTTTAAAGACAAATTCCATTTTACATAATCATAATAATCAGCTTAATACACTTTCCTGGCTAATAAATGACAATTAATAATCAATAAAGGAGGAAGGAGAAAATCTTGCTATGGAAAGCAGCGCCTCCACTGGGTCTTGATGACATCTTGCAAAAAAAAAGCTTGAAGATGAGAGAAAAGTGGCTCCACGCAGGGAATAGCAAACTGGCAGGTCTGGCCAGAAAAAAGACTGTGTCCAGGGAAACAAGGTGAGATAAGTCTTCCAAGACAAGCTCAGGGGACTTCTAGATCTTCAAATCCTCAGCAGAGAAGTTTCCCAGAGGCAGATGGAACTACTAATGATTCATGTGACAGAGGCAAAGCTGGGGTTTGGGGAAGATGAGTCTGGCCATAGAAAAGAATATAGATCAAAGAAGGGGGAAGGACAAACAGAAGTACTAATTAGGAGACTATAGAATTAGCCTGTTAAAAAGTGAGCCTGAACTGAGTTAATGGCTGCAGGAAAGAAAGGACAGGGGAGATGCAGGAGATCCTAGGAAGATGGATTTGACAAGAGTTGGCAGTTGATTGGGGATGGAGATGGAGGGAGAGTGAAGAGCTCAGGATGACGCTGAGTTTGCAAATCTCGGTCAATCAGACAATAATCATTTCTTGAGCCTCCACTATGGTTAGACACTCCACCAAGCATGGGGGCATAGAAAGGAAGAAGCCTGTCCCTGTCCTCAAGGAGCTCAGAGTCTGATGGAGAGACAACACGTACACCTATTCAGAAATCAGATATAGGCAGGACATGTTGGATATAATCATGGGAAGGCTCTCGGTTAAGGCAGAGAAGCAAAAAGTTCTTACAGACAGACAGATTTCATGTAGGATTTGAAGGAAGCCAGGAGGCAGAGATAGAAGGCATTCTAGGCAAGGAAACAGCTAGAGTCAAGAGCCTGAGTGCCTTAGGAGAGGAACCATAAAAAGGTCAGTGTCACTGGCTGTCAGAGGGAATGAGATGAGATAAGGTATAAGAAGGCTGAAAAGATAGAGGAAGCCACATCATAAAGGACTTCAGATGCCAAATGGAGAATTCTATATTTGATCCAGGGAGGTTTCAGAGGCCACTGGAGCCCATCAAAGAGAAGAAAAGGAAGGTGATATGTTCAGATTCATGCTTTGGAAAAATCCCTTTGATGGCTGAATGGAGAATGCTCTAAAGTTCAGAGACTTGAGGCAAGGAGACCCACCAAGAGCTATCACAACTGTCCAGGCCTGAAATGATGAGGGCCTGCATCAATGTCATAGGAAAGAATGAGATATTTGTGAGTGATGTTGTGGAGGAGAAAATCTACAAGATTTGGCAAGAGATTGGCTGCACAGAAGAAATAAAATGAAAAGTTGAGGCTGATCCATATGTTGTGAACCCAGGGACCTGGAAGGATGGAGGTACCCCCAGGAAGTTCTGAAAGAGAAGGGGGAAATATGAGTTCAGTTTTTGACATACTAAGTTTAGGATATCTACAGGACATGCAGTTTGAGATATCCAGAAGGCAATTGTTGAAGTTGGGAGAGAGATCTGAGAATCATCAGCAAAGAGATGATCCTTGAAACCATGGAAGTCAATGAGAGTAGGGAGTAGGAAATCATGGGAGATTGGAGGAGGATTGAAAAACTTTTAAAAAGGACCTGTAATAAGTGAGATATTTCAGAAGATAAAAAATGATTGCCTTGCCATAGTGAGAGCCTAGTTGGGCTTATGAAACATAAATTCGTAGCGGATTTGTTCAGTACAGTTTCTGAATTTTTTCCAGTTTCATTCAACGGCCAGTATATAGGAACAAAGGCAGCATATGGTAGAGTGATCCAAGAAAATATGGTGGTTTATTTAAAGTTTTATGTTGGATTTTATTTTGATGTTGTTGTTTGAAGGGTCACAATGGGAAGATAGATATTATGAGCTCACTTGAATATGTTCTTTGAGATGAATACAACATATCATCCAAAGATGTTTCCCAGCAGTCAAGGATGGGATATCAGAGCTCATTCAAGGACTGGATATAGTTTGTCTTTTAAACAAGATTTTCAAAAATAACTTAGAAAAATGTTAGAAAGAAATTTAAAAAAAGTAATAATACTCACTAGCTTATTACCAACAGATAGGATAGCATTATGGGCACACTTAAAATTGCAATGAAGACTTGGAAAGAAATGGACATTGAAATGAAATGACTGTATCAAGATCACACAGGCAGTAACAATCTTGGAATAATATACCTTGAAAGAGCCTTAGAAATCTCCCATAACACCTCTTGCATTTTACAGATAAGAACGCTAAAGTCTATTGAACATACATATGATCTTTTTTAGTCTTAGGTCCACAATAAAGTATTCTGATTAAAATAAACACAGAGTTAAAATTCTTCTAGGAGAAAATAAATTTTCATCTAAGAAATGGAACTTCAATTCTTTTCATTGTAAGGAATAAAATGAAATCGTATTTTAATGGCAATATTCTGTTGGCCTCTGCTAGAGAGTAGAAAAGATATTCTTAGGATATCATCATAAAACATTCTGATCACAAGCACAGTGACAACTTCTCATTTGGAAAGATTTGCAAATTACAACATTCTGTCCACACTGTCTAAAAATCATAGGTGTTCTTCCTTCTGCAGTAATGATGGAAATAACCTAATCCAAATGGGAAATGTTTCCTATTGAAACACCTGTGTTTGTTTGCTAATAAATGAAATGGATGTCTGCCAAAATAGCCCCTTCACAACAACATTCAGTGTTCACCGGCTTGATTTACTTGAAATGGTGTTGAATGAAAAAGGAGACCAGAGAGATAAATTCCCTTCCTCCCTCCACCCACCCTGCCCCAAGCATTAGGCATTAGTGTGTTTTCAGAGTCTTTTGAGGTCCTGATCTACTCACCATCATGTCTACACTCGTTTCTGATATCCTTATCTCCTCCCTCCCAGAATTGTTGCCAGCTGCCAAACTTCCAAACCATACTGTCTCCTCCTGGAATTCCCCTTAGCACCTGGAGCCCCCTTGCCTTGGAATGCGCAACTAACTCTTGCAGTCTTCTAGATGTGGTTTTTATCAGGACCATGACCCCCTTTTAGAGTCTCCATTTTGGGGAGGGGCCCAGGCTAGTCTCCTTTGCCTTCCAAACCTTGTTCATTCATCTTAAACTTACTTTTGTCTCCACTTTCCCCTCCTTTTTCACTTCCTTTTCCCATCAGGAAGAGGAGAAAATGGAAAGGCCAGGAAAAAAAACTTGAAAATCCACCCACTATTTTGAATATCCACCCACTATTTCCTTTTTGTCAGAGCATATGCCCCTCTTTTTACTGTTTTAGGAAAGCAGAGTTGGAAGGCTATAGAATCCAAAGTCTACATTTGTCATGTAGCATACCTTGTTAGAGTGCTTAGCACAGTGCCTGACACATAGTAGGTGCTTAATAAATGTACGTTGATTAATATTTTTTTTACTTTTCTTGATATTTTAGCATGTTAGATCACCACACTTAGAAATAAGCAGAATCCAATCAGCTCAAATACTTTCTAGCTCTGTAACCCTAAGTAGATCACTTACTTTCTAAAAGTCTCCACTTTGTCATAATTAATATGGGAAGAAAAAGCTGTAGA
This sequence comes from Antechinus flavipes, assembly GCF_016432865.1. NCBI lineage: Eukaryota > Metazoa > Chordata > Mammalia > Dasyuromorphia > Dasyuridae > Antechinus > Antechinus flavipes. Next base: position 457,210,870 of record NC_067401.1, on the reverse strand, counting down.
ACTGAGGAACTGACTTTGCAGTTGTGGTGATTCAGGTCAAATGAGAAGCCATATAACATAAAATGCTTGGCAGATACAAATAAGGGGTGGATGGGATAGGTGTTTCCACATATAATATGTATGTCCATATGGGCTGTCTAAATGCAGCCCCCCCATTATATATTGTGCATTAATTGTATTTTTATTGTTAATTATGTTTTTATTTCTATTTTATTATATTTTTATTATTTATATTTTATGGTTAATTATATTTTTATTTTATTTTTATTTATGTGTTTATTTTATTTATATTTTTATTTTTATTAGTGTTTCATTCTTTGCTTCTTTATGTTCGAGGAAGTTCAGATAGATACAGTTTGAGGACAAGTCCCCAGCCTTCAAACAAAAAACTGTTCTTTGGGGGTTACTATTCAGTGAATTATTGGACAGCAGTGAAAAATGATTTGTATTTGTCTTTGATGGCGTTAGGGGATAAGCTGATCTTCTGTAGACTCAGTAATCACACCTTTGGAATAGGTGTCTGGTGGCAGACAGGACGTCATCTTCCTGATAAATAGACCTCATCTCCACCTGGGGTATTGTCTTCTCCCAGATCTTTGGGAACTTTTCACTCCATGCACTTTATTACTATTAGATTTAGATCCAATTCTGCCCCGAGTATTGGAAACAACCAAAAGTTTGCAGTCCCATCCCTGAGAGTTGGGGAAAGATGTCTTCCCTTTTTAAGGGATGAGTGAGTTTGTAATCAAGGAAGTCTCTGTTAAAAAGGGAAAGTCATCCCCTTGTTTCTTGCACTTACTTGACTTACTCCTGCCTACCTAATATTGTCCTGGCTGACAGAAACTAAGGGAAACTATGAGTTATCGCCCCCTCCCCATCTCATTCTGCATTGTAAAGAGCTTGAAGATAATTCCTCATGTATTTTTAAGAATGACAAGGCCAGCAGACGCGTAACATGTAAGTTACTTGAAGTCAAAGTCATTTTATGTCAATGTGAGCCAAGTTTTTTAAAAATGTAATTATTATTCAGAGCTTTTTTGTTGCTATTTCTTCAACTGAAACAAGTTTTCATTAAGGACCCTATTTTCATGCCTTCGTCTTATCAGCAATTTTCATTGTCACAATTTTATTATATTTCCCATTCTAAGCTTCTAATAGCTTATCTGACTCTTTGTTGAGACCTTCTTTACCTCTGAATGAAAATTGGCACACCTGTATTTGTGGCCACAATGGTATTTTTTTTTAAAGGCAAACTAGCTAATGGCCATCCAAAATTTCTTTTCTACGTGATATTCTATTAAAGAATGGCTGAAAATTAATCCATCTGACTTAATGTATACCTAATTTTGATTTCTGGATGGAATCCAATTTGACTTTCATGTAGAAATAATGATTATTAACAAATTGCCAGGAAGAAAAGCCATTCCTGGCATCCATCAGTGTGGGGAGGGCATCAAGTCATACCTTCAAATGGAAAAAGATCACAGAATTCTGGCTGCTTTCTGAGAGTGTTACCAGCCTTTTGCAGATGACCAAAGGGACTAAAGTTAGGAAGGAGAAAAAAATCTGGAAAGAAAATTACTTTGAAAACAAAACAAACGGAAATCAGAACAGAGATATAGACAAGAGAAAAATATGTTTAGCAACTTTTCCCTTTCTTCTGAGAGAGAAGACACAAAACAGTCCAAACTGAAAGGGTCTTGTTTCAAAATAAAGTTAGAAATAGAAGCAGCTTGGAAGTGGAGATCAGAAAAATATTCAGAGAAATAAAGTAAAAAAGGAATGTAGATTGTTAATGTGACTCAAAATGAGATTTGTTCAAAAGCAACAGCTCGAAGTTTCTGGGAATGTTTTCTTTTTTCAAGCCTAGTAATTACAGAGCTCCTCTGTTCTTTTCATGCTTTCCAATTAAGCAGAGCTTCCCTCTAAACTCCTGAACGCTTCCCAAAGTCACAATGGAACTTGCTGGCCTGTGATTTGTATTTTCTTGTTTTGAATCCTTCAGGCCTGCAGTGTCCTTCCTGTTCCCATGACCTTACAAGCTCACTGATGGGGGCTCAGCCACTTGGCCACATCCCAGTTGGCCCAGGGATGCTATGGTTCTGTGGGAGTCGGAGAGAAATCAGCCCTCTCTTTGCATGACTGACATTAGGACAACTGCTGGATTCAAGGGGCTGAAGCATTATACCCACTCCCCTCCCAGGGGCTCCTCTGCTCTGGATTCAGAGCTGTGTGACTTTGAATCATTTTTTAAAGTCTCTATTTGCCTCAGTTTCCCTAACTATAAAATGGGGATAATAAGAGTACCTACCTCCCAAGGTATAATGAATATGTACTGAGGTAATATTTATAAAGTATTTAGCACAAGGTCTAGCATACAGCAAGGACAATAGAAATGTTAGCTCTTGGTATTTTTATTCTTTTTTGTTTGTAAGGCTTCCCTTCCATAGACCCCCAGCATGCATTAATATCCATCTCCAAAATAAACAAGTAACTGCCAAAGGGAATGGCCCTAATGAATCCTCTCAACCTCTCTGCAATGTCTGACCCCATCTGGGATGTCCTCCTTGACATTCTCTCTTTTTAGATTTCCACAACATTACTCTTTCGTTGTTCCCCTTCTGCCCCCTGACCATCCCTATATTCTCCATTGCTGGGTCTTCCTCCAAGTCATGCCTGCTGATTATAGAGATCTTTGAAGGTCCTGTCCTAAATCTTCTTCTCCTTCATGTGTACATACTTACACACACACGTAAAAAGATCCCTGGTCACTTTGGAGGGATTTGTTGCCATTTGGGATGAGGCAAAAAAAAACAAATGGCAGAGTTAGAAAGCCTCGACTTCCACAGGGGACTGGCCATGAAAGGGAGAAGAGATATATAAAGGTAGTCAGTGAGCCTCGTTCGATCCAAAGCGGATAGAGAGAAAAGGAGACAAGGATGCATTTGTGGGCCACAGAGCACAAGGAGTGATGGAAGAAGAGGGATAACAAAAAGGGAATCTGTTAAAGTGAAGTGGGATTGTCTGAGTGTAGGTTAGCCTCTGATAGGAGAAGGGCCCTTTTTGTGAGTCGGGAATAAAAGAAGAGAAAGTGGAGGAAAGCCTCTGAGTGATGTGAAATGAGAGGAAAGACAGATGAGGGAGTTCACCATGATCATCTTCAATGATTTCAGTGAATTTTGTGGCCAAGTTTTCTGCTGAGTTGAGGTGGGACGTGGGAGGTCAAAGGGTTTACAAGCCACAGGACCTTTGAGGAAGGACAAAAAAATTTATTTGGTATGGAAAATGGCATAAAGAGGTAATTAGGGAAGTGTAAAAGGATCCCTTTTCCTCACATGGGGAAGATATGATGCAGATTGTTGTAGCATAAATTTGTAATGGACCCAAACATCAGACTTTCATGATTTTCTCACAGCGTTCATCCGCCTCCCCTCTTTCTCTCAATTATAATAGGTCTTCTTAGCCTCTTCATGAGATACAGTTTCTCTCATTTCACCTCCATTTTCCTCTACTTCCAGTACAATCCCCTTTCCACTTCTAGTTTCTTTTTTTATATTATCACAATAAAATGAAATTATACCTGCACTCTCTAAGTATACATATAACAGAAATATAGTTCTCAAGAGTTCTTTCCTTTTTACCTTTTTATGCTTTTCTTGAGTTCTGTGTTTGGAAATCAGATTTTCTATTCAGCTCTGTTTTTTTTATAAGAAATAAATGAAATTCATTGAATGTCCATCTTCTTTCCTGAATTTTGCTGAACAATTGATTCTTGGCTGCAGTCCAAGTTTCTTTGCCTTTTGGAATATTAGATTCCAGACCCTTCAGTCCTTTAAGGTAGAAACTGCTAGGTCCTGGGTAATCTTGATTGTGGCTCCTCGATGTTTGAATTGTTTCTTTCTGACCGGTTTCAATATTTAGCTACAATATTCTTTGGAGTTTTCATTTTGGGGTCTCTTTCAGGAAATGATGGGTGAATTCTTTCAAAGGCCATTTTACCGTCTGGTTCTAGGATATCAGGGCAGTTTTCCTTGATGATTTCCTGAAAGATGATGTCTAAGCTCTTTTTTTTCATCATGGTATTCAGTAAATCCAATAATCCTTAGATTGTCTGTCTTACATCTATTTTCCAGGTTAGTTGCTTTTCTACTGAGGTTATTTATTTGACCCACATGATCACTAAAGTCAATAACCTTATGAACCTCATGGGGTTAATTGGAGGCAGTAATGTGGTTCAAAAAGGAATGTTAGGAAGCATCCCTGTTGACCTAATTCTCACAAGCAAAGGTGATAATATCTAATAACTATATAACAAAATTTGCAAAGAATTTTACATCTTTTATCTCATTTGATCTTATAACAATCCTGAGAAATAGTTGCTATTATTATCCCCATTTTTACAGATGAGGGTAGTGAGAATAATAGATCACCTTGCCCAAGGTCAACCAGGTGACAAGGGGGTAAGAGAGTACTTTAATCCTAACTCTGCTCCCCTGGCTGCTCAATGAGAATTTAAAGATGACACAAAATGTTGATGATGGTGACTAAAAATTGAAAGGATTCAGAATTCTAAAAAATGAAATCAAAGAAATGATCAAGTACAAGAGGTGAGGAGAAATGTTCACAGAGATCTTTTAACTTAAAAAAAAAATAGTTTTAAGAAAGATATTCCATCTCTGAGAAGAGAATGGAGAATTTAGAAATTCTGAATGATTCTTGCAGGAATAATGTACAAAAATCATTTTCCCCAGCTTTACCCATGTTGAATGCCTGAAGTTTTCAAAGAATATTCCACAAAGTGCCTCACTAAAATCCCACCACATGTCTGTTCACTAGGATGATCTGTACCCAGAATGTACAGATGAAGCTCTAGTACCTTTCCTCCCGACTCCAGGCCCAGTACTCCTGTCACTTTGTAGAAGAATAGGAGAGAGAGAAAACATGATGGAATTCCATCCCTGTCCCTGTTCCTGTGGTAGAGATCCATCAAATCGGAGCCACAGCCTTGGTTTCCGAGGCACAGAGAGTGGCAACGGGGCCAAATGGGAAGGAACAGTCATCCTTCTGATCTTCTCTCTGCCATTCCTCTTGTAGTATATGTGTTGCCAAGGCAACACCCACAAAGATTATATTTAACTTGTATTAATTCTATATGTACATATACATTCATGTTGCCTCTTCTGACAGAATATAAACATCTTAAAGGGCAGAAATGTTTCATTTTTGTCTCTGTATTCTCACTACCTTGCATAATCCCTAACATATGGTATGCACTTAAGAGATGCTTGTTTAAGATACTTCTGTAAAAATATTTCCTTGCGCCTCTTTGTAGGATTATATCTATAGTCATATCTGGACATATATATATATATATGTATCACCTATTGATATATTAGATCATATATATGTATATATAATACCATATAGATATATTAGATCATTGATATCTATATTTAGATAGATATATCTGTATCATGCTCTTCTCTGGATGATCAAGGACCTACTAAGCTTGGAGATTCAAATGCATTCTGAAAATGCAGTCTTTCACTGTAATCTGAAATTTCCTTTCTATAACAGACCTCTCACCAGTGATTGTTCCTCCTGGAGACATTTAAATAAAGCACCACTGGAGCTGCTGGCTTCTCATATGTATTTTTTCTTCTATATATTCATGGAATCATTTTCATCATTTGATCGTCACACTCTGTGCTTTATAAACTGGTAAAGAGAAAGGATTAGTAGCCCTGGTAATGTCTGCCTTCTTAGCACAACATCATCCCAGTCATGGAAACAAAGTCTCCTTGTGTTCCATACTGCTCAGGCCAATTCAGAAGTTCTTCACCTGATTCTGGGTCCCGTTATTGGGAGGACAATGGCAAACGGGAAAACATCTAGAGAAGAGCAGCTGGGATAGAAGAGGTTTCGATTTGTTTTTAAAACTTTGTGTTCCAACTTCTCTTTCTCCTCATCCCCACACCCTTTAAGAAGGAACATGTGAAGTTATGCAAAACATCTTCATAAAAGTCATATTGTAAAAGAAAACATAGATCTCCCCCCACCAAAAAAAAACTTCAAGAAAAATTAAATTTAAAAAAAGAGTATGCTTCCACCTGTATTTAGACACAATCAATTCTTTCTCTGAGGATGGAGACACATTTTTCATCTAAGTCCTTCAAAGTAGTCTTGATCATTGTATTGCTGAGGATATGCATGTATCAAAGGATATGCATGATTTTATAGTTCATGTTTTGAGCATTCATTAATTGGGGAATGGCTCTTATTTTTTAAATAAATTTGACTCAATTAAGGAGAGTTTAGAAACAAATAAGTAAAAGTTGAAGAAGCTCGATGGGCTGGCCTGGAAAGAAAGTCAATGAGAGGAACAACATATTTTCATTCAGTACAAAGAAAAAGATGCCCAATAAAAGATGCCCACCACAGCAGGCATCCACTTCCCAATGACCAGACAGGGTCCGTCTCAGATACTTTTGAAGGGAATTCTTAAAAAAAAAAAAAAAAAAAAAGTACTTACTACAGGAAGGCCAGACCCTATAGCTCTTTAAGGCCTGTGGCAGTTACAAAACCTATATATTAGCAGGAGGACAAATCTGTGTATGTATTACTTTTTCCTAAAGAATCATTTTCCAGTATATGAGGAGAGGCCCTGGTAACTACACTATCGTGTTTTATTTTTATTTATTTTGGCATGTTTGAATTAAGGAAAGATAGCATTTCTTTGGGCTTTGTTTTCCTTATCTGGAAAAATAAAGCAGTTACACTATAGGAGGATTTCTAAGGTCCTTTGCAGGGCTGCATTATATGGTTATGAGTCTTCCTTGGAAAGGCAGCCCAGCGAGAGGGTTGGTATTACAGCATGGAAAACCCAGGCTCTGACACAGAGAATCCTAGATGGAGACTCAGAGGAACCTGGAAGATCATTGAGCAATCAGTGAACAAAGGCTGATTAAGTTCCTGTTTAGTGTCAGGTGCCAGGGACACAGCGATAAAAGTGAAGCAGTCACTCCCCTCAAGGGATTTGTCTTTAACTGGGAGAGGGAACACCCGTGATAAACACTGACAACAGCTCACCATCATGGAGCACTCCGGGGTCTGCAAAGGCTTTCTCCTCACAACACTGCTATTATTTGTAATTTGTTATTACTGTACCCCACTTTACAGATGGGGAAAGAGAGGGTGAGAAAGGTTACTCTGCTTGGGTCACACAGGTAGTGTGTCAGACAGCGCTGCGAAGCAGGACTTGCTGATTTCAAAGGCAGCCCACCCTGCCCAGCTGTATAAGGGGGGGGGGGGGTGGGTGTGGGCATGTGTGTGTGTGAGAAAGAAAGAGACAGAGAGAGAGACAGAGAGAGAGACAGAGAGAGAGAGAGAGAGAGAGAGAGAGAGAGAGAGAGAGAGAGAGAGAGAGAGAGAGAGACAGAGACAGAGACAGAGAGAGAGAGAGAGAGAGAGAGAGAGAGAGAGAGAGAGAGAGAGAGAGAGACACAGGGGGAGGGAGAGTGTGTGTGTCTATGTTCTCGCATCTCATGAGTCTGTATATGTGCACGTGTGTGAGAAAGTTATACAGATGTGACAGGAGCTGTGTGAATTTAGCCAAATCTCTTTGCCTCAGTTTCCGCCTCTGTAAACTCAGAGAATAAGAACTCACCTCCCAGAGTGCATTTGAGGATCATGTGAGATCACACAGGTGAGGTGCTTTCTAACTGTTGGTTTCCTCCCTTCCTTCTGGGGGCGCCCTCACCACTTGGCGCCCCGGCGCAGGCCCTGCCCACAAGCTGCCTCGGAGAGGGGCGCCCCGGAGAGGCCCGCCGCGCTCTGCCTCAGAGGGGAGCCCGGGAGGCCGTGCTCACTCAGCGCCCGGATGCCGGAGGCCCGCAGGTTCCCTCGGGGCGGGCACTGGGCTGGTCCCTCGGGAGCACTCAGTCTTGGCTGGGGGGGGTCATCGCTGTGCCATCCACCACCCGCCCGGCCGCCCCGGTCCCCGCGCTCTGGAGCTGCGCTCTGCTACCACCTGCCGGGCTGTGGCTGCCAAACAGCTGCTCCCCGTGCTGCCTGCCGCGGGAAGTGGGGAGGACTCCGCTCCGCGCCCTCTCCTCTCGGGGCTGCCGCGGGAAGTGGGGAGGACTCCGCTCCCCGCCCTCTCCTCTCGGGGCTGCCGCGGGAAGTGGGGAGGACTCCGCTCCGCGCCCTCTCCTCTCGGGGCTGCCGCGGGAAGTGGGGAGGACTCCGCTCCCCGCCCTCTCCTCTCGGGGCTGCCGCGGGAAGTGGGGAGGACTCCGCTCCCCGCCCTCTCCTCTCGGGGCCGGGAAGAGACCCCGGGGCCTCGGGAAGAGGACTCGCTCCGATGGGGGCGGCCTGAAGCCGGCGCGGACGTGATTCCGAATCCCAAAGTTCTGACCCCCCTGACTGCGAGCCCGCCCCCTAGACCTGAGGACTGCCAGAAAAAGCCGTGTGGGGCCCGGGGTCAGCCTCAGTCCCTGAATCCCGCCTCCCCCCACTCCCCACCCCCACACACTCCCAGACTGGCGTGTCAGTGAAGCGAAGGGTCACACTTGAGCTGCCCCAGCGCCAGCCGAGAAAGGAGGTGCCCACTCCGGCCGGCAGGGCGGCGTCCTGAGGACGAGGGACGCTCTGGCTCTCCCTGGCGCTCTCTCTGTCTCTGTTTGTCTCTCTCTCTCTCTCTCTCTCTCCCCCCCTCCCTCCCTCTCTGCCTTCCTCTCTGTCTCTTCTCTTTCCTCTCTTCTCTTTCTCTCTCTCTCCTTCTCTCTTGTTCTTTCTCTATCTCTCTCTCTCCTCTCCCTTCCCTCTCCCTCTCTGTCTCGGTCTCTCACCCCTCCCCATCTTCATAAACACAGGCAGACACCTGAGGGGGCGCGCGTAGGTGAGGAGCGCTCCTGCTCTGCTCCAGCCTCTCCTGGCCCCTCCTCCCAGCCGGAGCCCGCCTGCCCCCAGGGCAGTCACCTGTCCCCAGGGCAGTCACCTGTCCCCAAGCCACCAAGAGCTACTCTCTCCAAAAATTAACCAACTCTCCCTGAGCTCCTATTAGCAAGCGAGCAAGCAGTAAGCATCTATCAGGCACCTGCAGAGGCACCCGGCACTGAGGATACAAAGAGAGGCAAAGGACATCTCCCCTCAAGGAGCATTTAGTCTTAGTGGGGAAATTAGCTAGCATCCACAAAGTCAGTGTAACACAAGATAAATAAGAAATAATTAATAGAATAAGAGTCAGACATTTCCTCACTGTGTGACCCTGGACAAGTCCCTTCATCTTGCCTCAGTTTCCCCATCTGTAAAATTAACTGGAAAGGAAATGACCAACCACTCCATTATCAGTCAAGAAAACCCCATATAGAATAACAGAGAGTCAAACTGGACTGAAACTTGACAACAATAATAAGAATTGACAGAAGGTACCTAGAATTAAAAGGGATTGGGAAAGGCTTCCTACAGAACATAAGTTTTTTTGTTGGGTTGAATGAAAGCCAGGAAAGGCATTAAGCTAGAGCCTTTGGGGAAATCAAAGAGCTAGGAGAGCTCCTACCCTTAAGTTTCCGGTTTCTTTAGAAAGGTAACCCCTATTCAAATGAAAAGGCAGGTAGTGCTGTAGACAGCATTTGACCTGAAGTCAGTAAGAGCTCGGTTCAAATCCAGCCTCAAAAAATCTGTAAAATGGGAGTAATAATAGCACCGACCTCCCAGTGTTGTGTCAAGATATGATAAGATAATATCTGTAAGGCACTTTGCAAGATCTGAAAGCACCATCCAGGGCTGACTGTTATTAATAGAAGTCTGAAAGGGAGGAATAGCAAAGGCGGGACAAAAGGGAATATAGAATTTCAGAGTTGTTTCACTGAGAAGGAATAATTTTAATTGAATCTTAAAGATGGCTGTGGAGCAAAAAGAACATAGGATGCAGACAAGAGACTTCCCTTTATTCATACTTCTGTGTGACAATGGACATGCCCAACCTCAGTTTCCTTATCTGTAAATGCTATGTTGGATTTGCAGGTACTTTCCGGTCTTAGAGATTCTATGAAAAAGGTCCTTTAGTGTCATGGCTAGAGGGCTAGCCTCCAACAGGAAAGCCTCCCTGTATAAGCAAAGAAGAGAGCAAGCATGTATTAAATGCCTGCTGTGTGCTCAGTGAGGTTGATAACACGATTATCCTCATTTAACAGTAGAGAAACTGGTTGAGTGACTTGCTTAGGGTCACTCAGTAAGTGTCTTGGGTACTATTGAACTCGGGGTCCAGAGTTCTGGTCACTAGGACACCCTCTTTGGCCTGAGAGGGCCCCGAACCCAAGTTGACTCGGAGGACAGGCTGACCTCTAGCCACCGAACCGGACCGAGGACAAAGAACGGCTTCCGTATTTTTTACATTTTAAGCTATGATTTCTGTATAAGAACATAACCACATAAAGACATCTCTCGGCTTTCTTGCTATATCTCACAATGGATTTTCTCTTTTTTTCTCACCTCCTCTAGGTCAATGCACAAACTGGCCCAGCTGGAGAGGCTTGACCTGGGCAATAACGAGTTCAGCGAGCTGGTAAGAAAGCCCGTTCTCTAAATGTAATTCATGTGATGAACAAGACTGCTTCCTTTGTTCTGCGTATGTCACCACTGGGTTTTAAGCACACTGGGTGATGGGAGGCTCTGCTGAAATCATTTTAGTAAACAACTAATGCTTCTAAGAAGGAGGGTCGTCATTGCAGGTGGGTGGAGGGAAGGGAGAGCTTTCCAGCTCTCCTAAAGTCTTTTATTCATTGGAATTCATTCCATATGGAGGCTCCAAAGTTTGCCACTGAGAGTCCCTCCCCCCTCAAATGGCAAAAGGTTTTATTCCTAATGCTTTAATTCTGTCTCCAAGATGAGACAGAAAGCTTGGGTTCCAGTCGCAGATCCAGTGCCTACAAATTATAGGGTCACTGACAAGTTACTTCTAAGAAACTCTTTGCACTTAAATTTGCTGATCTTTAAAAAGGGGATGCTGCTGCTGTCCTGCTTATCCCCAGGTTTCTCACAAGGATCAAATGAAATAATCAACCTCTATAAAGCATTTTGTACCTTAAAGTTCTTAAGAGATATGAATGGAAAATAGTTGGAGTAAGTAAAGGCAGTTAATACTTATTAAGCACCTACTACGTGCCAGGCAGCCTGGAAGACACTGGACTGGAAGGCAGAAAACCTGGATTCGGGAAGATCTGGCCCTTTTCGAATATCAGTGTCTTCATTTGTCAAATAAAAGGGCAGGATCACACGGAACAGAGAACCAGCATTGGATTTGTGATTAAAGTCCTGGGTTCAAATCTCTGCTCTGATATTTATTCCCTCTATGATTAGCTTGAGCAAATCGTTTAGCCGGTTTCCTCATCTGTAAAATGAGTTTAATAAGGCTGCCTTACTTTGCATAATGCTTGTGTGGCTTAAAATAGAAAGCAGATGTAAAGGGAATTTAGATTTTAACCTATCGCTGTTGATTGGGGCCGATGGGAGTAAGGGACGGTGGAGAAAGAGCTGTTTGCAGAGTCAGGAAGAGCTGACTCCACTGCACACTGGGTGAGTCTGGACAGGTCATTGACTTCTCAGACAATTCTCTCTTATGATGTCAGTCAGTCAGTCAGTCAGTCAGTGGTCCATTCTTATTAATCAGTGCAGATGCAAGGGATGACCAGAGCCCCTCCCCTCAGAGAACTCATACCCCGACCCAACTGTGGAGGTACAAGCTGTGGAGGTACAAGCAGGCTCTCAGAGCCAAGAGGCTCACATGGGCCATGGGCCTGGGGGCTCTCTCACAGAACACTTTAAGCTGAGCCTCCAAGGCAGCCCAGAAGCAGAGTGCCTTGATGAGGAGGGGGAGCTTCTTAAACATGGGAGCAGCCAATGAAAAAACAGAGATGGGGGAGTCTTATGTTTGGGGAACATGATGTAATTGGGGGGGGGGGGCAAGGTGCAGGAAGACAGTGCCTCCTACACAGTAAGTGCTTAAGCAGTGTTTGTGAATGAGTGATTGGAAGGGGCTGGCTTTAAACATCAAGGAAAGGGCTTTATATCTGACCCGAGGGGCATTAGGGGCCATTGAAGTTTATTGAGGATCTGAGTGACAAGCTGAGACTGGACTTTAGAGAAATAGGGCAATTGAGTGGTAACTAGACTGGGACATGGGGTTCTTATAATTTCTTGCAAATGTCCAGTCATAGTGTGCCGGGGGCCTGAACCAGAGCAGGAAGTCTGTAAGTGGAGAATAGGAGCCACGTGAAGGCTGGAAGGGTTGGCCATAGAGAGTGAGGGCGACAAGGGAGCAGAAGGCAATACCAGGCCGGGGCTCCCCCGGGCTCCTCAAGCAGCAGACATTCCCAAGGGGCGATCCCATCGGTCTGAGGTCAAGCCTGACTCAGCCACCGTGGGCCTGAATTTGGAAATTCTGGATTTAAGCTACAAAGAGACTATTTTGGCCTTGAGACGATGTAAAACTTCTCAGAGTTAGAAGTATCTCAGAGGGGGACAGGCTGCCTCAGGAGGGAGTGAGGTTGCTCTCTTTGAGGAACTTAACTGTTATATTATCAGATATGGGTTAATCAGTCAGTATGCATGTATTAAGCACCTACTGTGTGACACACACTGTGCTGGAGATACAGAGAAAGGCAAGAGGGGAGCCCGCTGCAAGTCCTTGGAAGACGGAAGCAAGAGGAGACCACTTGGAGGACTTTAGGGGACTTGGCAAGGCCTGTTCCTTAGCTGGCGCCCCACAGCCCTTGTCCTCAAAGAACTTATTGCAAAGAAATATGATGGATACAGGATCAAAAGGAATAGTCAAAAGGGAAGGCAACAGGTCCAGGAGAGAGTGAGGAAGTCTTCCTGGAGAAGGTGAGATTTTAGCAGTGACATAGAGAAAGGTGGAGAATGTGGGAGACAGGTGAGGAGAGAAAGTCAAAAAAAGCTTGTGATCTCCTGGAATAATCTTTTGCCTCTTGTATCCCTAGCATTTGACACACAGTAGGTACTTAATAAGTGCTTGTTGACTGAGTTAAAATCAATCTTGGTCACCTAGACTAAAGACCTCACTTTGCTGAAGAGAAAATTGAGGCACAACAGAAATTAAATCCACAGGTACTAAGTAGCAGAGAAATCTGGGATCGCTTGGGCAGGCTTGTGAACTTCACTGAACCTCAGTTTCCTCTTGTATAAAACTTGGTCTCTAAGATCATTTCCAGTTCTAATGAATCAAAAAGGTTTAAAATTATTTTTGGTCTGATTGTTAATGCCTAAAGACATCTGGAAAGAACCTGAATACAAAGGCACCTTTCTGCTGTCTGAATTCACCACCAAAGAAGCTCTCCTTTTCCCACCATTGCTGTGAGACCCTTTCATTGGAAATGTCATCATGTTGGAACTGGGAGAAGAGGAGTATTCTGGGGCTTCGTGTTTTTAGTGGGACTTATTTGAAGGCAGCGGCTTATTGGTGTTAGTCATGTGGCAGCCCTGGCAGCTTTCCCATGATAGTTATATCTTTTAATGGGCAATAGAGTAATTGGGCCCAATCAACGGCCTCCGGAAACGGCACCATGTGGTGACTCCAATTCCATTATATAAGTAAGTTATGACAGATAAGCGTTCCCTCCAGATACTCGGCCAAATCCCGCTCTTTGTCTTTTTGTTATCACTAAGAGAAAAGTGTTGACATTTACAGGGTTTTAAAAGTAAACAAAGTTTAAAATGGCAAAATGTGGTTCGTGGGCATGTGAAAAAGCCCGATTCACACCCAGTGACTCAGTGACTAGAGTGATAAATGAAAGTGTTGTTCAAAGCCTCAACTTTGACAAGCTGTATACCCTGGATGGAGACTGAGGCAGGGCTTGAAGTGACTTATACATACATCACTGATGCAGAAAGTGGAGGCTCTGTCCATCCAGTGGCTGTTCAGTGATTGGTCCAGGCTGCCAGGGAGAGACCTAACCGAGTTTCCTTTATGTGGACAGGACTTGCCAGGGAAATCTTATGTAAGACGCTCCTTCCCAAGAGGCAATAGGATACGGCAGAAAGATCACTGGAGAGTCTGGGTTCAGATTCTACTTCCCTATTTAGCCCAGTTTTGTCATCCATAAAATGAAGGCATTGGACTAGATGGCTTCTACATTTCCTTCTGGCTCAAATTTTACAAAATTATGACCGTTCTCCTCCTGACCCTGACTTTTTAGATTTGTTTGAACGGGTCGTCTCTCCTTCCAGCTCATTCTGGAGCTTCCTCAGTATATCTTATACCAAAATAAAGTCAAAATAGGCCCTTTTTAAACCTGTTTAAATCTTATGTTTAGACATAAAAGGTGATACCATGAACAAATTAAGGGAACATTGAATAGTTCGTCTGTCAGATATATGGAAAAGAGAGACTTTACAACCAAACAAGAGATAGAGGCACTGGAAAATGCAGAATAGATCATTTGGGTTATCTTAAATGAAAAAGGGTTGGCGCAATTTAACACAACCAAGATTAGAAGGAAAACAGAAAGCTGGGAAACAGTTTTCTGATAAAGGCCTGATTTCTCAAATACAGAGAAAACAGAGTCAAATTTATAAGAATAAGAGTCATTCTGAATATGAACAGGCAGGTTTCAGATGAAAACTTAAAGCTATTGACAGGTGTATGAAAAAATGTTCAAAATCACTAATGATTAGAGAAATATAAATTTAAACAACTCTGAGATTAATATGACAAAAAAGAAAAATGATAAATGTTGGAGGGGATATGGGAAACTTGGGACTCTAATATATAATTGGTAGAGTTGTGAACTGATCCAGCCACTCTGGAGAGCAAGTCTTTGTTAAACTCTTATTTTGTCTCAGGGACTGGCCCTGGCCTAGGTTCACAGTGACAAAAACAAAATATCCCCTGCCCTCAAGGAGTTTCCATTCTGGGGAGGCCTTGAAGGCCAGGCTGAGGGTCTGAAGCGAAGATTCTAAACAGAACAGGCTGCGAAAGGAAGATTCTGGCAGGGATCCCAGGGTGGATCCCAGCAGGGAGAGGCTGATGGGCTGGGGGAAAGGAGACCCCTTTTTTACCTGCTGGCAAAGAGCCAGAGGCACCGGGTTCTGAGCCTGGCCTCTCTCTTCTTGGGCCATGGTGGCTACTCGGATCAAGAAGTTTCTGAGCTCTGGAAAATTTCTCCTGCATAATAACTGCAGGGCTTTCTGAGCTCTCCGCATTGTGTGACATCATTTGCACAGCAGGGCTTTGGTTCCTGAATTTGCAGCTTCCTATACTTGATTCCATGAGATTCAGTGGATCCTTCAGGACGCCTCCTGCAGGTCCTGCCAGGCTGTGGCAGCTGGGTCCGGCCAGGACAGCTTTTACCAGAAGGAGAAGTCCTCAGGCCAGACGCTGGGGAGTCCGACTCTGCTGCCCAGGGCCCCCTCCCACCTTCAGACATTGAGCACCTGGCCCCCCCTCCCTCCCCAGCAGAAGCATTAGGTCATATTAAGATGCGATCATGACGTAAGAGTTCTCTAAGTCAGATGGCTTCAAGCATCTCCCTTGGAACTAGGGTTGATACACTGAGATTTTGGCAATCCCTGCTGCTGTTCTCAGATCCTGATGACGCCAGTTCAGTGTCACTGGAGATTTTCTTTTATTCATTGGCTTCTGGGAAGGAGTCCCTAGGTTTCACCAGATTGCCCAAGGGGTCAGCAACACAACAAAACTAAAAACTCCTGCGTGATTATTCAGGAAAGCTGCATCCTTCAGGGTGACTCATAGTCAGAAAGGGAATAAGCATTGATTAAGCACCTACTATGCTCCAAGCACCCTGCTGAAAGGTCTTAATCCTCACAGCAGCCCGGGGAAGCAGGCAGTAAGGTAGGATGATCCCCATTTCGAAGGTGGGGAAACTGAGATACACAGTGGTGAAGGGATTTGCCCAGGATCACCCACCTAATGGCTAAGACTGCATTTGGAGTCAAGATTTCCTGACTCAGGCTCTGTGCACTATGGAGTCCTCTGGTTGCCTTGAAAGTATCTGTTAAGTGCCCACCATGTGCCATGAACCATGTTAGACATGGGGGATATAAAAACTGAATGACCCTGCCTTCAAGGAGCTGTCCTTCTGCCAGGAGAAACAAAAGTTCAGGGAGCTCGGTTCCTTCACAGGCTATTATTAGCTGATGACACTTAGCAAGCACTTTAATCCCTTGTGCCTCAGTTTTCTCATCTGTAAACTAAAGCAGTCATTCATACTAAGGTCTCTTCCAGTTTTAAATTTGTTGTCCTCTGAACTAGACCTGACCATTCAGACAAGAACACACCTAGAAACTGTGCCTATAAATTCACAGTCAAACTATAATAGCAACCATATAGAGATATAATTAGATAGATAGATAGATAGATAGATAGATAGATAGATAGATAGATGATAGACAGAGACAGAGACAGAGAGATGAATGAGTGAGTGGATGGATGGATGGATAGATACATAGTTGAATGAATGGATAGGTGTTTGGATGGATTGGATAGATGAACAGCTAAATAAATAGTTGGGTGAATGGATGGATGGATGGACGAATGGATGAATAGATAAGTAGATGGATGGATGGATAGATGGATAGATGATGGATAAATAGATGGATAGATAGATGGATAGATGGGTAGGTATTTGGATGAGTGTTTGGATATAGCAACTTTAAAAACTACCTATGAAAGGATGAAAGGATCTCAGTTCTGCAGTCCTGTTCACACTTAGGCCCTTTAAAAAAGTAGACCAATTTTGAGTTTGTATATTCTGTGGTTATTTGTAACTAGATAAAGCTGAAAAACTGAAAGCTGACTGGGGATGTAGGTACCATAAACTGGTCATGCACACTGCCAGAGGGCATGCTACTTGGGATTCTGAACCTTGGGTGGTGGTTGCTGTTCAATCCTGTGTACTTGTCCTGGGTGTGACGTTAGCCTGGAGCTCCAACTGTTCTTCAGTATTTATTCAGGACCAGCAATGGGGAAACTTAGAGTCTCCAAAATCCACATTTTTTAATAGACTCTTTACTTTCTCCCTCCTACCAGTTTGGATTGGGTCCCAACTGTCCCAATTCCCTGCAATACTGGCCCATCTCTGGGTTTTGGTTGTTTATGGAACCAATTTTAGTAGTTAGAACTGAATTAACATTTAGAGAATCCTAGACTCTCAGGGTGAGAGAGATTATCAGACTCCCCTGTAGAACATCCTCCACAATCTCCTTAAAGCCCTCCAGTGAAGGGATCTTCCCAAGGCAACACACTCAACTCTCATTCTGTGGAATGATTTTTCTGAAAAGGCTAGTTCTTACTCTTTGCCATCCTTTCCCCTTGCTTCTGTTCTCCAGTACCAACCAGAACCAATCTGATCCTTCAAATACTTATAGAAAGTTCAGTCCCTTCCCAGAGGCTCTCTTCTTAGGCTTCTTGTTCCCATTTCCTTAACCTGATCCTCCCATGGTCCAAACGCCAGGTCCTTCGCCGCCCTCTTAGCCTGCCTATGGATGCTCTCCAGAGGCTCCTTACTCCATGTTTCTCAGAAGGAAGCACAAAACTTAGAAGTGGTAAATGAGCAAAAAGCGCAGAGGGCCTCTCCATGTGAGCATCATGCATCTCTTAGAGCAGGCAAGAGTTCTCTGGGTTTAGTTGGGATTTAAGCTTCCACATCAGGCTAGAGCCTCACTCTGAGGTTAAAGTCCACCTAAATCCCACCATCCATTTTATATGAACTGTTCTCTAACCACTTCCGTCAACTTATAATTTGAAATTGATTTTTTAGAGGCAACGTGAAAAATTTCACATTTACCTTATTAATCATAAAACCCCAGAATAGGAGAGTAAAGAGACTTCAACTGAAGTCATTAGGCAAAACCATCCATGAGAGGACCATCCACTCTTAGCTAATAATTAGCCATCCAGTCTATGACTGGAGACCATTGAAAAGAGAGAACCCACTATCCCTCAAGCCAATTCATTCTACTTTTTATAAAAACTCCAATTGTCAGTAATTTTTCTTGGCATTAAACCTAAATTGGCTTCACTTATTGTTCCTTATATTCTGTTGCCCATATATACATATATAAATATATATATGTGTTTGTTTATTTATTCATTCATTCATTTATAGGAAACCCCCACAGGTTTCCTATAGTGCTCAGAAGGTGGTCAGAAGGTGGTTCTACAAGGACACTCTCAAGGTCTCTCTTAAGAACTTCAGAATTGATTGTATGGCATGAGACGCTGGCACAGGACCGCCCAGCATGGCGTGCGCTCCATGAGCAAAGCAGAACCGAATTAGCCCAGAAGAAACACGAGATGTGCAAAGCTAGAGAAGCCGCCCCAAAGGTTCATGGGGACTATTTGTGTCCGACCTGTGGCAGAGCCTTCTGAGCTCCTGTTGCTCTGATCAGCCACAGTCAGACACATTACAACTCTTAACATAGGGACATCATTTTGGTCCTTTTTGAGAGTGAAGAACAGCAACCAACCCATCTGTTGCCCAGATGTAAGACTTTCCTTTATTCCTACTAAATCTCATCTTCTTAGAGTCAGTCCGATGCTTTCTCCTGTCAAGACCCTTCTGGACCTTGGCTTAGTCAATGTAACAGTAAATCTGCATATGTGCTGGTCATGTCACCTATGCCTTTATCCTAGTCAGTGATGGCAATGTTAAACAGCATATTGATTTCATGTGATTAAACGTGGCGTAATCTCCTCAGAATAGCATCATACTACTGATTGATTCCGGCCTTATAGTTCACTAAAAGTCTTCCACATTGTTCGCCCATGAACAGCTTTCTAGCCGCAGCCTCCATCTGCTGCCATCTTGGGAGCCATGTGGTCCCTTCCTCTCCTGGGGCTAAGCAGTTCCCTGATATCCATAGTTCCCCAGAGGAGCCATGTGGTTCTACTCTAACTTTCCTCCAGGGCCCTCAAATATGTACGTGCCCATTGTATCGGTCCCTCTTGATCCAAGCTGTTTCTGGCTTCCTGCTGAACTTTCTGCTTTTTCTTTTCAAGGTCAAGTACGAGGGCACAGCTCAGATGCACAATCAGCCATGATTCAATAAGCCTTACTTAATGTGATGTTTAGGAAACAATTAGGGCAAGTCAAGCTCACTACTACAAGAAAACAATCAGAACGGAGTCTGTCTCCTTGAACAAGATAGTATCCTTATAAAGAGCACTCGGTGGTCCTGCGCCAGTATCACACAATTGCTTCTAAAGTGCTTAAGAGAGACCTTGAGAGTGCTTTGTATCACTTTTTCTGTCCACCTTGTGAGTACTTGCCCTGTGTGAGTTCCCCATAAGTTTTTTTTTTTTTGGCAAGTGTACATTTGGCATTTGAACA
Organism: Antechinus flavipes; assembly: GCF_016432865.1. Lineage (NCBI taxonomy): Eukaryota > Metazoa > Chordata > Mammalia > Dasyuromorphia > Dasyuridae > Antechinus > Antechinus flavipes. The sequence goes on along the minus strand of NC_067401.1, from coordinate 457,191,500 downwards.
GTGTTGCCAGCCCAATGAGTTGTGCCCTCCGCATAGAGTTGGAAGCTCAGTAGTTAGTTTGAGAAAGGACCTCAGAGTCTGGCACCTTATCCTGCCAGGGGATCTTCCTAAGACAATTCAAATGGCAGCCATTCAGTTTCCTGGCAGGGTGCTGGTAGACTGTCCAGGTTTCACAAGCATACGACAGTGAGATCAACCTGATGGCTCCATAGACCTTCCCTTGGAAGTGAGTCTAATCCCTCTCTTCTCCCACACTTTCCTTTGGAGCCTTCCAAAGACTGAGCTAGCTCTGGGAGTACATATGTCAATCTTATCATCATTGGAGAAGGAGCTGTATCTAGGAGCAAAGCAGAACTGAATTAGTCCAAAGGAAAAGCAGAATGCACAAACTTCAAGAAGCCCCCCAAATGTTCTTATGGACCATTTGTGTCCAAGCAATCTAAGCTCACATTGTTCTGCTCAGCCACAGTCGGGCACACTGTAACTCCACTTTCATCTTACTATCGAGTCCCTCTCTTTCTAACTTGTCCACCAGACTTCTTGTAGGATCTAAAAACTAAGAGTGGAAGGGACCCCAAAGGTCATGAAGTTCAATCCTTCATTTTACAGATGAGGAAACTGAGACCTAGAGAAGAAAAGTGATTTTCCAAGCTCATAGGTGGCAGGATTTGACCCCAAGAATCCTGACTGCAGAGCCAGTATTCTTTCTATTGCTGGAAGAGACTGCCCCATGTCTTGCTAAAATACAAGTGTAAACATGGCATTCCCTCAATCTACCAGTCGAGTTACTCTCAAAGTAGAGATGAATTTAGACTGTCATGACAGGTAGTGGATGCTATATAACTATTCTTTTTCCTTTTTCTTCTTGAGCTGACAGGTATGAGAAGAGAGGAAAAGTAGGAAAAGGTCAGATTATAAAGGTTTTAAAAGCCAAACAACATTTTATCCATTATTTAAAACCTCTTTTTTCATACTCTTTCTTAAAAAAAAGATAAAGTTTCCATATCTCCAGATGAAATATATAAAATACTTCTGTTCTGTTTGTCCTGATTCCTCAGAGATCATTCACAGGTAATGGGCCATGATGCCTTCTGACAGAAACTTTTGATACTTTAAGTTCTTCTCTGAGGATGTTTTTTCAACTCGCCAAACCCAGCTATTCATAGAATGCCCATTAGAGGCCCTTAAAGACTCTGCAATATTTCAAAATGGGGAAAGGAGAATGGTCTTCTCCTTTCCCTTTGACATCACTGGCTATTTAATTAACTCTTAAATTGCTTCTGTGTTCTCATTCAATGAGATATTCTAACCCATGCTAATCACAGGAGAGGTTCTGGAAAGGTGTTCTAATCTGTGCTGATCATAGGAGAGAATCTAGAACGATGTTTTAATCTGTGCTAATCACAGGAGAGGTTCTGGAAAGGTGTTCTAATCTGTGCTGATCATAGGAGAGAATCTAGAAAGGTGTCCTAATCTGTGCTGATCATAGGAGAGAATCTAGAAAAGTGCTCTGATCTGTGCTGATCCTAGGAGAGAATCTAGAACGATGTTTTAATCTGTGCTGATCACAGGAGAGAATCTAGAAAAGTGTTCTAATCTGTACTGATTATAGGAGAGAATCTAGAAAGGTGCTCTGATCTGTGCTGATCATAGGAGAGAATCTAGAAAGGCGTTCTAATCTGTGGATCATAGGAGAGAATCTAGAAAGGTGCTCTAATCTGTGCTGATCATAGGAGAGAATCTAGAAAGGTGTTCTAATCTGTGCTGATCATAGGAGAGAATCTAGAAAAGTGCTCTGATCTGTGCTGATCCTAGGAGAGAATCTAGAACGATGTTTTAATCTGTGCTGATCACAGGAGAGAATCTAGAAAAGTGTTCTAATCTGTACTGATTATAGGAGAGAATCTAGAAAGGTGCTCTGATCTGTGCTGATCATAGGAGAGAATCTAGAAAGGCGTTCTAATCTGTGGATCATAGGAGAGAATCTAGAAAGGTGCTCTAATCTGTGCTGATCATAGGAGAGAATCTAGAAAGGTGTTCTAATCTGTGCTGATCATAGGAGAGAATCTAGAAAGGTGTTCTAATCTGTGCTGATCATAGGAGAGAATCTAGAAAAGTGCTCTGATCTGTGCTGATCCTAGGAGAGGTTCTAGAAAGGTGTTCTAATCTGTGCTGATCATAGGAGAGAATCTAGAAAGGTGTCCTAATCTGTGCTGATCATAGGAGAGAATCTAGAAAAGTGTTCTAATCTGTACTGATTATAGGAGAGAATCTAGAAAGGTGCTCTGATCTGTGCTGATCATAGGAGAGAATCTAGAAAAGTGCTCTGATCTGTGCTGATCCTAGGAGAGAATCTAGAACGATGTTTTAATCTGTGCTGATCACAGGAGAGAATCTAGAAAAGTGTTCTAATCTGTACTGATTATAGGAGAGAATCTAGAAAGGTGCTCTGATCTGTGCTGATCATAGGAGAGAATCTAGAAAGGCGTTCTAATCTGTGGATCATAGGAGAGAATCTAGAAAGGTGCTCTAATCTGTGCTGATCATAGGAGAGAATCTAGAAAGGTGCTCTAATCTGTGCTGATCATAGGAGAGATTCTAGAAAGGTGTTCTAATCTGTGCTGATCACAGAAAAGGCTCTAGAAAGATCGTCTAATCTGTGTTGATTATAGGAGAGAATCTAGAATGATGTTTTAGTCTGTGCTGATCACAGAAAAGGTTCTAGAAAGATAGTCTAAGCTGTGCTTATAATAGGAGATATTCTAGAAATATGTTCTGATCTGTGCTGATCATAAGAGAGAGAGCTGAAGTTAAAACAGATTATCCTTAGATGTTTATGAAGCGATTGGACTTGCTGACATGGAGCTGTCATGTAGCCAGCCTACTGAAGTCACAGGGATATACTACAAAGCACTACAATGGATGTACACAGGCATCCAGGGAAAGTCAAAAGCCGTGTCTTACTTCTCTTTATCTACCAACACTTACCCAAAGAGGCATTTAATGTTTGTTTAATTGAATTGAATGAAGAAAAAATCAATGAGCTCATCACTTCTTAGAGTGCTATAGTATTCTATCACAATCATATAACACAACTTGTTTAGCCATTTCCCAATTAACGGGCATCTCCTCAATCCCTTATTTTCCAAGTCTTTGTGACCACAAAGAGAGCTGCTATAAATATTTTAGAAAGTATAGGTTCTCTTCCTTTTGTTCCTGATCACTTTAGGAAACAGACCTAATAGTGTCATTTCTAGGTCAAAGGGTATACACAGTTTTATAACTCTTTGGTCATAATTCCACATTTATCTCCAAAATGGTGAGATTGCTTCACAATTCCACTAGCTGTGTATTAATGTGCTGATTTTTCCACATCGGCACCAACATTTGTCATTTTCCCCTTCTGTCATTTTAGTTAATCTATTACATTTGCGATGATATATCAATTTTGTTTTAGTTTGCATTTTTTAACCAATAATGAGTTAGAAAAATTTTCATACGACTATAAATTGTTTTGATTTCTTCACTGAAAACTACATATCTCTCAACCATTTATCAATTGGGAAATAAATCATTTCTCCCCAAACATGTACTGTAAGCTTTTCCAGCATGGAATTCTGCTGGTCTGGTCTTGAAGAACTCTGAGTTTCCACAAGGAGGCATGAGAGAAAGATTATAGTGGAAAAACACAGATTTAGATAAATAGATGAATGGATGGACAGATGGCTGTGTGCATATGTGTGTATGTAAATATACACAGAGAGAGATTGACATACAAGTATACATACATACATCTATATAGACATACATATATGTATGTGTGTTAAAGTCTGTGAAAGTTAGACAAACTCAATTCCTCTCTAAAGAACACTCTTGATGAGCAACCAAAGAAGTATTTTTCCTTTTTTTTTTTTTTTTTTTTTTTTTTTTTTTTGGTTTTTCCCACTGACATAGGAAGCGATTTTTCCATCATCATCTTTCTCTTGTCTGCAATGTGGTGGCTGGACCCTGTGAATGAAATCAATCAGCGCCGGTCGCCTTTCCTTCAATGGATTTTTCTGAGCTCTGGAGGCTTGTCAGTACAGCTGGCACTTTGGCAATCTTTAGTCAACAGTCCTACCAGATGAATTAAAGGGAAAATGCTCTGTGATTAAGCCAGGGGAAACTGTTTTTGAATGAGCCTCTGTGTTTGCATTTGAGGCTTCACAAAGGAAATATGAACATTTGGTGCTCAGGAGAGAAACAGAATTATATAACCCGGAGTATTCAGTAGGGGATTGTGAATCACCATTAACACAAATGCAAATTATTCTCGATGGTTTAGTCAAACTTCAAGCTACAATGCTGCTTTTTGGGGGGGAGGGCCTGAGATTTTAAAGTCTGTCTGACTGGTGAGTATAAGCACAAATTAAAATGGTAGGAAAAGCAATTTGATTTCAAGATCTGACAGGACTAATGAACCAAATCCTGGGCACAAATTTTAGTCTCAGCAGAATATAGATCATAGAATACACAGAACCTCCAGAATACTCTCTTCAGAGTCCAACATAATTGGAAAATATTTAACAAAACCAAAATACAACAGACTCTAGATAATTTTAATATATGGTTTTCTAAGTTGCTCTAACTCACCAAGGATCCTTAGGCACTGTGTGACCCCCATTGCTATTTTGTCATTCTAGGTCTAGGTAATTTTCTAGTCCAGTTCTCTATCTATTCTTAATTTCTCTCAGTGTTTGAAATAATCCAAAAAAAAAAAATCTGGTTTCAAAGTCATCAGTTTAGCTTGTGTTTATGTAGTGCTTTGATATTTTTTAAGAGCTTTATGAGTTAATTTATCTCATTTAGTCCTCACACCAATCAGAAAAGAACTCTGATGTCATGCCATTTTGGTGAAGAAGAAACCTGAGATTCATGGAGCTAGATATTGAGCTGCCTGAGGGATCCTAAATGTGGGGGGCAAGCCTTGGACTTGTTGCTTCTGGTGCTCTCTTTTCTTTACAAAACTTATTGCATTTCCCTCAAGAAGAATTTCTTTTCTTTGAGAAATCTCTTTTTTGAATAAGATTTCTTTCAGTGGAAAGTGAAACAAAGCCATGCTTTTTGTTGTTCATTTGGTTAATTGTATCATCAAACAAGCTAGAAGGAAACCACAAGAGGTCATTTAATCCAACAGTGGCGGTAATGAGCCATCATCTGTGTTCATCACCATCATTAGACAAATTTACAAATTTACATTTATAAAGCACCAATTTTGTGGTTCAAAAGGGCTTCTCTATTGTATGGCAGTCATCTTCGTTGATCATACGAATGGCCGTGCCTCAAGACAGTTTCCAATATTCATTGGGCAATCAGTACCGAGCATTTAGTAAATACCTACTATGTGCTGGGTTCTGGAGCACAAACACAAAAATGAAACCATCCTTCTTCTCAAGAAGCGAAATTCTAGTTAGAAAAATGACAACAAAACAAACACAAAGAAGAGGTCATGGGGATAGCACTGGAGTTAGGAGAATCAGGAGATGCTTCGTGCAGAAGGTGGTGATGGAGCTGTACCTCCATGACTGAGGGGGTTTTATGAGGTGGCAACAAGGGAAGGAAATACACGGTGGGAAACCAAAGTCCTGGGACAGGAGAAACAAAGAGGGAGAGAGACAAAGAGACAGAGACAGAGCAAGACAAAGAGAGACAGAGAGAAGAAAAGAGAGACAGAGAAATGAGAGAGAAAGACAGAGAGACAGAGAAAGAGATAGAGACAGAGTGAGAAAGAGACAAAGTAAAAGAAAAGAGACAGAGAGAAGGAGAGAGGGAGGAAGTTTAAGCATTTACTGTATGTGAAGCACCTTATTAAATACTGAGGATATTCACAGGCAAGATACTCCCTTCACTCAAGGGGCTCACATCCTACTAGAAGAAAATCCAGTTCCAGCTGCCAGCCTCAGGCAGATGTGCAATGTTCCTTCAGGTTCAGTAGCTAAACAGCTGGTGTTTCTTGCTGTAGTTTCCACTGACAAAACCCCATCTGTTTCTGATGTTGATCCACCGGACAATACCCCGAACTTTGGGGGGACACCTTTCTTTTCCAGACCTTGAGTCTTTGACTGTAGGGGCCGTTGACAGGTTGCATCTTTAAGATTTATTCCCTGGGACAATGGCTGTGAACCCTGGGTTGCTAATGCACTTGGCCTGGAGAACTCTGCTGTCCCCAAGCCACTGGAACTCAGATGTTCATTGCTGGCAGGTGATTGATAGAGGGTATTGGGATAGCATCAGTGTCACTCCTGTCCCTTTAATGATGGCTGTGAGAGCCAGGCTACAAGCAATACTGGTGGTCCCGGGGGGATCTTGGGCTTTGGTACAAAACTCTCTCGCCAAGAGAACAAGAGGTAGTTTTCAAAGCTATTTGCCACCACACATTACCTTTAGTGTCTCCCTCACAATACCCTGATGCTTCTGTTAATGACAACTGGTTGGCAATCATTTGGGAAAGGGCAATGATGGGCCAGGATTTATTCATCCTGGATGAGCGCTGTGGGGACCAAGTTAGAAATATGGCGGATGTTGGGGGTGGAACGCTGCTATTCCAGAGAAGTCCTGTGATTGTTTTCTATCCAAACCCATGAGAGAAAAAAAAAAGATTCAGGTATCATCATATTATTGCCAGGTAATGCATCCAAAATTATATGCTGACGACATCATGATCATCAGTGCTTACTGACTGTTGAAAGTGTACAGGGTATCGCAAATGTCTTATGAAAGTTTTAGCTTCAGTAGCTTAAAATAGCTTTAATCACTTCCAACTGCACTGCGCCCTATGTAAGACAAACAACGTTACAATGGTCTACATACTGTATTATCCAATAGAATATAAGTTAAGGGTGTGAATGACTGGGGTTGGGCTGTCTTTGGCTCTCCAATGTCTTATTAATAGTTGATTTTTTTGAGAGTTAATCTTCCTAAATCAACCAATTTGGAAGTATCATGGCCATTTCTGGACCCAATCCTGATATGGATTAGGACAAAAGCCTTGATCTTCTCCCATTTCTAGGGGCAATGGATAGAGTGCCCAGAGTGAGGAGCTGAATTCAAATCCAGCCTGAGACACTTACTGGCTGGGCAATTTACTTAACCCTCCTTGCCTCAGTTTCCTCATCTGTAAAATAAGATGGAGAGGAAAACGACAAACCACTCCAGTATCTTTGCCAAGAAAACTCCGGATGGAGTCACAAAGAGTCAGACATAACTAACTGACTAAGCAACAGCAAGCTCTCTTTCCAACCCTCCTGGCGTTGGGCAGTCCCCTGCTCCTGGAACTCACCATACTGTCAGCACCCCCACATTAAGAGATCTCAGGGACGAGAAACATGTGCGACCATCAGTGAGCACATGCTGGACTTTTCATAAAAGTTGGATGAACTGAACTGAGGGAAGGGCATTTCTGATGGAGATAACCAGCACGAGGTCACAGACTCGAGTGCCAAAAGCAGGTGCTAAGGCACCATGGCAGCAGCGGGAGTGGAGGCCATTCCTCTACATGCAAAGCAAACATTTATTACTGGAAGTCTAATTTTACTTTAATTTGATAAAAAGTGAAAATAACTGGTTGCGATGTGATTAATGACAAGCGAGGTTGTCTCAATGCAGTCTTGGCAAGCGTCCGCCTTCAGGACGCGTGTAGGAGTGCAAGATTCAGTACAAAATGAACCTGCCCAAGCAGCTGTTTGCTTGGGAAAGAAAAAAGAAAAGATGAAACTTGTCAAAAGCCAATCTGAGCAGGGACCTTTCCCTGACGGTCTCATGGGAGTCGAAGCCTGGAGAGCTAATAGAATGAACTCTCCATCCCAAGCCTTCTTTAACCTAGGGCCAACAAACTTTATAAAGGAATTAATAACTGCCTTTTAATCTACTTTGTGTCCTTTGTAACTTTCTGGGTGTTATTTTCAATAACCCTGTTCTGAGAAGGGACCCATAAGCTTCAGCATCTCGGGGACCCATGAACTGGATCTCCTGCTCTGAGGTTAGGATTCTCTTGTCCTTGAACAAAAGTAACTCATATTCCAAGAGTTCAGGACTGCAGAGGGCTTTACTTGCTTGATTTCAAGAGCAAGGATTATAATGATGCTCCTGAACTCCAAACCCTCAGAGCTACAGCCATCCCCCGAAACCAAGAGGGGAATCCCCATCTCAGGTGATGCTTTCTACTTTGGGATAATTCTGGCAGTTAGGAAAGCTTCCATCCAAGGCAAAATCTGCACCTTCTAAGTTCTGCTCATTGCTCCAAGATCTGCCCTCTGCAAACAAGCAAGTCCAACCCTTCTTGGAGCCATCTATCATGTCAGACCCAAAGCTTCTTTAAAAATCTTTCCTTGGCTCCTTTATGGCCCTTGACGCATTCCTCATTTAGTCATTAAATAATCAACACTGTGTTTATTAAATACACTGAGATAAACACTGTAGACACAGATTGAAAACAAAAACATTCTCTCCAAACATCCTGGCTAAAATCTTAGTGCCTGGACAGAGCGGGGGGCAGGAGGGAGACCCTGCTTATTGCTGGATATTCTGTCCATCAGTCCAGCTTACATGCAACAACTTCTCTGGACTGTCCCATCACTGCTAGTGAGGCTGGGTTTGAAAGTAAAGCACTAAGTTTCATGAGATAAACCATTTTCTCAGACACTTAGAGCATTTGCTACAACCTATCCTGGGCTGATTCCCTGACTTTAGAGCAATTATTGCAATCATCTTTCCCACAGGGGCAGTTAGGGACTTTGCAGTCCATAAAGTGCTGGGCTTGGAGTCAAGAATATTCACATCCAGCCTCAAACTTACTAGTTGTATGACCCTATGCAAGTCATTTAATCTATTTGTCTCAGTTTCCTCAATCATCAAATAGAGATGAAAATGGCACCTGGCTCCGGGGTGATCAGTGAGGATTATTTGATATTTGTACCTTGGTTTTGTGGCACTTAGATTTCCTCATAATTTAACTCAAACATTGCTACTGGAAAAACCAGTATTGAATTGACTCTTTGGACTTCTGTCAACAAGGCAATGTCTCTGCTTTTTAGTCTGTTGTCCAGTTTTACCGTACCTTTCCTTCCAAGGAGCAAAGTATGATCTTTGAACCCAAAAACATAAAATCTGGCACTGCTTCCATTTCTTCTCTCTGTTTTCCAGAAAGTAATAGGACCCATTGCCAAGATCTTAAAGGTGTTTTTGTTTTTGTTTTTGTTTGGGGGGGGGGGAGGTGTTGTATGTTAAGTTTCAAGTCAGCTTTTGCATTCTCCTCTTTCACCTTCAACAAGAGATTCCTTAATTCCCCCTTTACTTCCTGCCATTGTCTGCATGTCTGAGATTATTGACATTTCCCCAGCAACATTATGCTGGCTTTTGATTCATCCAGTCTGGTATTTTGCAAGATGTACTCTGTGCATAATTTAAATAAGTGACAACATACAGTCTTATCATACTCTTTCCCCAAATGTAAACCAATCAATTGTTCCACGTTCAGTTCAAACCTTTGCTTCTTCCTTAGGGGACAAGATAATCTGATAATTCCAACTCTGCCACATTTTGTTGTGATTCACATGGTCAAAGATTTTAGTGTAGTCAATGAAGCAGAAATAGATGTTTGTTTTTTTCTTTCTGGAACTCCCTTGCTTTCTCCATAATCTGTGAATGTTGGCAATTTGGTCTCTGGTTTTTCTGCCTCTTCAAAAACCAACCTGCTGTTCTGATCATTCTTGGGTCACATGTTGCTGAAACCAGATTGCAGAATTTTAAGCATAACCTGACTGGCACAGGAGAGAAGGGCCAATATTGGGTAATCTGGACTTCTTTGGCTTCTCCTCCTTTCTCCTTGATCTGATCTTTTCCAGTCCGGTTGAATGTTCAAATTACCAAACAATTAATTGTGCTCATTTCATATGCCAGAGAGTTGATGCTCAAGATTCTGCAAGCTAGGCTTTAGCAATATGGTAATCATAGTTATGAAGGTCTTCCTTATATAGATTTTTGGTATGTTCTCAATGCCTCCTTAATCTCTTCTGTTTTGTTTAATTTCTGCCATTTTTATCTTTTATCATGCTTATTTTTGCATGAAATTTTCCCTTGATGATTCTGATTTTCTTGATTAAATCTCATCTTTCCCAATCTTGTTTTCTTCTATTTCTTTGTAATGTTCATTTAAGAAAACCATATCTCTTCTTGCTGGTCTCTGAAATGTTACATTCAATTGGATATATCTTTCACTTTCTTTCCTCAGCTGTTTGTAAAGGCTCATTAGAGGCAATGCTTTTGGAGAACAATACATTAACTCTTAAGCATTTTCTCTGTAGGATCACTTTTTCTTTAAAGCTCTGAAGATACCTCCAGTTTTTGCCAAGATACAAAGTCATCACTATGAATATCAAGGATTGTTTTATTTATAAGAATGGAAATGGTTCTGGTTGAATGAATAACGAGCATTTATCAAGCACTAACCATGTGCCAAGCCCTGTGCCAACTGCCAAAAGATATGGATTCAGAAATGAAACAGTTTCTACCTTAAAGCAATTTAAATTTTACTTTGGAAAGACAACACACAGTGGGGAATGGTGGCCAGGGAAGGATGTAAAGGTCACAGGGATGCTCAATAGAAATATGTCCTTTGCAGAACCAATGGTCATGTTTATTTGATTGTGTTTCTCAGAGCAAAAAGTAGAAATGGAGCTTTGTGTGTGTGTGTTGTGTTGTGTTATGTTCATGTTTGGAGTGGTTTGGAGAATATAGAAGATGAAAGTATATTTGTGACAGGCAAGAAATTGCCCAGAATGTGGATATTGTATGATCTGGAGACTCTGATATAGACTGGTTAGCTATGGTGATCCATTGGAATCCATGCTCTCTCACTAATCAGAACATCCCCAGAATAAGAGTTCCCAAATTAAATGGATTGCTGACTGAGGAGAGGTCTCAAGAAATCTGGTTGTCATCTGTGGCAACATCAGAAGTGGATGAGGGTTTGACTAGCCAAATAAACCACGTTTTATGGCTTTAGAGAAAATTAAAATCATCAGTCCAATGGAATAATAATATAACAAGGATTTTTATATCTTCAACAGAAAAATGGAATTCATAATATAGAACTCCTCTTAAGCGTGCCTTTGAAGAACAAAAACAGTCCACATTGCAGGTCGACTGTCATTCATAAGCAAGAAAATTAGGATTCATCAAAGAGCCATTTTCTTTCAGTGAAGTATCTAAATTGCAAAAAGAGTCTAACGGATACCAGAAGTACAATAGTATTAGCAATTGTTCATGGGTGCCTCATTTAATATATAATTATAGGCTTCTGTTCAAATAAAAGTGTTTAGACAATTTCCAACATATTAAACATTATTAAGAGACAGAGAAAATTAAACTTAATCTAGAAATTATATAATTTACTATAATTACAATTTTCCCTGATGAGCATGTATACATCATTCAAGGATTCAACACCGAAATCTGCATTTTCCAACAGCAGCTCTCCTCTCTGACTTGCAGACATCTGTAATCTTCTGATGTTTGGGGAAGGAGAGAATCATAGACGGAAGGGATCAGATTTCACATATTCTAAATCCTTCATTTCACATGTGAGGAAACTGAGCCCTGGGAAGTTGGGAAGTTACAGATAATGAGTAAGCAGAATCAGGACCAGATCCCAGAACTTTGAGATTTCCATTGGCTGCTCTTTCCTAGACCTCCCCATCCCCCACAAAATGAAATCATTTTAACTGCAATTCTTATATTTTAATGATGCTCATTTTTACGGCTACCTTGTTACTACATTGGGGTCTCATGCCTAAGACACTGATTTCAGCTGACCCAGCCAAGCAAGTATGGCGGAAATGGCACCTCCTGTGCAGTCGGGAAACATGGGTTCAAATTCTACCTCAGATGATTACTCTCTGTGTGACCATCATTTTCCACCTTTAGACTTCCATTTTGTTGGCTGTAAAATAGGGATCCCTGCTTGATCTAGATGGTGATCCCATGATTCAATGCGACAACTGAACTTCTGAGATATTCCCAGTCCCAAAACAGGGAATGTGGTTTGATTATGAAAAGATTACTCCTAGGTAGAGCAGTGGATAGAGTTAAAGTCCATAAGCCCTGAGTTCAAATCTTGACTCATTGACCCATCACTTACTGATGATGTGATCCTGGACAAATCACTAAATTCTGCCTCAGTTTCCTTAACTAGAAAATAAGAATACTAAAGTATCTACCTCCCAGAATTGTTATGGGAATCAAATGAAATAATATTTATAAATGCCTAGTATAGTACCCTAGCAGACATAGCGTATACATAATAAATGCTTGTTTCTTTTTTTTCTTTCTTTCTTTCTCTTTTTTCTTTTATTCTTTTCTTCTCTCCCTCCATTCCTTCATTTATCTATTCCTTCCTTCTTTCCCTCCCTCTCTCATTCTTTCCCTTTTCTTTTCTTCCATCCTTCCCTTTCTCCTTATGTTCTGTCTTTGTTCCTGCCTTCCTTTTCACTACACTACTTTTATAGTTCTGCTTTAATCTCATAACTCCAGGGCTAAACTCTTTGTACTTTGTAAGATGACAATTTATTCTAATTAAAACAACCTAAGTTCTCACTCATTTTTCACACCCAATTCCTTTTAAATAATGATCTTTATGCAAAAATAACAATAACAAAAACCCTCACTTTTCTAGACTATCCTAAATAAAAGCAAATAAAATGCTGAGAAATTCACTCAATATAATTGGAGAAAAGGAAGATAAATTAAAAGATTCCATTAATCCAACCTTTTATTAGATGGCATTGAGACTCAAAGGTAGTAGAGCCCAGTGGAAAGAGAGCTAAGTTCATGATCAGAAAAGCCAGTCTCCCTTAAGCTCTCTGGCCCCCAGACTCATCCTCTCTTAACTTAAGGAATTTTGCACATTCTAAATCTGTGATGATCCCACAAAGCTGTACTGAGCTAGGAAGTGACTTGCCCAAACCCACATAGACATGAGTCAGAGATACAAGACATCTTCTCCTTCCCTGTTCCACCAGTGTCACTGGCCAAGCTTTCTATCTTTCAGCCAGGAACAATTTTAGTTATTTACTATTGATGACTACCCTGTGGCTAGTAAACATGGCGGCCAGCATGGTTACAGAATCACTGACATGACAAAAAAAAAAAAACTAAAAGATGTCCACTTCTCTTTATCTTCACTGATTGAACATAAATATTCATGTTCTTATTCTTCACATTATGCTCATTATGCTGCATTATGGCTCACCCAGCTTTGCTCCTCAAGGGAACAACAGGCAGTCCTGTCCTTAAATTTAATTTTTTTTTTGCGTGATTGTTTCTGTTTCCAAGTCTGTCTGGAATCTGTACCTCTGCTGCCCAGAACACCTACTTCAGAGTGACATAATCCATGGAGAGGCTTGGGGATCAGGAGAAAGAGAACCCCATTAATCACTCCCCAACCTGGCTCTTCCTCCATGTCTTGCAAGAAAAACTCTTGTAAACTCCCCAGAAATTATCCATTTAAAATACCCATAGGCTTGACAAATCTGTCAGATCAGCCAATCTCTGTTCTTCCTTTATTTTAATCAGAAAATGATATTTTTTTGCCCTATAAAAAGCCAGGGCACAGACTAATACCCCGTTAATATATTGTGATTATATTCTGTGCTTTCTGCACTCTTGAATCACTGGCAAATCAAATCCCCTCTTAATATATAACATAAAACTGTTCTTAGTTCTTCATACATGAGGATAACTTAAGTTCATTGTTGTTAACTACAAATAAATTACATTTCAATAGCATTAGATTTTATCGCTTCATTTTTTCCATAGTGCTTAATCTTGCTGATGAAGATACACCTTCCACTAGAGCCAATAATTAATCCATCCATAGATTATATTCAGTTCTTTCCCATGCCTTACCATTACTTCTCCCAGGAGACTGACCCAAAATCTTAGGGAATTTGTGATACATCTCTTAATATTTTGAAGATTTTATAGCCATTGTTAATAACCATAATAATGATAATTGTTTACGTTAAGATGGCAATTTAAGATATGAAAAGCATTTTACATACCTTATATATTCACAATGACTCTGAGACAAGTGCTATCATTATCCCCATTTTATATATTTGAGGCAATTAAAATGCAGAGTCAATTAATCAATAAGCATTTGTTAAGTGGGATGTAGGAGTGTGTTTAGGGAAAACTAGTACCTCTGGGGTGAGGGCTGCTGGGCCTTTTACAGAACTGCTTTCCACCTTTGGTGTCCGCCTGATCCACCTAACTCTCACCCATGGCTCCAAAAAGCCACAGCCCACTAAAGTGTTTCAGTAGAGGGGCTAAACCAGGTTTGGGGGAACTTACCGTGACTTAGGGGGTTGTCTGCCCCAAGTGAGTAAAGAGTTTCCCTCGTGGAGTGGGTGGGTGAGAATGGTTTATTCCAACAGCCAGGAAGGCAGGGAAAGGAGGGGTTGTGGAGTGCTTAGAGCTTACATATGGAACATACCGAGGTCATCCATTGCATCTCAGGTCATCATCATCGCATCTTGATTCAGTCCTGTCATTGGACAATGATGGCTTTAAGGAGTGAGTCTGACGACTTCATGCAAGTCTGCCCCACGTAAATCCAAATTGGGCGTGAATCATGTGCCAAGCAGAGTGCTAAATACCAGGGTTACAAAATAGGGCCAAAGTCCCTTCCAAAAGTGCTCCCCATCTAATGGAAGAGACAAAAAGCAAAATAATAGGTACAAGCAAGCTATAAACAGAACAAACAGGAGATAATCGACAGAGGGAATAAGGATTGGGAAAGGCTTCTGGTGGAAAGTGGGATTTTAACTAGGACTGGAAGGAAACTGGAGAAACCAGGAGGCAAAGGGAGGAGGCAAATATTCTAGGTTCAGGAACAGCCAAAAAAAATTCCCAGTGGAGAAACGGAATAGGCTAAGATGGAGTATCCTGTTTCATCCAGAGATGTTGACCACTTTGCCATTTCACAATGAGTCCATGGGGCAGGGGAATGCTGGTTATAGAACTAGAGATATTTGGAAGTGGGGGACTTTAAGTTGAGTTTAAGATGTCTACTGAACATCAGTTTTAGATGTGCAAGAGGCAATTAGAGATATGAGATTGGAAGTCAGCAGAAAGGTTAGGGCAGGAGATGTAGATTGGAAAATTATCAGTATCATAAAGATGATAATTAAACCCATGAGAGCTGATGAGATCACCAAATGAAGCAAAATGGAGAGAGGCAAAAAGAAGGCTCATAATAATGGAACCCAGAGAGCCGGGGGGGGGGGGTACCTATGGTCATTCAATGTACGGATGAAGCCAGAAGCTAAACTGTAGAAAGTTAAGAGGGTGAGAGGGAAGTGGGGATACTTCTTGTACATGGCCCCATGAAATTTAGGACCAGAGTCAGAGGAGAGAGAGTGGGGAAGATATGAATATGTTCATGAGTGATAGGAAAGGAGACAGTAGAGTCTGGAGAGGGTATGTGACTTTTTCAGGATCGTACACTGATAAATGCCCAAGATAGAATAAACCCAAGCCTTTCTGCCTCAAAGTCCCACAGTCCAGCTTCTATGCCAGAGGGAAATAAGGAGAAACACTTTAGTTAATACATGAATTAAAACTTGGATAAATAAATCCCCTGCAAAAATAAAACTGACTCATTCCTTTAGGGACTAACCTTTGCAGCTAACAAAATTAACTCGGGAAAGGAGACAGGGTTTACAGCCACATTTAACAGAAGGGCTTGGAGAAAAGAAGTAGAATTTCCATTAATGGAGGAATGATTCTCCAAGTCTGCCCCTCACAATGTTTTTAACTGCTCCTGCAGAAATTCGTGAATTTTACCAGTTACAACCAAAAGGCTGGTTATCCTCTGATTGTTCTATAGAATAAGAACTCTGACCTGGGAGTGAGAGAAGAAATGCCTAATTACCTTTTGACAGAGTTGAATCAGAGACCCTTTGAAGGTCCCCATTACTATACAGGGCATCCCCATCCTCCCACTCCCCCAGACTCACAAACTAAGAGTCACCCTGGATTTCTTATTATCTCTCACCCCAATTTCCAAGCTGTTATTAAAGGCCTATTCATTTTACTTTTGCAGCATCTCTCCAATATGCTGCCCCCTTCTGTATTCTGACCTTGATTCCAACCTTCTGCAGACCCTCATCGCCTCATATTTAAACTACTGCAATACCTGCTGGGGGTGGGGGAGTCTGCCTCCCTCAATCTCTCTTCAAGTCTACTCAGTAAAAAGTCAGCCACTAAAGTAATTTCCCTAAATCATAGACCTGATCATGTTACCTCCTACTCAAGAAAGTCCAGTGGCTGGATCCCTATGGCCTCCAGGAGAAAATACAGGCACCCTAAGTAGCTGAATGGACTCTGCCCTCAACATACTTCAGCAGACCTTGGTTAATGGAGAAGGGGACATCCCATTTACATTTCTTTGCTCCATTATTTGGGGATTATGGGGTTCAGGAGCTAACCCTGAGATGTGAGGCTTGAGTAAAAGCAGATGTGCAAGTGTCTCTGAAAAGTAGAAACCATTGGGGAGAGGGGCAAAGAGAACCCTCATTGGGAACTGGGATGTGACCATTGACAGGACTGGGGGGACTGGAACAGGACCCAGCTGATGAAGATCCCCATGGGAGGATAACAGAAGGAAAGCTTTGGGAAATGGGGGTGCTCAGAGTCAGATTTAGAAGGGGAAAGGACTTAAAAGATTGTCAAAGTTGATTTGTCTTTTACAAATAAGGAAACTGAGGCAGAGAAAGCTTCTGCAGCTGCCCAGGGTTGCCATCAGTATGGAACCTTATGAGTTCCTGAGACAAGGTTCAAACTGAGGTGCCCTAATTTGGAGTTCAAGCCCTACTGGGTATCCTGAAGGTATGGAGACCCCCATGAAGGACCAGAAAGGACCAGAAATACATGAAGCAAGGCAGAGGGAAAGATGAAACTAAGTTGTGGACTCATGGGGTAATGGTATAAGAATCCTGAGATGGGGCCCCAGAATCTGAGAGAACAGGCTGTAGTGGGGTCCTAAGGCCCTAGAAGCTCTGAGGAGGGAAGGGGAAGCACTGAAATAGTGGGACCCCCAGAATGGCCAAGGGAGATAGTGTGTTAAGGACCATCTTGGCAGGTAGCAGAAAAGCACTTGGTAGGAGCAAGAACTTCAACTCATGCCATTTTTTAAACATTTACTTTGATTTGTCCTATCAATTAAAATGTATTTTAAATACAAATAATTACAAGCAAATATTAATTTATTTTGGAATTAAAATGTTCATCATATTACCTCTATTTTCTTTATTGTATGGATAAAAAGTCGTGCTGCTTAATCATGGAGCTTAGCACTTTGAGGTATTCTTAAATTTCAGTTCTTCCAGTTAAGGATAATCTGAATCCTTACTTGGCAGGGATGGTTTTGTGGAAGTTCTTGTTGAGACGCAGGAAGTCAGGATAAAACACCTCTTGAAAATTGATAACAATGTGCTTTCCAATCTCATGTAATTGCTAGAAGTGAAATAATTTACTTCTTTTTGTTTCCAGGGGTGGATTTTCTTTTTATCTGCTTTTCCTCTTTATTTACCTTTATAGATTTCCTTTTCTCTTTCTTCACTGTTGATTGCTTGCATTTAATAAACTAAAATGAAGGTTGTAGGATTACATATGTTTCTTATATAATATTTTCTCTGATACCTGGTACTCTTGGGAAATAAAAAGCCATATTATATAATTTTTATATTTATATATGTGACTGTATTGATTTTAGTGTGTGTATGTATATATATAAGTTAATTTTTTTTGTACTACTGAGGAAAAGTGATTGTCAACCACTTTTCCTCAGTAGTAGAAAAAATATTAACAATAATACAAAACAGCTAAGCCTAACATCACTTATATCCTAAGGAAAATAAGATTGGTACATGGGGAGGAGAAGCAAGAAAAGGGGAGGACATGACTATCTTCAGTCATCTCAAAGATTTTCATTTGGAAGGTGGATTAAACCTATTCTGATGGTTCCAGAAGGTAAAACTGGGACTTATGAATGGAAGTTAAAAGAAGGTCATATTTAGGCTCAAGATAGCTGAGAGCTTCCTGATGATTATAACTGCCCCAAAATATAAGGAATCAGCCATGAAGCCATTGTGCTCTCCAACAATGAAGTTCTTCAAGTAGAGTTAGGATGATTGACTGCTTGTCAGGAACATTGTAGAACAAACATTGTTTGGTTCTTCCAGTTAGGGTTGGACTAAATGAACCCTGAATATTTGGTTATATCATTTTATTTATTATATTATTTATTTATCATGTATATTTATTAAAGATAGACATATTTGCAATTTAAAATTATTTACCTTTATAAGTATTTTTTTTTCCTTCTATCAATATAAAATTTGGTTTCCATCTCCTGGGCACATAGCAATGAGGCATATGCCAGGTGGCTTGAAGAAGTCAGTTTATTTAAAACTTCAGCTGCAATCCATCCAATTAATTTGTTATGTTTCTTTTGATGAACTATATACTCAAGTGAGAAGATATTTGGAACCAATGTAGGTGGAAAGTTAACAACATTGTCAAATCTAAGAATCCTTTGAAGCATTAAAATAATAATAATGGTATTAGGATTATTACTAATACAGAAGCATATCAGGGATCTGTGATTTCATCTAACCAAGATCCCAATCTATCAGGAACTTAGTAACCATCTGTAATTTGTTATTTTTTCTGCGGCTCAGACAGTCTTTCCTATGAACATACAGCTTAGAAAGTATCATGTGTAGAATAGGACCCAGAACCAAAGTGTATGCTATAACTTGCTCCTTCTTAGTTGTATTAATATTCCTTTTTTTTCCAGTTACTTGTTTTATTTGTTTTTCTTTTTTTCCTTTCTTGTAAAGTTAAATACAAAATAGGAAAAGAAAAAAATTGCTATCTGCATAGCAGAATATAAGAGGGAATTCAAAATAGAAAGCAATAAATTTCAGGAAAGTCTATGTAAGAAATGCTACACATTGTGTTCAAGGTTGTTCTATAGCAATATCTCTTAACCAATTAATGTTTATTCATCACTTACTACAAGACAAGTTTCTATACTAAGCCCTGGGGAATCAATGACATCAATAGACCTCAAACTCTTGGAAGGTCTCTAATGGAGCTCCCCCATTTTCTCCTAATGGCCCTGTACCATTCAAGGTGTTGTCAGTGAGATGGACAAAGATATAAATAGAATACTTATCAAATATGCACATGGCCCAAACATGGCACAGCATCAGGGCCCTAGAAGATTTTGACCAGCTAGACTATTAGGTCAAATCCAATGAGATGAAATTTGATAAAGGTAGAGGTGAGTCTAAAAAGTCAAGTCCATCAGTACGGGATAAAGGAGTCATGATTAAGACAGGAGTTTTTCTTATAAAAACTGATGTTTTGCATGTACAGAAAACTCCATATTTGTCAGTACTATAAGGTGGCAGACAGGAAGGCCCGTTCAACCTTAGTCTTAATTGAGAAAGAAATAGCTTCTAGGACAAAGGAGGGGGTGGTCTTCTCACAGCGCTCTGTCTGATCAGAGCGGGTCTGGTGTATTGTGTTAATTTCTCAACTCTTTTTAGAGGGAAGATCTAAAGCTTCAAATTTCCTTCAAAGCAAACAGTATGATGGATGTGATATCATGTGAAAAGGGTGACGAACAACTGTGGATGTGTGAGATCTTAGGAGTCTTTTCATCTTTCCCAGAGCTCATTTTTACCTTGCAAAAACATCCAGTTTATGTCATTGTAGAATGATGAGGCTGTTATAGGTGACCACTGGGGTCCTTTCCAGTTCCAAGGCTGTTCCTATGACAATTAGCCAGATCCAGTGACATACAAGTGCTGCTTGAGGAGGATGAGGAAGGAAGTTGGAGACGGCTGGGTGAGAGAAGGTTGGGTGGAAAGGCAGCACGTAAAGTTCTGAAGACTGGTACTTGGATGAGAGATTAGACTTGCTCTCAGAGCAGAAATAGGCATCATGGGCAAAAAAGGTAAAGTGAATATTGAAGCTTAAGGGAAGGGAAAAATTCCTAACAGATGGAGGTACTTGAATTTAATGGGCTGCCCGTACTACAGGTAGTAGGTTCCCCCTCACTGAAGATCTTCAAGCAAAGGATGAATGGTCATTTGTCAAGTATGTTGTTGGGAGGAATATTGTTCAGCTATTAGAGTGGACTAACTTGTTAGAGGTTCCTTCTGTCTCTGAAATTCTGTGGTTTTGAATTTAGATACCTTGAAGTAGGAAAGAAATGCCATGAACTTCTATGTGAAAATATTTCTAATTCACCAAGAAAAATACAAATATGTGAGATCACTTTACACCGATCGAATTAACAAAGACAATAAAAGGAAGAATGATTTGTAGATCAATATATAGTAGGAGTTGAACCATTCTGGGATGCAATTTGGAATTATGACCCCAGAATTTCTAAACTCTTCATACTTCTTGACCTCAAGGATCACAAGCCTAGGAGGTTAGGAACAAAAAAAAAGGTACAGCGTGTAACAAGATATCCATAGCAGCGCTTTCTAGAATGCTATAGCAGCAGCAAACAAAAGGAAAAACATAAAAATCACAGATACAATATATACTCAGCACTTAGGGAATGGCCAAACAATCTGGGCCATCTAAATGAGACCGGATGCCACTGGAATGATGAGCATGAGGAATTTGGGGTTAACACAGGGAAGCTTTTATGAAATAAGATCTAGAGCTAAGGACACCAAGTTGGGGGAGCAACATTAACAAGAATGGAAATGAAGACACTAGAAGGCTACAGAATTCAGGCCAAATGCAATGGTCTTGGTGGGCTCCAGATCCAGCTCATTTATCTTATTAGAGAGGTCGCAGGTTGGGGTCTGCAGAACATCATTGTCCTGTCGCTGTCCTATTGCTGCCGTGCCATCATGTGGTTTCACTTTTTTGGAATAGCATATTATGAAAATAGTACAAAAAAATGACAAAAAATAAAGCACATCAATAATGTATAATGTTAAAATAAACACAACAAAGTTAAGCTTTGGGGGGAAAAGAAATATTTGTTCTTCCCCTCTCCCTGAGTCATTATGAGGTTCGAATCAGATATATGAAACTCACTTTATAATTGTTAAGTGTTATGTTTTGAAAGAACTACTATTATGATCACAAGGAGGCATTCATTCATTCCAGGTAATTGTTAAGTTTTTAGTATGGGCTAAGGAGAGATGCTTGCTTTTCAGCACCTACGTATAGTGGAAATTAAGAAGACCTTGTTTTAGATCCTGACACTTCATTGCTATATGACCCCTGACATTTCAGTTTCTTCATAAAAAGAGAGGGTGTAATAAAATGTGTACTGCTTCCCTCCCAGGGTTATTGTGAGAAGAACACTTGGCCAACATTTAGCGGCTACAGAAATTATTTTTAGGAACCTCATTGAGCTCTTCACATGATATGTACTCAATACTTAATGAAGGAAAGAATAATCATCTATTAGATTCCTATGTTGACTGTGAATAATTAGGCTTGTTTTTCTTTTTTTCTTTTCTTGAACATTTCCAGGGGAAAGGGACAGTTTAGAAAAGCTCCAGGCTGACTATAAATGTTGAGGGGCTTTTCAGTGTTACTTATAGCCTCTTAAATTAGAAATTTCCTAGCGATTAGTCTTAAAGATTAGTCAACACAAGGGCTTAGTCTAACACAAGCTACTGGCTTCCTTTAGAAGTGTTTAAATAAACTAAAGTGAATTCAGATGTACCCAGGACCCAGTCTCACTTCTCCTTGTAACCTTCCCAATGGATTCCAGGTCTGATATCCAGCTCAGTTAAATTCTATTGGATGTTGCATAATTTGGTATGAATCAGACTCTCTTTTTCCCCAGCCCGAGGTTCTGGAACAAATACAAAACCTAAGAGAATTGTGGATGGACAATAATGCACTTCAAACACTTCCTGGGGTATGTAAGTTTATATTATGTAATGCCTTTTATATGTGTTTTAAGAGAAATATCATTTATACAACATATTACCATTTAACCATAATAGATTCTATTTTTTAAGAGTCTTAAAACCATTTTCAATATGACATGTTATAGCAATGTTTAACTGCAAAAAGTATTCCACTAATTTACTTTTAACTTTAATTATTTTGTGGATATGCTTAAAAACATATCAATGGTTTATCTTATTACTTCTCTTTGGGCTCTCTCTCTTATCTGTGTCATTTAATCGATGCTTTCAAATGTTGGAAATTGTAATATTATCAGATGAAAAATAAATAGCATATATACTCATGGATGAGTATGAGGTCCAGTTAAGGAAATTTTATTTAATTAATAGGATTTGAAAATACCATGGGTTTTCTCAGTTCACAAAGTGTCTTAAGTTCTATATAATTAACTGTTATCCTTAAAGCTCATCAGAAACTCCATTAAAATTTTTACAATCCTATCTTAAGAACAAAATCATTCTTTGGGTACCATCTGTTTCTTTTAAATTCAAGTTAAAATTTTGAGTACAGAGATGCAAAGTCAAAGAATCAGATTCTTCATTGACTTAAAAGGTAACTTGGTACTTTTTTTCTAACTGTAAGCTATAGCAATTAACTCAGTGAGCGTGAGTCTTGTACACTTCCTATGGCCTGGGAGCATTTCAGCCCATTGAGCACACCATCACTATGACTCGAAGTACAGTTTCGGTAAGCTTGAGAACATTTAAAGTGGAAAATGGCTCCTCTGTCAGCATAATTACCCCTTCTGCCTGCTCCAGAGATGGATTTCTTATCCCAACTTTAAGGAAAAAATTAAGAAAAATGGTAGGAAATGTAGCTATAACCAGCAATATATTTATCCTCTTTTTGTACAATCATAAGCCTAATTAAAAAGATGACTTTTGGAATGGGGCAGAGAGCTTACTTCTCTGAAGGTGACAGACCAATTATCTCAGTCATAATGGGAAAATAATTATATTTTTACATATTGAGAGAGAGAGAGAGAGATGGATCCTGGATTTATCTTCATAATCCTGAGTAATTATAGTGCCTTACTAGAGAAGGCTGCCCACAGTAAGTACTCAATAAATGTCATCGGATAGACAATATGTCTAGTGGAAGGATTTTTCCACCCTTGATATCTGCTGGAACCACCAGAATGTAGCTTGTGACTAAATCATCACATATTTGGACAGGAATGTCCCTCAGCTTCCATGTAAGTTCTCAACCTCTATGTAAAATTCTTCCCAGATTTGATTTTGCACTGCAGAAAGAATTTTTGAGATGAGGGGAATACTGAGAAATTAGAACAGTTTATAAAGTCAAAGCAATTCTCCTCCATTTCTAGTTAATCCCACCTCCCCTCATCTCACCATGCAGGGGCTCAAAGAACATTTGAAGCAGAGATGAATGACCTTTCATATTCCTGTGAGCCCTGCCTTCCCAGAAGTACTGACACAGTTCTGTAGCCTGGGAGTCACACCCTGTGTTTGAGTCGCTCTTGAAAGACCATTAGAGCCGGACAGTCCAGATAAGGCAGTAACTGCTCCCGAGATGGAGTCCTGGCCCCCACTTTGTGGAATAATGTAAGGAAGTTTGTCTGGTAACAGAAGGCCAGCTTCCAGGTGTCTCCTCAGAGCCCTTCCTGCTTCTGCACCTTAGGGCCACGTGGTTATCCCTCTCCTCCCAGGATGACTCAATTTTGTAATGCAAAGGAATTCCTCTTCTTCTCCTCACAAGGTTGTATCCAGGCACTTGAGCAGAACTTCTCCTGAAGAAGCAGAGTCCAGGAGTGCAGCACATGTTCAGAAAACCCACCTCCTCTCTCCAGACCTGGCTGGAAGTTCTTTGCACAGCTGCCACCTGTGAGGATGAGCATTTTCCCCAAAAGGAAAACTACTTGAACAGGCAGTCTTCCTGGTCCCAGGGACTCACCTCTGTTTTCTGATTCTATCTCTATTCAGCTTTTTTGGCTCTTTCTCATCTCCCTGCCATATATCTCCGAACCTTTTAGAAGTCCCAGTCCAGGAATATAACTGCCAATCATTCATCCTCAATCATAGTATTCATCTTGTTATGGTATCAATGGGGAGATCCACTCTTTCCATAGGAAGTATGATTTCAAAGGCAGGGAAAAAAAACTCTGTCCTTTATTTTGTCCTGTTTATTAAACCTGTTTACAAACCATCAAAAAAGTCAACATTTATTTTGAGTACGTCCATATTTTGTAAAGCAAACACTTCATCCCTTAGTCTCACTGAAATCTGATCCATATTCTCTGCACTGCCATACTGAAATATATCTCTGGGTTCTTAGATGTGGGCACTGTGTTCCAAGATGCAGGTCACAATCTCCTCCTGGGTGACTTTTGCCCATGCCTTCCATCAGGCCTCCACAAGAAGTCCACCCAGTGTGCTCAGGAAAGGCCTTCTTCCAACTCTTGACACTGCGTGGATACAAGTGGACTTCCCCTCCCTCCTGCTACCTTCTCTCCTCCAATATCCTTGATGTCACAATTTCTACTCAATTCTTAGTTCAAATGTGTGCTGATCATGTACCTCTCCATGAAGACGAGTGACCCTCCACTTTAATTCTTGGGAAACAGGTCCACCATGAAATGTAGTCATATAAAATCACTCAATAAATGCTGATGTTTAAAACATGGGCCTTTGTTTCAAGGAGAATTCAAAAGTAATAGAGATCATTACCCAACTTCAATCATGGGTGCAGCTCATTATCCAGTTGTAGTAACTATCCAGTGCATCGATGGACAAATCTGTCCACCATCACTTGAATAAGAGCCATTCTTTGTTACCATGGATTTCCCAGTGCAGATAAGCCAGGCCTCTTTTAGTGCATGTACATCCCATCTAGGAGGCTCTGAAATGTTTGGGGCTTAATGCATGTGGGACAATATCATTCATCAAGAGAAGCATTTGGAAGCCCTCATCTTTTATAGAGAATTCCTCTTTCATTTTCATTTGGATTCTGCACCAGACATCTTCCAAAACAGTGGCAAATGGTGAGCAGATGACAACCTATTTGGGCCCTTAACATATATTAATAATCAGAGAAGCAGAAAACAGAGCTATTTCATTATAATATTTTTCAAAGAAAATCTTGCATAATTTTAATATATTTATACAGGACACCCTATTGGAAGGGGGCATTGTGTTCCACCAAATCAAATATATTTTAATAGTCACCAAACAAGAAGCATAATGGAATATTATATTATGTAAACCTTTTAGTCGATTACTTAACTCTAGAGATGTAATTCTCCTACAGGATATCATTTCCAAAAACTTGCATTTTCCTTTTCATCAGGTTTCTATTATCAAGGATGATCTGGATATGAGTATATATTATTCTTTTAATGTTTTAAAGGTAAAAAAGTAGGGCTTTAGTTGTGATTAATAATTTTTAAATCTTTTTGGGGAAAGATATAATGATAAGATTCATGATTATTTCTGAACGTTTGTTATCAACTCTTCTTTCAGATATTTTGAATATCAGCCCCTTGATACCTGAAAAATTGAGTCACTTCCACCATGGCCACCGACTGGGTATAGTTAACTTAGTATATCTGCAATTCACATCTTTATTTCTTTTAGCATCATTTCTACTTTCCATGAGGGATGATAAATTCAGATTCCAAATGTGATGACTCCATTCTTGATAGAAAAAATACTTTGTTAAAGAAATCTTGACGATGTTTCCCAGTTTTCATCTATTTGTACTAAATCGTGCTTACATGCTCTCAGGGATGATCTGACTTCATTTAGGCCTCTGCAAAGCTTTCTTTAAATTTTGTCCCTCTACTGTCCCTTGATGTTTTCTGAGAAGATAACTATTCTTACTATTCCAACATCTTCCTCTGTAATATTTTAGACGTGATCTTGTTTTAAATTAGTGTGGCTTGTGGCTGATATAGTTCTTCCCTTGGTAGGCTGATTAAGGCTTTTTCAGTCTGTATGTTTGCCAGTTGCTTTGTATCAACAATTCCTCAAGAATTGATGATAATCCGGTTGATACATCTCCTTTCGATCACTTCCCATTTTATTTTGCATCGACAGAATATTTAAGTATGTGTTGGTTGGAATTGCCTTAAATGGCATCTCATTATTTTTGTTCTTTATCATGAGATTTGTTTTTATCTTGAATAGCCAGTGTTCTTACTGTAAACAGATGATTGATTCATAAATGACTCTTACACTGGTATCCAGATGATCCAACTTCATCAGGTGAGGATGCTCCCTCTCCCAGGGCTGGTTGAGGACCTTCTTTGCACTTCAGTCTTACAAAATTGCTCGAGCTCAAAATTGCTCACTGAATCAACCAGTAGGATCCTTGCAGCTGCTATTAACTTACAAAATCACATAATGACATTATCTCTGCCCCCACTGTATTTGTATTTTTCCTGTTAAATTTCCCCCGATTACATTTTAATCTGGTCCCAGAACCAAGTGTTTGAAGTAGCTGACCAAGAGCATTGAGAGCTAGGGACTTGCCCAGGGTCATGCAGCTCAGGACATGTCAAAGGCTGGGCTTGAAGCAGTTCTTCCTAGCTCTAAGACTTGCATCTCTGGCCATTTTACCTCTAAGAGTGTTTATAAACTACATATTACCCTGTCATTTTAAAATAACCTCTAAGAATCTCTGCCCCATTCCCACCATTTTGTTGCTTTCAATCAGGGTGCAGAAGTAGAAGGGGTGGAGGTGGGGGAATCTCTCTAGATCTAAAGACCAATCTGTATTTTTTTTCCCTAATTTTATGAGTTGCCATGGCTGGAGAATGCATCACTAAATAACAAGTCTATTAGCCATGATCTTCTCTATACTTAACCATTTGGAAAGCATAAATTATCATTAGGACCATAATCACAGTTTTAAAAAAAATTATGCCCCACAACTAGGATCAAATTTATTTACATATTTATTTGGAATTTCATCTCTGAATGTTATTGAATTTTTCTCATTTAGCATCCATTTATTAAATTAAATTCATTTTGTTTTTTAATACTCCTAAAAACCTTAGCTGAAGTTATTTCACGTTTAAAAATCTTAAACACAAAACAGATAGATAATGATCCATTTAATTTGCTTTCCGATATATGTAGCCTCATTCGGAAGGCTGTATTTGTTCTAAAGATTTATCAGATGGTCTAAGTATATACATTGGATTTTTAATTCTATTTCCACAAAATCTAGGGCTCTACTCCTTCCCTCCCCCCCCCCACCAATTCCTTATAGTCACTAGTCTCTAAGTCAATAAATTGCAAAGAAAATGAGGATCTGCCTTGGTAGAGGAGGTTTCCTCATCAGAAGTTCCCTCTACTTAGGAAAACATGGATCCAGCCCCCAAAACTGAGTGTGAGGGTTCCTGTTCCACTTCCATTTTTGAACTCCTTCTGTATACTCAGACATACTCTCTTCCTCCTTTCACTTTTCTTGTTGCCTTCTAATTTCTATCTCACAGGGCTTCCTGCTCTTCCCCCATGTATCTAACACAGGCTTCCCTACCAACATCAAAAAGTATTAATTAAGTATCTACTGTTTGCCAATTGCTGAGTCAACAGCCCTGACTTCAAGGCTGGTTCTGTAGTTCTGCTGTAGCCCCCTTACTCTTTTTTTTTTTTTGAGAAGAGCAGGTGCACTTAGACCAGAACTATTGTATCCTCAATCCCCCATCTGTTGGTACATGTGGCTCTTTTAGGAATTTTCAGGTAAGGGTTTGGAGAAACCAAATTTAGGAACCTAAAAACATGGACACACTTCGGCCAGGAGAAAAGCTAATGCTGACAAAATGTCTGTAAGTTAATAAAGACCGACAATAGCTTTCTGAGGAACAGAAGGGATTATAGCTTCAAAACAGGGGGAATATGGCTCACTGGAATCTCTAAATTAAAGAATAACTTTGTTGTCCTCAATCATACCTTTATCTGCATCATGATAAACGTTAATGGGGACCTTAAATCCCTTTCCTGACCTCTAACCAGTCAGCAGGTACCCCCATAGGGACCCAAAGGAAGAATTGGGTCAAACAATGACTTGTCTGGCCAGAGGAAGTGGAAGACAGTCATCAGGAAAGCCAATTGACTCTAGGGAAAAAGAATATTCATTTACGTTGAAGGAGCAAAGAGAAAAGAGGGAAACAATACTCAAATGGAGTCACCATTTCTACCCTGCTTTATAGAAGAGAGTCTGGTTTCAGTCATCTAAAATATAATTTCTGCCTGAGGAAATGAAATGTATTTTTTAATTGGTAATTTTCCATTTTTCTCAAAAGAGCTATTTGAAGAATGTTTGAGCTTTTAAATAAAACCTTTAATAGCATCATGTTTTTATTCCTTGTAAACTTCTTGGAAAAACTTCTCAACTAACCCTGAGTTTATGCGATGTTATCAAGTCTATAGGGAAATTAAAGATGTTGGTGTACCTGGATATGTCCAAAAACAGAATAGAAACTGTTGACATGGAGATTTCGGGATGTGAAGCACTTGAAGACCTCTTATTGTCGTCCAATATGTTGCAACAATTGCCTGACTCTATAGGTGAGGAAAGAGCATTTTCTTGATGAAATGTTGTATTCAATTTGCTGGTATCTTTTTTATCTTTCCTGGGAGAGTATGGGATGTGCCATTAACAAAGAGCACCAAACTGATTTTGAATTGAGTAGCCGGTATAAAATCTGAGAACTGTTGGAGAGGCTGAGGGGCACTGGCCTGGGAAACCCTGGGCTTAGGAGAGTGGTGCTGTAATGGATGGGCATTGGGTAGGTGACCCTCTGCCCCTCTGGGCCTTGGTTTCCTTAATGGTGCAAAGAAAGAGAATGATTAAGGTGACAACCAAATGTTTTTAAGCCTATAGATTTTTATGTTAATGTTTAAAGCATTTTTTTTAAAAAACTGTTCTTTGATTTCTAATTCCAGAAATTTGACCAATTGTGATAAACCTTTGAAACCAGGATATTTACAATAATGCAATTTGTTTCATTATATTACAAATGTCTTTCTGATATTTAGAATAATCTGTTAAATATGTACTACTTTTCTTAATACAGAAAGTATAGGAGTTATGGTTCTTAGAATACTGTTGTATGCAAGATTTTTTAACATAACACCCTAAAATATATATTTTAAATTATGATTTGTTTTGCTAAATATTAATTCTATTCTATATAATAAGCACTATCTTCAGTTGAACAATTACAATGAAAATTGAACATAATGTGCCACAATCATCAAATCAAGCTGGAAACCCTTTTTTTTATTATTATTTTGATTATTACTCATAATGACATGCAATCTTATGGATAAACCAAAAGTCATTTAGTTTAGGCTTTGGAACATAAATGCATTTGATGTTGGAAACTGCCCCCTATATAAAATAAACTTAGACACACTGTGAAGCTTCCTCCCTTTCTCCTTTCCCATCCTTTATTATTCTCAAGTAGTAAACCTTTTTGGTATACTCTCCATTGGGGATGTTTCAGCTCCATTACCAGCCAGTCTATCTTAGAGTAAAGAGCAAAGATGAGACTCAAAAGCAGGCTGACACAGGTAGGTGAGAGCAGGTGGCTCAAGTAAAGATGAGTTATGCCCCACCAGGTCCTAGAAGGTACCAAGTACTTGGTAGGGTCTGGAGGTAATAGTACAAAGCACAAAGAATCCAGGTTTGTTCAAGGCTCCAGCCAGAGGGGGTCTTTTAACCAGAAGTGGAGTTGTTCTAATAACATCTTGTAATAGGATTCTTTTTGTCCCATAGTTATTTCATTAAATCTAAACTTAATTGTTAGAACAACAAAAAAAGGTTTGAGCTTAGCATCAAGAGGGGATGAATGAAAGAAGAGGATGATTGTTCTAGATGTACAATGAGAAGGGACAAGAAAAATGATCTTTAGAATAATAATATTCTGATACCATTTATCTAGAACTTTAAAAAATGGATTCTCACTGCCTTTATGCCAGAATTAACCCTCACAGAGACTCATTCCCATCACCATAAAGGCTTTTGGCATCTACATTCAAGGCAAAGGTCATTGGTTGGTTGGTTGATTGGTTCTTGGGTTTCCTGGAGATTCCACTGCAGGATCTGAATTCTTGAAAGTCAATCAGAGAGGGCCAGAATCTCCTTACTATCACAAAACCCATTCTGTGGGGACCTCTCTCTCCACTATTAGGGACAAAAACTTGTCCCCTAACAGAGCCTTGAAATTTCCTTTTCCATTCATATTACACAGCCTGTGAATATTAGGAAAGTGAATAAGAAATAATAGAAATTTTATTAAGGGGAAGAGATAAAAAAAATCTATAAAGAAAATTTGTGGTCCAGATCTGTGATTTCACTGGTGCAGATCAACAGGTACCTTAACTCTAGTTTCATGTATAATCATTGACAGGTGCCCAGAGCAGACTAATCAATGTGCCCAGAGTCACACAACTAGTACCCACAAGAGGCAGGTCTTTCCAGCTCCAAATCCAGCACTCGGTCAGCTCCATCAGGCTGACTCTTAAAGATGTCAGTAAAAGTTCATCACAAAATAAACTAATCATCAACTTGTACCTAATAGTCAACAAAATGTATGAGTGGTCTCTGGGATCAAATACAAATACCTTTGTTTGGCTTTTAACCCTCCACTATCCGACTAATCTTTTTCCTGCTCATTTACACATTATTCCCTATTCACCTTTGGTCCTCTAACCATATGGGACCTTCCTTGCTTTTCCCCACATGTGGCACCCCATTTTCTAGCTTGAGATCATTTGTATTAGTTCCCAGCTCACCTCTGCATCTTGGAGCCTTCAATTAGCACCTGCCAAGAGGATCCCTGCCCGATCACTCTAATGTTATTCCATCCCTTCCTTCACAGTGTATTGATTTTTGTGTGTTTTTATCTATGGACTGCCTCACTATCCTGTTTGTAACCTTGATGCCCATCACCCAGTGGAACACAGAGTAACTCTTGATGGATTGATCCATTAAAGCACATTCTGGGAGTCCAGAACTCTGAGAGCTGGGAAGCAAGCTCAGAACAAGCTGCTCGTGAACAACAATCTCCTATCCAGCACCAGTGACAAGAGGTCTTCCAGCCCAGCAGGCAAAGTACAGCAGGGGGGACCTCCACAGGCAGATGGAACTGATCATTAGGAAGTTCTTAGTTTGGGCTTTGGGTTTTACTTACTTGTTGCCTCAGGTCTCCCTATGATGTCTGTTTTTTTTTTCTCAGAATTATGTCCTTTGGAGTAAAGCTAAGCAAAACATGACAGCTCTTCAAATGTTGGAGTACAAGCTGATCTTCTCTAAGTCTTCTCTGCTCTAGGAGAAATACCAATCAACCAACAAACATTATTAAGCACTCGTTTTATGTAAAGCACTGTGTTAGAGATACAAAAAATGTCCAACATGGGTCCCTGCTGTTGTCAAGAACCTTTTGGTCTGAAGGGAGAGACACACCCAAAGTCTTTCTAATGATCCTTAAAATACAATGATTTCTTATGTTCTAACCATCCTGGTCATTGTATTCTGAACACTCTTCAGTTTGTCAGTTCTCTTCCTAAAATACCAATCAACCAACAAACATTATTAAGCACTCGTTTTATGTAAAGCACTGTGTTAGAGATACAAAAAATGTCCAATATGGGTCCCTGCTGTTGTCAAGAACCTCTTGGTCTGAAGGGAGAGACACACCCAAAGTCTTTCAAATGATCCTTAAAATACAATGATTTCTTATGTTCTAACCATCCTGGTCATTGTATTCTGAACACTCTTCAGTTTGTCAGTTCTCTTCCTAAAATACCACACCTAGAACTGCATACAATATTCCAGAGATGATCTGACCAAAATGCAATGAGGTTATGACTTCTCTTTGTTCTGATTATTATATTCTTAAATGCAATCTAAGATGGCATTACTTTGTTTGCTACTTTGGACTTCCCATCACTGTTGACTTATAGTGAGCTTTTATTCCATCAAGATCCCCAGATCATTTGGAGTAGAATTTTTTCTAGCTATAGTTTACCTATCCTGTAATATTGAAATTGATTTTTAAAGCAAAGTATACAACTTTTTGCTCATCTCTATTGCATTTCATTTTATTCTATTTGAATAATCCTTCTAGCCTGCTAGTATCTTTTTGGATACTTCTTCATCCAATGTTAATTATTCCTAATGAGTTAGTTTTAGTTAGCTTTTAACGAATTAGGTTTGCATCATCTACAAATTTGACTATCATGCCTTCTATGACATCATTCACATTACTGAAAAAATTAAGAACACATAGGTAAGCACAGATCCCAGAAGAACTTCACTAGCCATCCCCATTCTTACATCGTGTCCAGCAATGACTGTTATTTGTTCATTCATCCAGCTCCAAATCTCTAGACCTATACTACTACATCATATACCAAAATGGCATGAGAGATCTTTTCAGATGATTTTTCCTGAAATTTAAATATGCTCTAGACTGCAAGGGTCCTCAAACTTTTTAAAAAGGGAGCCAGTTCACTGTCCCTCAGACTGTTGGAAGGCCGGACTATAATAAAAACAAAAACTTTGTTTTGTGGGCCTTTAAATAAAGAAACTTCATAGCCCTGGGTGAGGGGGATAATCATCCTCAGCTGCTACATCTGGCCCACGGGCTGTAGTTTGAGGACCCCTGCTCTAGAGAATGTTCCTAACCTAACATTATAGTAATAGGCTTGTCCCAAAATGAGGTTCATCTGACATGACCTATTCTTGATAAAGTGATACTGATTTTTAGTCATTGCTGCTTCTCTTTCTAAATAAACACAAAGCAGATCTTAAATATGATGTTCTAAAATCCTATCAGGAAACAAAAGCAAATTCTTGGCTTATACATTATAGATTCCATCCTCTTTAAATAATCAGAATTGGTATTTTTCCAAAATCAGAATTAAATAATCAGAATATGGTATTTTTCCACTACCATAGATTTTAAATATTGCTAATCATTGATAAACAATCACATCTGACAGTTCTTTCAGTACCTAAAGATATCATTAAGACAGGCCTGGTTTAAACCTATTCAGGAAAATTAAATGCACTTATCGTATATATTTTATATACTATATATATTTATATTTTATATAGTATATATATATATATTAGTATAGTATATATTTTCATCGTCACCTTCCTAGGACAAATATAAAACAGAAGCAAAATCAAACTTTTTCATTCTTTTATCATCCTCCCTTCTCCCTTCATTTATCCAACTTAGCTTGAAAATCCTTTTTTGGTTTGTTTGTTTGTTTTTGCTTTAATTAGCATTGATTTTGGATTCAAGGAAGAATCAGTCAATAAACATTCATTAAGCACCTATTATGTGCCAAGCATGGTGCTAAGCATGGAGAATACAAATATGAAAAAATAACTGCTTCTGTGCCATTGGGTAGCTCAAAATAGAATATGGAAAAACAACACAAAAAGGGGAAAACAGGAAAAGGGAAAAAGTTATCAAGGCATGGAGGCATGATGAAGACCAGTCTGAGGCTGCTGGGAAACGAAGGGATGGTTAGCCAGGGAGAAGTCTTAAATGAGAGCCCCTGCTTTGCCCACGAGCCCTCCAGCCAAGGGTCAAAGAGCACAGACACCTAATGAGGTGTCAGGAGCCAAAGTGATGGAGTCTCTCAAGGTTAGGCGGTTTCCTTGAGCCATGATGAAGTCCAAGCAAGCGGGACATGAACCATGTGCTTTGTCCATAATGCAGATTCTTAAAGAACCTAAATCTGAGTGGTTGAAATGAAATGAAAATGGTTTCATAACAAAATTTCAAGACCCCTGTCATCAATTGTGTGGTTCAATAGAAGTAATTCTGGATTGGAGTCCAGAGATCTGTGTTCAAATTTGACACTTTTCTGTTGTATCACCGCAAATCGGCACTTTGCTCCCTGGGCCCACATGTCCTCACTTATACAATGAGAATATGAAAATAAGAGTTTATGACATAATGGCTCAGCATTTTGCTCACTGCATTAAATGTAGAATCTAATGGAATCTTCATGGAAGCGATTGGAGGAAGACACTAGCATCATTGCAAGGGGAAAGGATGGAACTGGGAAGTCCAAGTCCCTGACCTCTCAAAGGAAGGCTTTAGGAGGTATTGAGGTATTGAATACCCCACCCTGCAGCCATCCAATCAAGGCAGAGAGGAGGCTAAGGGGTTTGGGACTGTCGGGAGGATCCAAACTTGAGGGTGCAGAGACCACCCACCATTGATAATGCAGATGCATTCTTACCATGTTTCGCCACAACATAGGAGTGAGGTAATCTTTATGTTAAATGATGACGCCATTAGCATCCAATAATCAATCAGGATTTCTGATTGCGGGCTGGCTGAGCACTAGGAGCACTCACACCAGGAGCCAAGGCTGCCCTCGATGGGACCAGAGTTCAAACCACTTGCTGGATTTCTGCCTCCATGCCAAGCCTGCCATCTCTCTCCCTTCTCTCTCAGGAGCAGGTTTCATCTGCCTGACTTGAGGCTCTTCTCTGCTTTTCACCTGACATTTTTCAGACTGCACCAGTATTGATTTCCCAACACGTCACTGTGTTTTACTTTATGCTTCTGACAATTCACCCATCTCTTTCTTCTAGCATACAGTCTTAAAACACAAGTGGCCAATCTGATGCTGTTTCCCTCAATTGCTGGTGTGTGTGTGTGTGTGTGTGTGTGTGTGTGACACACACACACATATACATCCATATATATGTGTATGTATGTATATATGTACATAAATATGTGTGTATGTGTATTTCTGTGTGTGTACACATATGATGCATTTATACATACATGTTTCTATTTCCCCTGAAGCTAAAAGAGTTCCTGACACATAGGTGTATCTAACCGTGACCTCTAGCCCATCTCCCTCTCAGGATTCTCCCACGCTACCACCCTACTCTGGCTTCATTCTCCTTCCAGGTCAATCTTGACACCCTCTAATTAAATGGTTTCACATCATTGTTGTTCTTGTTGTTTAATCATTTCAGTTGTGTCCAATTCTCTGTGACTCCACTTGAGCTTTTCTTGGTAGATGCTGGTTTGGTTGGTCATTTCCTTCTCCAGCTCATTTTACAGATGAAGAAACTGAGGCAAATAAGGTGAAGTGACTTGATCAGAATCACTCAGCTAGTCAGTGTTTGAAGCCAGATTTGGAATTATTTCTATTATTGAATCCTTTGACCTTGTTGGTCATGCTTTACCGAATCCCAGCCCTGCCCTGCCACCATCATGTAGCTTCTCTGCTCTTTCTCCTCCACTGCTGAATGGTGCTAGAAGGAATCACAACCATGGTGATTGTGTTTGCTCCCTAGATGTTGTCTTATCTCCCTTTGGCCCTGATTGCTACAAGGTAATCCTTTGCCTCTCGCCTGTTTGACTCTTCACTGTGTTCTTCATCAAAGCTTTCCAAACCTCTTCTCCCTCCAAGGCTCCTACACTTTCCCTACCACTCCCACCCTTACATCTTCCCTCTCTTTGTACTTGAATTAGAAAATAGGGCCACTCCTCCCCCATCTCAAAGCTCCTTGATCTCAATCTGCATTTTCTCCTCTTTTTCTCCAGTCTCTGATAAAGCAATGGCTCTGTTTGCCAAGGCTAGCCCTAGGTCCCTACTCACCTGATCCCCTCTTGTCTGCTTTATTAAATTGTTTGTCTGTATTTCTGTCTCCCCCTTCTCTTCTCTCTGGGTGTTGTCTCTCTCATTTTCAGTCTCTTCTGTCTCCTTGCTCCTTTCCTGCTGCTTACAGAAATGCTTGTGCTCCTCCAATCTTGACCCTATCATTTCCTCAAGCACTTAAGACTATATTTCTCTTCCCTTTCAAAACCAATTCTAAGAGAGAAAAAAACTGTCATCTAGATGTATTTCCTCTACCTTTTTTCCTCTCACTTCTACCGCCCCCGCCCCTGGCAGAATGAATTCTAACTTCATCTTTCAACTGAAACAGCAGCTTCCAAAGTCATCATTGATCACTCAATTTCCAAATCAGATGGCCTTATCTAAAGCCTGATCCATGGGCAAACAGGATCAGCCACATATCCCCCCTGTCATCCTGTCTGCTGCTGGAATTGTACCAAGAATTCTTACATCCTAATAATTTCATTTAACTAAAAAATGGCTACTTTTTACAATAGTCCATAGAATATTAAATATTAAAAAATCAATTATAGTCACTAGTGCTAGGACTACTTGTTTCTTTGAGTCTCATTCACAAAGATGAGAAGAATGAAGGAGCAATACTGTTGAGATACTTATCTTTATGAGTCAGTATGTTACAAACTCATCATCAGCTGGAAATCAATATTAGTTTTTTCCCCCTCCCAGTAGTAATGATGGATAATTCCATTTATCCCTAACCTTCCCCTGGTTATTCTCCTTCTTCCACTAACCTTGCCTTTGAGTAGTGGCAGTTTTTTGTGAGGCAGGTGATTAGTTATATGGTCTCTTATAGACATGGGAATAGTGAAATTAAATTACCCATTCATTTTGTCTAATGAAAATCATACTCTAATAAACAGTCGATCAATTGTGGGATTCTCTTTTTTCATTTTCCCAATGAAATGAAAGAGGGTAGAAGGCCCTTTTTATCCTGAACTAACATTTGAATTGCAATAACTGCTTATGATTTAAACAGGATAGCTTACAGATTCAGGCCTATTTAGTTTCAGAATCAAAAATAAATAAATAAACTACAAAAAGAGGAAATTTTTTTGAAAGCCAACTTTTCCCCTTGAACTTCATCTGTTGAAACCATAAAAATGCCTATCAGCTATCTCACAGTAAAGGTAAGGATGCTACATCTGCCATGTCGCTGACCAGTTATAGTCATAGACAAAGCATATTCATTAATCATCAGAATGATTAGGGGTATAAGAACCGACCTGCTAACATATGATCACCAAAGGACAGTCAGTTGTGATTTCCATGTTGTCCAGATATTAAAATTTGAAGCCATTAAAGATTCAAGGCAAGGCCTGCTGTCACCTGCATCTATTAGACACACAGATGACAGACTGTGAGCTGACAAACTAATCATCCTCAAACCTATCATCACTACAAATCAGTCAAACAATTAATCAATAGAAATCACCTGCTATGAGTCCGACAGTGTGTAGGTGCTGAAGGGACAGAGACAGAAGTCTAAAGTCCTTGTTTGCAAAGACCTGACTTTTTTTTTTTTTGGAGGAAAAACAAAAGTTATACATATAAGAGAAGGAGGGGAATAAACATTTATTAAGCACATATTATGTGCCAAGCACTATACTAAACACTTCACAAAATCTAATTTATATCAATATAAAATATATTAAAGGAATTGGGAAGAGGCAAGACTAATAGTTGGAGCAACCTCATTGTCTTGTGTAAAAAGTGACTCTTAATATGATTATTAAGGGAGCTAATTGTTCAAGATTCAGAAACATGGATGTATTCCAGGCATGAAATGAGGTTCTTCACCTTTTTTATGTCATTCATACCTTTGGCTGTCAGTCTGAGGAATCCTCTGTATTCTTTCTCAGTGTGATGTTTTCAAATGCATAAAATAAAATCCATAAGACTAAAAAGCAAACAAATCATACTGAAATACAGTTATCACAACATATAAATATATATGTATACATACACATAGAGAGAGACAGACAGACAGAGAACAAAGGAGAAAAAGGTAAGAGATAAAATAGAGCTGTATTTGAAAAGATTTGCAATCAATTGAATTGGGAGATGGGGGTGAGCAATGATGTTTCAAAAATGATTCCAAGATTGTGAATTTAGATGACTGAAAATTTAATGAGATTCTCCCAATAAAGGAAAGTTGGAAGAGAATGGAGTTCTAGCTAAAAAAAATGAATGATTTGAACATATTGAACTTGAAATGTCCATAACTCATCTCTGTGGAAATAAATAGCAATATCTTAGTAGTCATTCAGCATTGATTGAAGAAATATTTGAATCCTTATAATAACAAGGATTGTACTCAGTCCTTGAGCTCCAGAAGATTACAGTCTAGTATAGGAGAGGCTTAAACTCAAGTATGCTTTTCTTTTTTGTCACAGAAGGGAACACCAACTCAAATCTTTATAGCACTCTAGTTCCATATGTTTACCCAGGACTTCCATTAAATTAAATGGATTCTTTAAATCTAGAAAGTCCTCCACATGTGTTAAGCCCTCCCTCAGGAGGGTCTT
This sequence comes from Antechinus flavipes, assembly GCF_016432865.1. Classification (NCBI taxonomy): domain Eukaryota; kingdom Metazoa; phylum Chordata; class Mammalia; order Dasyuromorphia; family Dasyuridae; genus Antechinus; species Antechinus flavipes. The sequence goes on along the minus strand of NC_067401.1, from coordinate 457,153,255 downwards.
TGCCTCTCAGAATATTGGGCTTTCTTCAGGACTCATCTTGGGTACCACCTCAGATGAGAAACTTTCCTTGGATCCATTTAGTTCTTAGTTCTCTCTCCCTCCTCAAATTATACTGTACTTTTTAATTTGTGGAAATATCTTATATCTGGTAGATTGGATGCTTAGTGAGAGCAGTTTTTCATTTTGTTTTGGAATTCTCAGCACTTAGCATGGTGCCTTATATATAATAGGCACTTAATATTTGCTTAATTTAAATTAATGTTGTTGTCGTTCAACCATTTCAATTATGTCTGACTCTTTATGACCCCATTTAGGGTTTTCTTGGTAAAGATGCTGAAGTGGTTTGCCATTTCCTTCTCCAGCTCATTTTACAGATGAGGAAACTGAGGCACACAGGGCTAAATCACTTGCCTAAGTACTTGCAGCACTGTGGATAAACAGCTAGTAAATGTTTGAGGCCAGATTTCACAAAAATGAAACTCCCCGTTTTCAGATCCCAGCACTCTGTCTACTGTGCCATCTAAAATTCTGTGTGTTCATTTAAGCAGCAAATATTAATGATTTATGATATGTGTTTATAACAAGTGATTCATTTTGTTTTTAGAACAGTTTAATGTTACAAATCTGCTTTTATATATTAACAATCATGCTTCTCTCTTTCTAGGACTGTTGAAAAAACTAACCACTCTAAAAGTAGATGACAATCAACTTACTGTGTTACCCAATGCAATTGGAAAGTAAGTACCAATGCATCAAAAGAATCCATATTCCTAAAGCTAAAAATGAACACATTTTAACAAAATCATTTGTTGAAATTTTCAGCAAAAGACATTATAACTTTAAATTATTTAAATTAAATTCTATATCAAGATATTCTTTTACTGTCTTAATTCAATGATTTGATGATATCCTACTTTTTAAAAGCAACATGAACGCTTGATAAATAATTTATTATTTTTCTTACCAGTCTTTTAAAGAGTCCATCAGTCTTGTTCTTAAAATTGGGCTCCTTGAAATTCAAGGAGAATTTCAAAATTAAATGCTAACTTATGCTGGCATGTAGCTTTGTAGCCTACATATGAGTAAAAAAAAAAAGTGTTTTTCATAGCAATTTAATCTAACTAATAAGAGTTAAGAATAAATTAATTTATTTCAACTAAAACTTTAAATGTTTTGATAATGAAGATGGATCAGTAGAATTATATGAAAGGAATAGAGGTTTACTTGAAAACCACACCTGAGAGTAGATTAAAAACAAGATCCCATTCTCATATCTTATTCCAGGAGAATATAAGTAATGGCAAGAAGGCAGAAATTCTCAGCTATTGCTCTGCCTTGGAAAATACTCAGCCCAAATATGGCTAATGGAGAATTGATACTTAAAATAAGTAAGGTGATAGTAAGAGAGGATCTAGATGTACCTTGTGGATGTCGAGGATTTGGGCCAGATGAACTCCATCCACAGGAACTGAAGATACAGGTGGGCAGGGATGGATGCTGAGTAGTCGTCAGGGACACATGATGCTACAATGCTATATTCAGTTAGAAACCTAGGTTATGGGGATCCCTGAAAGCATAAACTGACTTAGAAATACACATGTTAACATTATCTATGTTCTGTTGTATTTGTATTTATTTTGTGAAATGTTTCCCAATGACATTTCAATCTGATTTTCAACATGTTTGTTGTCTCTGATTCAATGGAGAATGGAAAATGAAAAGGTATCAGAAACTGAGAAGGGAAAACATCTTGCTTTTCAGAAAAGAATACAGATTCAACAGGTCAACTTCAATTTCAGGCAAAAATCCTAGGCTACATTATTAAATTAGAAAATGTGATAATTTTACTATTGATTCTGTTGAATTGTCACACTTCAGCTTTTAGAAAGGTAGGAAAAACCTTTATTTTTTACTTCCACTGTGTTGTCTGCCAAAGATTGCATTTATCCCTACAATTACTTAAGTCATCGTTAGTGATTCTTGAGGTTCCCCACTGTAGGGATAGCATGCCATAGTCTGTTTTCACTTGAGAAAAACTCAAAGCAAAACAATTTCATGAATCTGTGGTCTTTTTTCTATTTTTATTCTTGTAAAAATTCTTAGACACTATTGTAATTCTTTTCACTAACTCTTAAAGGAAAAAAATCCCTTTCCATACATCAGTTCAGTCATTGAAGTTATTTTGATAAAGCAAAGGTCTGACTATATCACACCCAACTCAATAAACTCCAATGGCTCCCTGTCACCGCCAGGAGCAAATATAAAATTCTGTTTGGCATTCAGAGCCCTTCTTAGCCTAGTGCACCTCCTATCTTTCCAATCTTTTTATACCTTACTCTCTACCATGTACTCTTTTATCCAGTGACACACACATGGCCGTGTTATCTGTTGGCTCTGGGTACTCCCTTTGGCTGTCCCAATGCTCTGCCTCTTTGACTCCACCTCCTGACTTCCCTGACTTCTGTTACAAAATCCTATCTTTTAAGCCTTTCTTAACCCTTCTCAATTGTGTTGCCTTCCGCCTATGAATTATTTCCTATTTATCCTGTATATCGCTTACTTTATTTGCATATTGTCTCCTCTGTTAGATCATAAGTTCCTTGAGGACTGGCACTATTTTTTGTCTATTTTTGTATCCCTAGTGTTAAGCACAGAGTCTGACATAATAGGCACTTTTAAAAAATGTATATTGATTGAATTGATAAAGTGTTTGATTTTTTCCTACTTATAGTTCCATTTGAAATAGAAACTAATTACCTTAGTTTCCCAAAAACAAGTTAAGAAAATTGGTGCCTTAAAAATAGAAAAAGTCAAATGATTTTCACAATAAGAGCTAAAATAGTGAATAAGAGTACTTTCCTATATCTGTGATTGTGAATTTCCTAAAAATTGGTCAAACCTATACCCATAATATATATATATATATATATATACACACACACACACATACATATATACTATGGAAATGACAATTATTTCTATTTTAAAGTATACCCAAAAGTAGAAACTGAAAATGATGAGATAAAGGTGGAATTATCTTTGTATATTAGAGATTACAGAAAGCCACAAAAATTCTTTGCTTGGTCCTATACTTTATGAAATTTGGCAACTGTGAAGAATGGATTGGAGAGGGGAGAGATGAGGCAAGAAGCCCAATCAAAAGGCTATTATCATGATTCAGTTTGTTTGTGACATGTTTAAGATGTCTGTGGAACATTTAATTTGAGAGATTAAAAAGAGAAATGGAGACACAGGATTGTGGATAATAAGTAGGTAGTCTTTCCAGCCTTTTCTGAAATCAGTCTGCTCATCATTTCTTATAGAACAATAATATCCCATTATCCATTCATATATCACAACTTATTCAGTCATTACCCGACTGATGACCATCCACTCAATTGGAATTATAGGTGGTGGAGATGAAGGAGATGATGGTGGCAGAAAGCACCTGAACGAGAACAGATTTGGATGGAGGAAAAAGGGCGTCTCTCAGTAAAGAGTCTCAATTCTTTCAGGAAAATATGAGACATGAATAGGGACTAAGGGGGTAAAGGGAGTCTTGAGAGTTTTGAGGAGGGAGTAAAAGGTTTAGAAGAGCTACTGGGGTGAGTGGGATAGTGAGTGTTAATTAGTGAGATGTAGGACTGCCTAACAGCATTTAGGGTTAGGATTTGTAGTGTGAATTTGTAGGTGACCCAGTCAGTTACCAATCTTGTTCATCATAGTTCCACATCTCTCAAATAAGCTCCTTTCTCTCCACTCTTGGAAGCTCAGGTCTAGTTCAGAGCCATATCATGGCTTCTAATAGCTGTTTCCCCCAACCCTTCCCCAATTCATTTTCTTTAAAGCAGTCAAATATTTTCCTAAAACACAGATCTGCCCATATCATCCCAGTACTCACATATTTACAAAAGCTTCGTTTTGCTTTTAGGATAAAAATACAAAATCTTCAGCCCTCCATCATCTGGGGCCCATCTGCTTTTGTAGTCTGTTAACTAATAGTTTAGCTCGAAGGCTGGAGGTAAAATTGAATTCCCATTTCCAGTGAGAAAAGTGTTTTTAAAATGATGGATGCTGTTATGTATTAAATGCATTATTAAAAACATTGCTTTTCAGAACTAAGTCTACCAAAACTCTACAAAATTTCTGTTTTTTACTCAGATTGTTTCAATTTCTGAGAAGTGACCTTGGTGGATATTTTTTAGATTGCTGATGATTTACTCCATTCCTCAGAACTGGAAGGGATCCCCTAAGTTTTATATTAAATAACTTGTTCCATTGGTTATTGCTTGTCACTGAATCTTAATTAGTTCCCAAGAGACATGTAGCTGCTCTGGAAATCGAAAGTGTGCTACATCATGATAGTCAACCCATACATTTGCAGTATGTTTTTGAATGATTAATGGTGATGGTTGAATTGATAGCACCAGCAGCTCTTGAGGCAAAGTATTTTTGGTAGGAGAAATATATAATCTGTTGTGTAAACATAATGAGAGGAGCTAAGCAAAAGATCTTCCCTCTCTTGTATCAAGCTCAGTATTCATTGGACCCATGTTATGTCAAGATATCCTCCTGAAAAATGAAGAATTCATTTGGTTATGTAGATGTTTGAACTACTTGGAGGCAAAAAGATACGTTACTTTGAAATGTTAAATTCATGTGGTTAACTCTGTGACAGAGTTCTAAATGCTCAGATGAACAATAATTTCATTGTCTGTACTGTGTAGACACTGTGTAGACAGTGTAGACACTGTGTAGACTTTGTGACAGTTTTTTTTGTTTGTTTGTTTTTAGTTTTCAGTGAGTTGTTCCGGCATAAGCATGTTGCCCCAATTGTGCATAAAACATGTTTTCTTTCTTCTCTTCCTTCCCTCCTTCCTTCTTTTTGCAAGGCAGACAGGATTAAGTGACTTGTCCAGAGTCACACAGCTAGTAAGTGTCATGTATCTGAGAGTAGTTTTGAACTCTGGTCCTCCTGACTCCACATCTGATGTGCTACCCACTGTGCCACCTAGCTGCCCCAATATTTTTCTTTTTTATGTTAAATCCACTATATGTATATGTATTTTTACAATTATCTTCCTGCATAAGAAAAATCAGATCAAAGAGGAAAAAATGAGAAAGAAAACAAAATGCAGGCAAACGACAACAAAAAGGTGAAAACGCTATCTTGTGATCCACACTCATTTCCCACAGCCCTCTCTCTGAATGTAGATGACTCTCTTCATCACAAGATCATTGGAACTGGTCTCAATCATCTCATTGCCCAATATTTTTTTCTTTAAAAAAATATCTCCCAATGTCTGAGCAAACAAGCTTCACAACTGGAGTTGAATATTTCTTAAGGTTAGTCATGTTCGATGCAGCTTTATAGAAAAATGGAAAACACAAAATGTCTAAATTTTTGAATTAGTATGACAAAAATCCTGATTTAAATTTTACCTATATTAATGGTTTCTGAAACTTGCTATCACTGAAATCCCCAAATCACAGATTGTTCGAGTCAGAAGGTGGCCCAGAAGTCACCAGGTCCAACCTGAACTATATAATCTTCTCTGTGGCAAACTCAGAAGCATTCAATGTGCCTGTTTTATAAGAAGGCTTCAATTGTGGTGGAACCCCCAGCTTCCCAAAGCAACTCCTTCCTGCCAGGAACAACTCAAGGATAGGAAATTATTCCTTAATGAAGCCCAAATCTGCCTTCTTGCCACTTTCACCCATTATTTCAAATAACTCAAGACAGCTACTCTGTCTCCTTAAAATCTTGTCTTCTCTGGGTTATGTCTCTCCATTCGTCAGCTGAAGCTTACAGGACCATGACTTCCTGATCTCATCATTCTAGTCAACCTCTAGCCCTATCAAAGGAAGGAAGGAAAGGAAGCAGGGAGGGAAGGATGGAGGGGAGGAGGGAAAGAGGGAGGGAAGGATAGAGGGAAAGAGGGAAGGCAGAAGGGAAAGATGGAGAGGAGGAGGAAAGGATGGAGGAGAGGAGATAAGAAGGAAGGATCCAGAATCATGTTTGGATAATTGGCATCCCCCCCACTGTATTAGCTTTCTTGTTTTCATTCCTCCTCTGTTTACTCATTCTTCCCAAGTGTCCTTCAGTACAGTGACCCAACAGGGAAAACATTGTTCTTGACTCCAGTCTGGCCCCTTTCCTGTGCATCCTCCACACAACTGCCAAAATGACGTTACTAAAGCACCTTGTTATTCCCAAGCTCAAAAATGGTTGCTGTCTTCCTCTTGCTTCTAGGATAAAAGGCCAACTTTTCTGACTTTTAAAGCCCCCAGAATGTATCTCCCATTCATGGTACACATTCCTCTCCTTCCTTCTATGGAAGAATCACACTGCTCTACTGTCTGTTTTTCATACAGAATCATCCTAGCTTCCAGCTCAGTGCCTTTACCCAGGCCATCCAGCCCTATTTTGGACAGCTTTCTTCCTCCTCGATTCTTTCTCATAGAATCCTGGGTTTTCTCAAAGCTCAAATCCAGAGCCACTTCCTGTAGTAAACCTGTCTTCATTTCCCCCAGAAGGCACTTTGCATATATTTCATATTTTTCTGTGTAATTGTTGTTTCCAGGAGCAGACTGTGAGATCCTTGAGGGCAGGGACATTTTAGGGGGGGTTGTCTCCAACCTGGCTGCTCCAATTGTCAGTGCCTTCCCACTGGAAGCCATGATTGGTTATTTGGAATAAGAGAGAGGGAAGATAATTCCAAGATTGCAAACTTGGATGACATGAAGGATGGTGGTATCCTTAACTAAACTGGGAAAGTTAAGGAGGGAAGGAGTTTGAAAGGAAAGGTAATGGTTTTTACTAATGATTTTTATTTTTCCATTTGAAAAGCCTGTGGAAAATTCCATTTGAAATATGCAATAGACAACTGGAGATATGAGACTGCAGCTTAGAAAAGACAATACAGAATTGTGAGTAATCCACATCAAGATCATCATTAAGCCCATGGGAGTTGATGAGGTCATCAAGTGAGAAAATAGAAAATAAAAAAAGAACCAGGAGGGAGCCTGACAGTCTGTACTCCCAGTGTTTAGTTTTTTTGTCTGTGTCTTCTTAAAACCAATAATGCCTCCTAAATTCTGGCAAGTAACTTTTCCCAACAAGGAATGCCCAAACAGGGAGTCATCAAGTTGGGAACTTTGACAAGAATTATTTTAAGCATATTTTTAAAAATTACATACTATCAATTAATTATGTAACTTTTATTAAGTACTTACTATGTGCCAAGTAATGAGCTAAGCATTTGAGATATAAAGAAATACAAGAAAGCCCCTGTTTTCAAGGAGTTCTTGGTCTAAAGCCCACCAGACTACATTTTCTAGTTTTCAGGAAGTCTTTGCCTTCCTGTTGTGTAAAATTCAAGCCCCTTAACTTTGCATTCGAGGCCCTCCACCACAATACAATTAAGCTAAGATTCCTTAGGCACCTACTATTGTAATATTCTTCTCTAAAATGCAATGTTCTCTGGGAGCAGGTTTTTTGGGGGGCTTCTGGGAGCAGCCTTCGTTTCAGTTCAGTAACCACCCCAAGTGCAGCCAGGTATTAAAGTCCAAATCCTTTATTGTCTCCTTCAAAGTCTTATCTCCTTCACTTGGGACTCAGCTAGTTTTCTGGAGGCCTTCCGGATCTTGGTTTCAGTGTTCTCCACAGGACAGCCTGCCACCACTTCTCTGTCTTCCTTTTCTGCCCGACTGCCTTCTCTGGCTTCTATATCTCCTGGACTGAATCCTGGTTGAGTCTCCTAACTTATATATGCTCTCTTAAAGGTGTGAATCTTGTGCAATTATAGTAAGTACTAAGTACATGTACTGAGCTAAAGAACTGTTAAATATCATTGTCTCTATCAATTCCACTGGCTTAGCACCTTGTTTCAAGTTCTGGCCTATAACATACTCTGGGCAAGGTTCCCTCTCAGACTGTAGGGATAGAAAGATAATAATAAAATAGACCCTACTCTCGATGACTTTATATTCTAATTAGAATAAGAAAATACTAATCACTGGTTTTCTAAGAGAAGATTTCACAGAGAAGGTGATGTCTCAAAGAAAGAAAAAGGATTCTTCAATGCAGAGATGAAGAGGGAAATGGATTCTAGACTTGGAAAATGTCTTGTATAAATGCCATGGCTGTGAAATGTCCACTGTAGTGAACAGTCAGGAAGTAGTCTAGTTTCACCAGAACATGGTACACATCAAAGAGAGCCCCACGGCAAATGGTTGGAAAGGGAACCAGACATTGGAAGTCCCTAAGTGCTGGTCATTTTGAACTTGTTCTGACCTTTCTACTCTGACCAATTTGAAATATTTCTGCATCCTCTCTGTTCCATCCTTCCTGCCCACTGGCTTTTCTTCCTTTTTCCTTTCTCTCTACTGGTCTCTGCTCGTATCATTTCCCTTCTATTGTCCCTTTTGTCATCATCATAGCACAGAGATTGTCTTTCACTTTTCATATAAAACAAACCTATTTTTCAACATTGAACTTAATTTCTCCTTTTAGTGAAGTCTTTCCAACTCTCTGCAATCCATAATTCTCTTGCCTTCTAATGACCTCTTGCAGCATTCTTTTGATTATTCATACTATTAGCAAGACTTTTTAAACTCACATGAAAACATGTATATTTATCATATATGTGTACAATGGTTAGATTATATATATACATATATTATAAAAACATGTAGGAAAATAAAATGAGAGAGAATGAGGAATAGAGAGTGACCTAGCTTAGGATACTAAACATTACTGAAAAATTGTAGTTTCATCTAGATATTCTAGTTGTCTAGTTTTTAAATTCTCTATCATTTGCTAATTTAAATTTAAATTTCTCTATCATTTGCTAGTATCTCCAAGTACAACCAATATTTAGAGTAAAGTTCAGCATTAGGAATAGCTAGGGATAGACCCATGTTGCACATTATCTTGACAATTTTGAATTTGGGGAGCTAACCTCTTGTTAGATCTAATTAGATTATCATCATTACCTTGGACTTTGACTAATAAAGATTTCATATTAGGAACAAAAAAGATGCTAGTTCTACCATTTTCTCTTTGTTTTTTTCTTGTGTTCCTGTTCCTTAGTACTCTTTTCAATCTACAGTTTCTTTACAGGAATCTTAAACCAATTGCCCATTTTGGGAGAATTGATTTAGTTAAAGTCAGGTAATATAATCCATAAATAGCATGAACAGGTATGTTAACCTGTTAACCATGAAACACAAACCATGAACAGAAAGTTGCTATACTCTACCCTAATGTCACCTTGCTTACTGAATATGGCCTGGAAATATATGATATAAAGATCAGGTGAGGGCAGCAGTGTCAATAAGTATTTTAGATATTATTAAAGCTTAATTTCCATATATATATATATATATTTGTATACATAAATCTATACACTATGTGTATACATACATATGTGTGTATACAGAGAGAGAGTGTGTGTGTGTGTGTGTGTTAGTTTCCTTGCATTTTTTTGTACTTCAATCAATGACATTCAAATCAATGAATAATCTTGTGGACCGCCCCAGGAATTCCAACACTCTGTTGATCGCTGGTCTAAACTATTTCTTTATCATCTCCACATAATTTGCCTTGGGACTTTTTATATTTTATTGAATGTTTATCTTTTTTATTATTGGCTACCTTTCCACATGACACATGTTTTCTTCCCAACTGTATTGTGAACTCTTTGACAGACAATATATATTTCTTCTTGCATCTTCCTCCAGGTGCCTCCCACATGGCAGCTAAGATTTTTCTAGAGTTTTAAGATTTTAAAAGCACTTTGTTCACATCATCTCATTTGATCCTCACAGCAGCCCGAGTTAGGTACTATAGATATTATTGTCCCCGTTTTACAGATGAGGCAACTAAGACTCAGAGAGCTTAAATGACAACTGCAGCCATAAAGTCTGTGAGAATCAGAAAACCAATCCCAGATAGGGCTCTCTTGACCCTAAGCCCAGCATTCTTTTCACAGACCACGTTGCCACTGAGTCAGTGTTCATTCAAATGTTTTGATTATTAATATAGGTGGGTATAAGGTTTGAAATAATGTGGATAGTTTTCTATCCACTTTAAAAGATCACTTCACAAATGGACTTAAGGACAATAACTCCTAGTATTTGAATTTCAGAGATCTGTATCTCCAAATATAATAGCCACCCTGGTAACTGTTATTAAATATTGGAGCCACATTATTTTGTTACCAAATCAACATTGCAGGAAACATCAGACTAAATATGCGGTGCCTTTATTAAATTCATTATATAACAGCAATCTCACAGAAATCATTGGGTTTAAATTATTGAAGAAAGTTTATAACTCAAATGAGATTTGAGCATCATGAATGAATGTGATTTCCCCTGAGGCATATGATAATCCTTAGGATTAATTATTTAAACCTATGGGATACATTATCAAAACAAGTATGGATAATGGTCATACTATATTTTAGATATTTTTCATGGTCCTGAATTTCCTTCTCCTGTCCCCATATTTCAGTTCATGCCTACAGCACAAAAATGGTAAAATGTTATTTTTAACAGCTCCAGTGTTGGAGGTAGAAATGATTTCTAGACACACAAACTCTTAGAGTGGGAAGACGAGTAGTCTAGGCCATCTCCCTAGTCAAAAGTTTCATCCTGATGTGGAGCTTAGCACCCTGGGGCTTACACCAGAAGACTTAAAAGACCATCATTAATCAATGGTAAAGCCTTTGATCATTTATCTGAATCCCTCCCTAGCTGCAGTTCCAACAAAAGAAGAGGTTTAGAATGCCATATTAGGTTCCTTTCATATGACAAAACACCTGGTGCTGATTCTGTTCCAAACTTGCAAGGTGGTGGGTTCATTGCTCATACAAAAACTGACTGTAGTTTTCCAGATTATATGGTAAATGGAGGTTATGACCCAGGAGTCCGGCTGACTCCATTGTCCATCTCTATAAAGATAAAAGGAATGGATTATACTGTGATAATCACAGAGGGGGATGTCTCTCTCTTGGTCATTATTTTGCAAGATTTTTGCCAGAATTCCCCTTAATAGGCTGACCTTACACCTGGAAGAGGATGATCTATCTGAGAGTCAGTGTAGCATCAGAAAGGGCCAAGAAAGGGTTGATTCAGTGTTTACTGCCTGACAACTCCAAGAGAAATACCAGGGACAGAGCAGGGATACATGTGCAATGGTTATAGACTTGACCAAGGCCTTTGATACTGTCATTGGAGGTCAGGGAAAATTATGTCAAAATTTGGCTGCTGAGAGTTCATTAGTATTGTATATCAATTTCACCCTGGCCCACTTGCCCAGGCTCTGGATAATGGATGATGCTCTCATGCTTTCCCAGTCACCAATGGACTGTGAGCTTGCTCCCATGCTTTTTAGAATGATCTTTTCTGCCATGTTGTCAAACGCCTTCAGTGAGGATGAACACAGCACCAAGGTCAGCGACTGCACAAATGGTAAATTCAACTTGAAAAGGTTAATGTGGGGGGAATGTCGGTGCATGCTGTTTTGCTTGCAGATGATCATGCACTCCAAGCAGTCTCTGAAGCTGAGATGCAATAAAGTGTGGATCAGTTCTCTGCTACTTATGCTCATTTTGGCCTGACAACACCAAGTCCAAGGTGTTCCATTATCCATCCACCCTCTGTGGAAGCAGCAGTTCCAGCAAATGGAGAAGTTTTGAATGCTGTGGATAAGTTCACTCACCTTAGCAATATACTTTCCAGGAACGCCCATGTTAATAATGAGGTTGCACACACATTGCCAGAGCTTGCTCAGTGTTTGGGAGGCTCCAAAGGAAAGTGTGGAAGAAGAGAGGTATTAGGCTGACTACCAAACTGAAAGTATATGGAGCCATTCTGCTGTCTTATACCTGAGAAAGCCAAACACTATATTAGCACCAACCCAGGAAACTGAATGGCTTCCATTGTATTTGCCTTGGGAAGATTCTGAAGATCACCTGGTAAGATTAGATACCAAACACTGAGATCCTTTCTCAAACTAAACTTCCAAGCAGAGAGCAAAACTCCATTGGGTTGGCCACCTCATTCAAATGCCAAATGTACATTCACCAAAAGGACTATTTGATGGAGAACTCACACAAAGCAAACACTCACGTGCAGTCAGAAAAAGTGATACAAAGAAACTTTCAAGGTTTAATAATTTTGGAATTAATTGAATGGCATAGGAAACACTGGGATCACCAAGCGGTGACTTCCTTGTCAGAGAAGGTGCTGTGCTCTATCAAAGCAGAATTAAAGTAGCTCCAAAGCAATGTGAGATTCACAAATTCACCACCCCAAATGTTCATAGGGACTATTTGTGCCCAACCTGTGGTAGAGTATTCCAGGGTCATGTTGGTCTGATCAGCCACTGTTAGACTCCCTTGATTCTAGCATAGCAATGTCATTTTTATCCTCTTCAAGAACAAAGGACAAGCAACCAACCAGAAGACCACAGACCCTGCTAGGTTCTCCCCAAAGATGGTTCGGTATCAAGTCAGCACAATTTGGAGAACATAAGATATTGGAAAGAAAAGAGTCTTTTCTTTTCTTCATAGCCCCAAAGTTTAGCACAGGGATACTAAAAAGACAAAAACATGGTTTGTGCCCTCAAGCAAGCCATGTTCTAATGGAGGAGACCATTGTTTACAAGCGGATTATGCTCATAAAAATTTTATAGGCTTGAAAAAGAAATCATATGAGTTTGTTGTTATGTTTCCATTTAGTTACCTTTGATGTTAATAATGTAAAACTACACCTTGTAGGGATAGTTTTTCCCTCCAGTTATTTGACATCTTCTCTTCTTTCAGATGGCTTACATTTGTCTCTCAGGGTTTCCAAAATGGTGTTGCCTCCCGTAGAGCTGCATTCCTTGCTCATTTGGATTTCTCCATCTGTTCTTACTTTATTTTCTTAAACTCCTTTCCTTTTCCTTATTACACCAGAGTAAGGACAAAAATGTTAAAATCCAATTGTAGTTGTTGTCCAGTCATTAATTATTAAAATAGGTCATTATGGAAACACTAAAGGATGTGTTCCATCTGAAGAAGAGAGGAACTTTATTTTATTTCTAAATGTTCATAGAATGAACTCGCTTGGTTGGGTGCTCATCTAGATTTCTTTACACATAGTTTTCTCTACTTCACAGCTTTGCAATGTGATCTTTCTTATAATCTTCTACCACCACCCTCTGTAGGTTTTACATATGAATTTATAGTGTAAACTGGTTTTGCCCTTCATTGCTAGATATTTACATGGCGAAGAATTCAAGTGCTTGCTGTAATGTAAACAGTTTGGAGACTCTTTAGCCTCCTTATTGGGACCATTGCTTTAAAGCAATTAAAATTCTTGAAGGACATGGTAATAGAGTCAGTGACTTTTTGTATATTCATTTCTAATTTTTTCAATGGCTTAATTTCTTGCTAATGGTTCACTTTAGTAGGTAAGGTTGAAATTGTTTTAATTGCATAGAGTTTACATAAGTAAAAAAAAAAGAACAAAATAACTGCTATACAGTACTGAGGTTTGTTTTAGTTGGGTAATTAATAGAAAGAGAAAGCACATAAATAGTATTATCTAGCTTTAGGAAAAGGGTGATAAAAAGACTAACAGACAATTAACTTTTATTGTAGAAATTTATTCAGTTTGTGAGAAAACACATTTTTGAGAAAATGTCTAACTTGTTAAAGATCTTGTATCAATGATTTAAAATTTTATGGAGAAAGAATATATTATTATTACTAATATTAGTATTCTATTAGAGATAACTAAGTTGTAGCTGGTACATAAACCATGCTTATATTCATCCTATAAATCACATTTATAAAATGAAATTCTTGTTTTCATAAAGTGAAAACATAAATAAAATTCAAAAATTTCCTTTTCCCAATGTCTTCAATGTCCTCCCAGCCTTATGCCATCTCTATATTTAAATAACATGGTAAAGTTCAGATATCTGTAACTCCTTCCTGTTCACTCTCTTCTAAGGCACCATCAACTATTATCTCAGACTACATTCTTTTCCCACATTTGAATTTGTTCTTCTCCAATCCTACTGGATTTTTTCCCATTCTCCAGGATCTTTCATTGAGAGTATCTAAGCAATTATATCTTCCAGTTGTTGAGTTATTGTTTTTTTTAATAGACATGTTACCTGTACTTTGTACATGTTTGCATAGACATATGAGACAATGTTTTATGGCTAGCACCTATTTAAAATTTTCTATCTTGGGAATTTCTGAGATTGTCCACTATAAATAGTATTCTCCCCTCATCATAGCTACTGTTTAGGTTGGAAATCAACAGGCAGTTTTCCATCTCCTCCATCCTTTTTGGTTTAAAGACCCAAAAAATATATATTTTATTATCCCTTATTAGGTGTACTTCATCGTTGTTCAGTAGCCTATCATTTAAAATTTTCAAATTCTAATCCAGAAGTCCAAATCCCATTCTCAGCTGCCATATTCTTAACCAAATGTTCTCTTCCTACATCTCCCTTTCCCTTCCAAAACCTTTATCTTCAGCCAACCACAATGATGAAATCACTAGCTTTGCCCTAAATTCTTCCTTTCCTTTTCCAAAACTTTGTGTTCCTTAGCAAGAGTTTCTGGAATTCTTCTGGCAGCCTCATTTATACCCACATTTCTCATCAAAAGTGGATAACTGTTCTCTGACACCATCATGTCCTCAGCATAGGCATTTAGAAAACAATGGGCCTCTTTATAGTTATTAATAAATAGTCAAGTCATTGTTCCTCAGAAGAGAATCACCAACAAGTAGTAGTGATCTGTCTCCCTCTGACCTTTCCTGGTTGGTTTTTCACTTAGTGACTTCCAAGAGCCACATCACAATACTTTGAAAAATCCAACAGCTGCTTCTTCCCTAGAAGGTCTAATTCCATCCCCTTCAGAAAGAACGTGCTTTGTTTCTTGCCTCCAACTGATCCTTCTCCCTTTTACTGCTTCATCACATCCTTCCACCCTCCAACATGATGGAATTCAGCAGCACCCTTCTACATCCAGCTTCCTCATTTTCCCATTGGAATCCTTCTGATTAGGTTTTGTTCTCTTTTCAAGGAATGTTTCTATCTCCCAGATGACCACTGTGAGTATTTACTTTCTCTTTTAAAAGGAGCAGAAGCCTGCACTTTAGAAAAAGATCATGATCCCTCTGTCATAAAGGAAATTCACATTGTATAATCTGCATAGGTGTTTAAAAACGTCCCTTGCTTTCTACACTCAAGAGTAGTGAAGTCCTCAATCTTTGGGGCTCACTAGGAAATCCAAGCCCCACTAGAGAACTGCCAGATTAATTTAAAAAACATTGGTTAAATGCCCTCTGAAGTCAAGGCAGAAGTAGCTAAACACAGAAAGCATAGTCCCTGACTTCAAGGCTCCTATAGTCTGCTGAGCCATATCTGCATCTCAATAAGCAAGGATGATCTAACCTGGGAGAGAGAGAAAAAAACTCTAGAAAAAAGAAAGGAGACTTGAAATGAGCCTCCAAGGTCCAGGTCCATGACAGTCTTGGTCTTGTTTAAGTCCAGAGGCAGGTAAGGAAATGTCACATTCAATGACCTGCTAAAGTCTGGGGTGGCTGGCCAATAGCATGTGGGAAGGTAATTAATATGATTAATAAAAGGTGATTTGAAGGACAGTTTTAGGGGAATTTAAATTTCAGTTCAGCAATTTGCACTTAATTTAAGAAGCAATAGGGATCTAGGGCAGTCTTGAGAGGAATGACAAGATCAGAGCAATAACTGAGGAAGGTTATTATGAAGCCATGTGTGAGAAAGCTTTGCATGAGAGATACCGGGATTAGGGGAGCCACTCCCAAAGGAGTCCAAATGGGAGTTGGCAGGGCCCTGAAGCCAAGTATTTGATTGTATATGTTCAAAGAAAAGGGGAAATGGAAGACTATCCATGATGCCATAATTTGAGGGAGGTCGATAAAAACTAAGGATTCAAAATCTGAAGGTCTGGCCCGAGCAAGGTGCCCTCACTAGATGAGAGAAGTAAAAGGAGAGGCCGTTTAGCTCAGGACATAATGAGTCCTTTATTGACATGTTGAGTTAAAGATGCTGTTTCAGGTGAGTCCTGGTGAAGGAGCCATCCAGATGAAGAAGTACCATTGACGTTGGGCTAGACAGAGCTGAGGTTCTGCCAGGCCCTTGGAGCTGGCCATTCAATGGCTAGTAGATCAGAAAGCCTGAACAAAGTTTATTCTGCCCCAGAGGCATCAGACACATACCCACAACAGATCAAAATGTAGTTCCTCTCCAATTTGAATGTCAGTGTGTTAATTTTTTAAAAAACACACAAAAAACAATTTGGGTTTTCTAAGCTAATATGGGTCCTACAAATTTCCGTATGTACGGTTTGGTGGCCTCCAGCTCCATTTGAGTTTGATGCCCCAAATTTGGGTAAGAATTTAAACACATCCACATTTGAGAAATTCATCTGAAAGGTGTAACCAGTATCTGCCCAGAAGTAAGATTATACCTTGTGACAAGTCAAAGGAGAAGGAAGCTTTTCTTTATAAACTAAATTAATCTATTTCAATTGGTCAAGGTAAGTTAGATAACTTTTTGTGAGACTACTAGCTAATAAATCTTAATTTGTTTTGAAGTTTGAAGGAATGTGACTTTATAGGATCTTATTTTCATCACCAAAAATTTTGAAATGCTTTAAACTGTGTTTGAAATTTCAGTTTATCTTTATTAGAAGAATTTGACTGCAGCTGTAATGAATTGGAGAGCTTACCTTCCACTATTGGCTACCTGCATAGTCTTCGAACATTAGCTGTTGATGAGAATTTTCTCCCAGAACTACCTAGAGAAGTAAGAAATTAACTTCTATTCATTAATAATTAATATATTTATTATTTTGGTTAAATATAAACTCTTTAGTGTAGATTCATAAGGTGTGTGATAGTAGAAATAAGTTAAAATTTATGTGATTCTATTTGTTGCAGGAGACAAGGGACATGCAAAAATGTGTATAATTATAATACATATTTGGATTTTATAAAAATTAAAATTTATTAAGCATATTTTTATATTTACTGATGATATTGCTCACTTAAAATATCCCACTAGGATAATTATGTATGTATTTTCTATATATATATATATATATATATATATATATGTAATTTCTAGATAAAACTAAGTTATACCAGCGCATATAAAACAAAATTCAATTATTCAAAAAATAATAATAAAATGTATATTCAGAAGGTCAAAAGAGCTTCTCCCAAATTCATTAAAATATTACTGAATTGGAAATCAAATTGATAATAAAACTATTTTCATTGAATACATACTTATATTTTTATAATAAGATTCAAAATTAATTTGTGTTTTATTTTTGTGGGAAAAAATCAAGAAATTCCTTTTGTGAGTATTGTAACTACTTCAAATGAAATTTTTATATTTTGTGTGTTTCCTATTTTTTAGAACTATGATTTAGTAAAATTTAGTAAAAAAAAAAAAAGAAGAAAGAAAGAAAGAAACATCAAATTTAGTAATACTAATGCTTCACATTCTCCTAAAAATTTCCTAATATACATAGAAATAATTTTTCCAGTTAAGAAGTTTTTTTAGAAAATATGCTTCCCATATCATAATAGAAAATTGAGTTTCAGTGAACATTTAAATTCAATCTCTTTCAGCACTTCCTTAACAAAGAACAATAATTAAAACATGTTTGTTATTTTCAGAGCATAGAGTATTAGATTATAATGGCTCATTTGTAGGCAAAAATACAATTAATTTTTCAAGGCAAATCTATCTATCTGCCCCTTATATAGTGAAATGAGTTTATGGCAATGCTAAATTTAGCAGCTAATGGCAATATTAAATAAGAAGATCTGATTTGAAATAAATATTTTATTAAAGCTGAGATTTTGCATTAGATTTAAAAACTCAAAGGATCCCGAGTCCAATTCTCGACTCCACAATTTGTCAGCTGTGTGGCTTTGAGTAAGTTTCTCATATAAAATAGAATACTTGTGTCAATATATTTGTTTCAAGAAAAGTATTCTGCAAAATCCTAAAACACCATGCAAGTATGAGATGGCAGGATGATGTGGTGGTGGTGGTGGTAGTGGTGATGATGATGATAGTGGGAATAATTATTATGGCAATGACAATTATGATGAACTTTATATATGAATAATCAGGAAAGTGTCACAAATCTTAAGGAAAGTGCTCTTACACAAAAAGGACATTAGACATATTTGAAGAGTTTCTTTGGTTTGGTTTTTCATTTTTATTTTTGTCTTTTGCTTTTTATTTGTATCCCCAAAGCCTTGTGCATAGTAAGCATTTAACAGATGCTTGATGATGATTAACTTGAAAAGAGGTCTCCTTATGTAACATGAAAAAAGCCTTTGAAATTAATAGGGATGAAAATAATTTTCTTATAGAAATATATTTAACCTATTCTTGTCAAATATTCATATAAATGTGAATAAGCAAGGATCTGTGATTGCATCAAGATGGGGAATCCCATATGTAGGAATGGCCTCCAAAGGCACAGTTCCAAGCCATTTATTCCTTGATAGATCAGGTAGCTGGGTGCCTCAGTGCATAGAGTACTAGATCTAGAGCCAGGAAGATTTCAGTTCAAATGTGGTCTCAGACACTTAGTAGCTGTGTGATACCAGAACGTATAACTTAACCTCTGTTTGCCTTAATCCACTGGAGAAGGAAATGGCAAACCATCTTTGCCAAGAAAGCCCCATGAATAATATTGTTGTGTTATGGTTTGGGGGTTCACAAAGAATCTGGCATGACAAAAACAACAAGAACCAATTTTAGGAAATGGCTTGAACACAGAGAAATGAAGGGGCTTGTCTGAGACTCATCAGCTACTAAGCATCAGAAATGAGCTAGAAATCCAGTCTTCTCGACTCCATGGCCAATATACCCTCTCCACTAGACTGTACTTCTTCCATTCAGGTGAAAATCATAATTCCTCTTGCAAATCAAAACCATTCATGTGAAAATTATGACAACTTCTTTACTTCTTTTACTTTCTTATCCACAGATTGGGAGTTGTAAAAATGTTACAGTCATGTCCCTGCGCTCCAATAAGCTGGAATTTCTTCCTGAAGAGATTGGCCAGATGCAGAAATTAAGAGTTTTAAATTTAAGTGATAACAGGTATTTCTACAATATTGTTCATCCATATAAATCTATCTTTACTAAAGAAAATGATGTTTGATTTCTTTCCATAGCTTTGGATCAATCCTTTGCTTTTTCATGCTATGAATGAAGGCTTTAGCAAATCATTTCACCACCAGTTGTAGTTAGTAAAGAAAATCTTAAAGAGATACAGACAAGTTACACCAGTTTAACTTTATTAAAATTCTGTTTGAATATAGAAATGTCTCCATGTAAATAACCTTAGTCAAAAGCTTCCCACAATTTAGGAAGAGTGAAAATTCTCTCTGTTTCACTATTATAATGAAGTCCACGTGGCTTAACAATAAATAGAAAGCCTATGTGTGTCTGTAACTCTGTCTCTAGCAAATTACTTGGCAGTGTAAATATTAGGATTCCCATTAGAGTGGTAATGATATCATTAAAACGTCTAATTGCCAGTTCATGGTACTCAGCAATTATTCAGTACAGGTAATAAGAAAAATAGAAGTGCCAAGAAAAACACCCACAAAATTCAATGGCAAAACATCATCTTAATTATGTCACAAATTTTTGTTCTTCTGAGTCTCCAGACCAACCAAAGCTTCCTAGAAAATATTTCCATATCAATTAATATCTAGAATATGCAAGAGGAGTCTTCAAAAATATGAAACTATCTTTCACCAGAAAATGTCAACTGTATTCTTTTTTAAGTTTTAAGTTAAGGTGATTGCTTAAAAACTTCAAATCAACTTGAAAAATAATGGAAGCATTATAATAAGACACACTATAAACTGTCGTTAATATTAAGTTCACAGTGTGAAAGATGGCAACCAAGAAAGTCAAATTAACCCACATTTATTAAGTATTTACTTTGGGCCAGGCCCTATACTCAGTCCAGGAAATACAAATGCAAGCAAAAAGAAAGATCTCTCTGTGTTTAAGGAACATTCTAATTAGAAAAATCAGCACATGAAAGAAACTTAAGGGGGAAGGAAAATGAAGTAGAGATGGTCCTTGCTTGGGCTCACAATGGAGTAAGAAGAACAGAAAGTCAGGAGGAGCTTACTCAGGAATGAAGAAGGGAATGGACAAGGTCTGAGCTCTTCCTTAAGCAGAGAGACCAAGTGCCAGACTCAAAGTCAGGGGACCTGGATTCCAATCCTGGCCTGCCACTGACCACCTCTGTGATTTGGGACAATTCACATTATCCATTTGGAAACCAGTTTTCTCTTTGTAAAATGATGAACTTGGGTTTGATGACCTCTAAGAGAATTATCTCATTGAGAATCTAAATTAGAATTATCTAATGTAATAAGCTAAGCAGAATGTATCTTGTATAACTGGCAAAATCCATATTATTTAACCAAACTTAGATTGGATGATATACAAGCTTTACAGAAAATCCTTATGTAATTTTAAAACTTTAAATATTTTATTAATTTAATTTATAATTGTGATAAAATAATCTATAATAACCACCAGAAGGTAATGAGTTATAGATTTTTAATCAACTATGGAATTCAATTCTAGTAACCATGAGCAACAATACTCATGAACTAACTCATTCATTTTTTCAGAAAAAATTTATTCTCCATGTACTGGACATGAGGGCCAGCAATGACAGCATGATAGCTACAAAATAAATAAGCTGGAAATAAATCACTTAATAGGAGCAAGACAAGATCTAAACAAATAACTTATAAAATGTGATGTGTCCAGATAAAATTAAAACTCAAAGATAGGTTCAAGTATGTCACCCCTCTTCTCAATTAACTCCACTGGCTCCTCATCACCACCAGGACCAAATATAATTCAAAGGGCATTCAAAACCCTTCATAACCTATTCCATTCCATCTCTGACCTTTCCAGGCTCCTTCCATCTTCCTCTCTTCCACTTATTCTTTGATCCCATGGAGCTTACCTCCTTGCTTTTCCCCAGCCAGAACACTCCACCTCCCAACTTTAGACATTTTCTCTGTTTTTTCATCACACATGGAAAGCTTTTCCTGTTCATCTCTCCCTCCCACTTCTCTGTCTTCCTTTTAAGTCCCAGCTAAAATCAACCTTCCTATAAAAATCCTTTCCTGAGCTTTCATTATTGTAAAGCCTTCCCCTTTTTTATCACTTCCTATTTAGTATATCGCTAATTCAGACATTTGTTTGCATATTGTGTCCTCCTTTAGATTGTAAACTCCTCAATGACAAATTTAAATTGGCAAAAGAAAATCAATAGACATTAAAAGGACAAGAAGTCTGTTTTACCTGGGCCTTGGGCTACATGAAAAGTAGTTATTTAAAATAAGGCTGGAAAATTGGGATGTGGACAAGTTGTAAAGAACCTTGAAAGTCAGATTGATTCATTTTATTCAAGAGAAACTGGGGATCCATAGAAGATATTTAGGGAGAGAAATTATATCATTGGAGACACACATTAGGAAGATTAATTTGGCAGAAAGATATAGGGTGGGTTGGAGATGGAGAAAACAGAAGAAGGGGACCAGTTTAGAAATTGTTATGATCACATTGTCTAGTTATAATGAGAGCATGAGTGAGGTGGGGTGAGTGTAAATGAGAGGACAGATGGAAAAACGATTTCAGAGAGAAAATTAATAACAGTTGGCAACTGATTAGACATGAAGAATGAAGGAAATGAAAAATTAAATGTTCCAAAATTTGGATCCAAGGTGACTGGGACCACTGACATAAATAGGGAAGTTAGGAGGAGCAGCATATTTTAGAGGAAAGATGATGGAAAGTCTGGGAGACATTGGATTTGAGGCTGTATCTAGGTGGTAAAAGCAGGCTATTGCCACGTGTCAGAAAGAAGCAGACTAGGACAAAGTACCTGCATTTGGGGGCAGGGGACTTGGCTTGAATCCCTAGTTCTACTACATATGACAAGCAGGACCTTGGACAGATCAATTATTCTCTCTATGCCCTTGGTTTCCTTATCAGCAAAATGAGGAGTTTGGATTCATTGATCTCTAAGGTCTCTTATAGTTCCAAAGCTATGGAGCTGTGGGAAGAAAGGGGAGTGACCAGAATACGCCATGAAAAGGGAGGAATAGTAGCTCCTGGGAGAAAATTTATAGAAATGGACAACACATAGAGAAAAAAAAATGGAGACCAAAAAAAAGGCACAGGTAGGAGGATAAAATGTTTATATTATCACAGAGGCGGAAGAAGAGACAAAGATGCCAATCTGTCAGTCTTCTTTCTTCTTTCATTTTAAGCTACATGACTCATCTCCTTCACCTAGATGGTAGATGCTGAATAAATCAGAGACTTAAATATCTCCGAGTTGGAAGGAACTTCAGAGCTGTTGTGATGTAACCCATAACTCAAAAGGAATCCAATCTCCAATGTTCCCATGAAGCCATCAGTCCAGCCTTTTCTTGAAATCCTTGAATTGGGGAATCCATTACCTCTCAAAGAAGCTCACTTCTCATTTTTAGAGCTCTAATTGTTAAGAGGTTGTTCTTGTTGCTGCTGTCATCATTTTCATGATATAATGTCCAAATTTGTCTCATTGAAATTTCTCCTAATTGCTCCTGATTCTGACATCCAGGACCAACCAAATATTCCCTTTTGCACATAATAACTGTTCATATACTTGAACAAAACAGCTATAATATTGCCCCTATAGCATCTCTTTTATATCATAATAGCTTAAAAAGTTATTAGGTAAACCAGCCCACTGTATTTCAGGCTTTGACTTCCCAATTCCTTCAACTAATCTTTCTAGGAGGTAGACTCAAGGCCCTTCATTATCATCATCCCACTTGGCCTCCTCTAGATGCTCTCCAGAGAATCAGCATCCCTAACCTGTGGCACTCAGAACTGAACAAAACACTGGAGATGTGACCTGACTAGGGAAGATTGCAGAACTAGTATCACTTCTTTGTTCCTGGAAGCTATGTCTTTCTTAATTCAATCCCCAGATGTATATATAATATTATATATAATGTCTATTTATTTATTTATGTATTGTTTTATTACATATTTATATATTTTTTACTTTTTTTTGCTACCTGGTAAATCATGCCAAGCTTGCGTTCCACTGTTGTTTCTAGCAGAATAATGCCCTCCCCACCCCCACCCCATGCACCTTCTTGGTCACATCCAGAGGGGTGCATTGAGTTCTAAGTACCTCATTTTAGGAAAGATACTTTGAAGTTTGAGAGCAGACCGAGGAAGGCAGTCTGGATGACAAAAGGGAAATATGCCATATGAAGAAGAGTGAGACTCTTTTGTTGAGCCTGAAGAAGAAACAAAGCAAAGTAGAAATCTGAAGGTTTAGCATGTAGAAGGAATGTTAAATTTGCTTTATTTGGCTGAAGAAGTTTAGAACAGCAATGAAGAGAGAGAGAGAGTGTGTGTGTGTGTGTGTGTGTGTGTATGTGTGTGTGTGAAAGAGAGAGAGAGAGAGAGAGAGAGAGAGAGAGAGAGAGAGAGAGAGAGAGAATATATGAATCCCAAGGTGGAGCAGTGTAGTTAGGTAACATGAATTTGTACCTGACCCAATGAACATCATTCAGGAAATAGAAATGGGGGAGAGTAGATGATGAGGATTAGGGTTAGGACTGACAAAGTAGGTTCAACATTATATCAAAGGGACCTAGTAGCCTATGTTGGGACATGGTTAAAATGCCAAATTTGGTGGGGAGAGATGTGAAGACTGAGTTAGCACCCTGGATACCTTAGAATCAGCCAGAGTCAGGATAAGCAAAAGTCCTTGGTCTTTATTCTTGATCTTTAGGGATAGAAGTGAATTGGATGGATGCAGGATCTCCACAGCCTCTTCTCTTCATCTCCTGGCCAGAAGTGACCCTGGATAGTCTTACTCCACCCCCTAGTCCCTCCTACAATTCTCTCTATACACCAATTATCGAGCTAGCACAGAATAGTGCGAAGGGCCATTTTCCAAACATATGCGTATAGAGTATTATCCAATTGGTAATTAGTCTTAAATGCTCAGTTGTCCAACCTCAGTGCATCAACTCAAGAGTTTCAGCCCTTTACAGAGACCCCTAAAAAGAGACCAAGAATTCAATGAATGACTCAATAAGAATGTATTGGAGCCAAAACATTTTTTCTGCCATAATCTCAGAACCTAATGTCCTCCACAATTTATTCAGCAAATGCTTATTTTTGCATAAAAGGCACAATGTCCCCAAACCACAACAGAAACTAAAGGAACACCCAAGTGTCATAAAATCACCCAAAAGAAATCAAAGTCCAGATTTGGAATGAGAGTCCAAGCTTGTGGAAAGCCACCTCTTTAAGTCAAAGAAAGAGCTTATGTCGAATGTACTGTTAACACTTGGGTGGATGATGTGACTCATTAGAGACTTCCAAACAGCTTGTTACTTTTATTTAAAGGTAACTATGAATTACATGAATTTCTAACATTAAGTCATTGATGCTTTTCCATGTGGGTGTTTTCTCCTTCTTGACAAACATTAATTAATTCAAAAAAGTGAAAGTGAAGATCTTGCTAAGCTCAAATTGAATGTAATATGAAATCCCTCCTGGTCTCACTGGAATCCCTACTCTCCTGAAGAGAAAGACAAGGAAATGAGCAGACATATATTTTTGGGGAGTCGAGGAGTGCCAGGGGACTTTAATCTATTTAATCATATAGGCTATTTCCAAATTTGAAAGATTAGTCTTTAGAAAAGGGTTGATGACTTTAATTTAGTGCAGTGTATACAAGAACCTCCGTCTTGCTCTTAGAGTATGGAAAAAAGTTTCCTGAAACATTGGTCATGAGAATGAAATGAAGTTTGTTTAAAGTTTAATCTGTGGTGGTTATTATAATATCAGAGAATATTCTTTATAAATATTTGTTTAACTTGAAAACAATTCTTTAAATACAAATCAGTTTTTGGATTTTTTAAAGTTATATGACATAACATCAAGATAAAGTTGTGAAAAACATTGGGTTTTTGTCCAGTCATTTTCATTTTTGTCCAACTCTTTATGATCCCATTTGTCATTTTCTTAGCTGAAATACCACAATGGCTTTTCTCCAGCTCATTTTACAGATGAGAAAACTGAAACAAATAGGGTTAAGTGACTTACACAAGGTCATGGATCTAATGAGTGACCGAAGCCAGATTTGAATTCAACAAGAGTCCAAGCCCAGCACTTTTATCTACTTCAGAACCTGACTGCCCCCTAGGAAAAATGGCACTAACTTTTTTTTTTCTCCCAGAGATATCTAGTAGTAAACAAAGTTAGATTTCCATCAAAACTGAATAAATATGATCCTAGGTAGCTTTCTCTTCTTATGAGGATTAATTATGGATTTTTATATTCATAATTTCACTTTTTAAATTAACACTCAAACAACTGGTTGTATCTCTCACATTTATTCACATTTAGCCCTTAGGTGGCACTATAGTGAATGGAGCACCAACTCTGAAATTGGGAGAGCCTGAATTCAAATTTAGACTCAGACATTTAAAACTTCCTAGCTCTAAGACCCTGGGCAAGTCACTTAATCCCTCATCAAAAACAAAAACAAATGAACAAACAAATAAAACTCAATGAATTCAAAAGGAAGATGCCTAAAGTATTAATAGAAAAGTGTACTGTCTAAATTTTATTAACCAACACAATGAAAAATAATAATATAACAAAGAGCCAAATGAGCTTCTTGACAGCACAGTGAGATCCAGAGCCAAGAAGATGTGAGCTCAAATATATCCTTTGGATGCTCACTGCCTGCATGAGTCTGCTTCAATTATTTCATCTATAAAATGGGAATAACAAAGACATCCTCCTCCCAGAGATTTTGTGAGGATAAAATAAGAAAGTATTTTCTTGGCAACACTTGGCAAACATTCAAGTGCTATATTAATGCTAATGATTTTAATTACCAAGGTTTTTTTTTTTTTTTACTGCCCATATAAAAATGTTGGCTCTTGATACCTCAAAGATACCTTCTTACATCACAAGACTTAACTCCATACCCATTATTAAGACCTGGAAAAGAGATTCCTATTTAATATCAAAGAAAAGAAAAAAAGCTAATGAGAAAACAAACCATATACTCTAAAACACAAGCTGTCCAGCTTGAGATAACTAAGAATCTTTCTATAATTTTATTCCCTCTCAATTACCTTTTGATAATTTATAGTATTTTCTATCAAATTGTTATTGTTCAGTTGTTTTCAGTCATGTCCAACTCTTCATGATTTCATTTGGAGATTTCTTGGCAAAGACACAGAAGCTCTTTGCCACTTTCTTCTCCAGTTCATTTTACAGATGAGGAGGCTAAGGCAGAGAATTGTGACATATTCAGAGTCACTCAGTAAGTGTTTGAGGCCAGATTTGAACTCTGGAAGGCTCATCCCCTTGATTCCAGTCCTGTTACTCTATCCACTGTATCATCTAGCTACCCAGATATATATCCTGACACATTTCATTGTATGATTCACTTCTTGGGCCATGTTTCTTCATCTTTATAATGATGGCAATTGACTAGATGATCTCTAATAAGTCCTGTAACCCTCCATGAATACCCATAGTGTTTGACTAGAATCAAGACAAGGGCCCAGGCCTCCTGATTCCCAGGCCAGTATCCTTTCTATCATATTGGGGTGCCTAGGTTGAATATGTTCTGCTAGAATTTGGAGAGTAATCATAGAATATAACTATTTAAAATAGGTTCTTATAAAATAAAGGTGCTTATGTCCATAATTCCTCCATAATGTTAAAATATCGTTTTATTTGCAGGCTGAAGAATTTACCATTCTCATTTACCAAACTGAAGGAGCTTGCTGCTTTGTGGCTTTCAGACAATCAAGTAAGAACCTTTAAGAATTATCTCCTTATAAATAAAAAATTAATAAGTCATCAAAATCTGAGTCTATTAGTAAAATGAGATGTAGATTATAAGTTGTGTTTGAGATGAAAGTGAAATCATTTTAAATTGTGTGTTAAGTAGTAAAGTTCTATTTGATGAGTTCCATAGAGCCCTGTTTTAGCATCTCAGCATAACCTGTCAGAAGATCCAGATTCACCAAGACCATAAGCAGACCTCCAGCCCTGGATGATTTCACCATGCAGAAAAAGCTTCGGTACAATCCTGGCAACTGCTCCTGTCTGTTTCTCACGGATCAGGTTAGCTTGGGCCATCCAACAAACAAACAAAAAAAAAATGGAACAAACATCAGCTTAGCCAGTGATGCTTCTGGATGACATACAACTAGAGGACATACAACTAGAATTGAATTATATCAATTCTGACATTATCAATACAAATGAAACCAGAAAATGGAAGGAAATGTCAAATAAGTAGAAGGAAAGTTCATTGGTTCTTGTAGACAGAAATAGAGGAAGAGGGGAATGTATCAAAAAGAAAAATTAAATATAATTGTATGTAATATTTTGTCATAGGGCGTCACACTATTGACAAAAGGCAAATGCAAATAAGCCATCATGAAAATAATTATAGCTTCTCTATAATATCCACAGAACAGGATGAAAAAGCCGAGAAATTTTATAAGATCCTTTAAATTAAATGCACAAATGCTAGACGTGTATGGATCACATATTGAATTCTTGATGACAAACACAGAGCTTACAATAGAGTACAACGAAAAGCATGTAGAAAATAGGGTTTCAGAATAAGAAATGAGAGGTCAAAAACTTGTCAATTGCAAGTAAATTTCATGCAAATCTATTATGAAAACTTTCATCGTGGAGTCAGGAGAAACTGGACATAATAAGCATTAAATAGCATCACACACATTAAATTGATTATATTTCAATGTACAAGAAACAACTAATCGCTCATGTAGGAGCCATTTATAAAAGCAGCTGTCTGTGGACAGTAAGATCAACAACCTATTAGAGCAAAGAACAAAATCAATATAACTCGGGGAAAAAATAGCACATATTATTGCTAAAAATTTGTTTAAGAAAATATTATTACTAGACCCATCTCTGCAAATCTATATGAGAATGATCTACACATACATTAAAGATGTCTCTGATGAATATTTGCAAAGTAAACAGTCAAGCTTTTGTCAACAGTGATCTAAAACTAACCAGATTTTTTTTTATAATCACATAGTTAACTAAAATATGGAGAGTATCTAATTTCATTGTGTTTCTATTGTTGTCTCCATAAAAAAGCATTTAATCGCTAGAGCAAAAGATCACTATAAAGTTTTTTTTAAAGAAAACATGATGTCTTCCACATGTCACAATCATAAGATTATTACAAAAATATAATCCCAAAGATAATATTGTTCAACATTCCTCAGATAAATAGGAAATAAGGCATAAAATAGAATTTATATTCTCACCAAAGTTGCTTGCCACTGTCATAGAGGATGTCAAGGAGACAAAATGGGAAATTTATAGAACATTTTGCAAATCTTATACTGCTACACAAATGCTAGCTAATATTTGTTATATTATTAGTATTATTATGGCTAGTATAGAGTCCAAACTGAAGAGAGATTTTCTATAGTTAGGGAGGTCTTCCAAATGCTCAGTTTTGTGCACAATATCATACTCATTGCAAGCCCTAGAACCATACAGGACTGTCTAGAGAAGATCCCTATTCCCTCAGAAGAATATGCTCTATTCACCAGGAAAAATCAGGTGGATGAAAATTTTCTCGCATTCAGATGAGGATACTCAGCTAAACGTATAACCCATACAGCTGTTTCAGCAATGTATATATCTCATTCAACCACTAAGGGTGTACAGTGGGCTGCGCTCAGAATTTAACCGTAGGTGAAGAGTGGGATGGCTTTGCTTTCACAAAACCATGTTTTAAATGACCTCAAGCTCCTTCCAGAAATAACAGCTCATCTTGATAACATCAATAATCATCCAGTGACACAACTTGACTGCAAGTCTCTCAAGAATTAACATTTATCGTTTCCACAAAATGTCAAAGAGAAGAGGTATTGTGATCATTAGCAGTCTGCAACCACTTGTCCCAGACAATTGTCCCAGAAGACTGGTGTAAAGGATGTCATCAGAGAGAAGTATGACTTCAAAAGGAGATGGGTCAGTCAAGTAACAAGAGACAGGGATAGTCAGCATACTGTCCATGTGCTTCCATGGCATCAGCACGATGAAGGCAGCCTGGGAAAGGAAGCTGGGTAGCAGAATAATCAGAAAACCGAACTATCGAACTTAACACAGGAAGCCATTGTGACTGCTTAGATATCACCAGAATTTGGAGGGATGATATATAGGGATCATAGCTCTGAAAAGATGCATTTTCTTCTTTAATAGAGAAAAGAAGGAAGAGATTCATTGAAAATTATATATTCAAAAGATGTGATAATATGACAAAATATAAGAAAGAGAGCTAACCGGTGGAGAGCATTTGAATGAAAATTAGTGGAGGCAGAGAAATATGTCCTATTGTTATCAGAAATAGTGCAGATCCCTTGGCAGAAAAAGGGAAGAAAGGAGAAGCTGGGAAGCAGACCTCCCCCTGTCAGAGTGATATGTGATAGGAAAGGCCATTGAATAGCAGCCTAGTTGAGAGAGCTCAGACTGCTGAGCCTGATGCCAGAAAGATCTGAATTCAAATCCAGCCTTATACACTCTATTAGCTGTATACTCCTGGAAAAGCCACTAAACTTCTGCCTGTCTCAGGTCCCTCATCTATACTTTGTAGAATTGTTATGAAGAACAAGCAAAATGGATATTTGTAAATTGTTTAGCAGTTTGACTGCTTGGCTAATAGAAGGGGCTATGTAAAAGCTGGCCATTATTATTATTAGTGCTAGAGAAGTTCAGCTAAAACACTCTTTGGAATAAAAAGTGTGTGTGTGCACGCACACCAAAAACAGAAACACCAACAATTTCTTGACTTGTTTTAAAGACAATCTAATGCTTCAAAATTGGAATAATCTGAAAGGGAAAAATCCATTCTGAGTCTGATCCTCACTAACAAGGAAGAATTGGTTATAGAGGTGAAATTATAGGAATGGGTGAGGGGAAGTAGAAGGGGGATGCAAAATAGGATCTGGGATCTAGGAGATGAAATCTAGAGACAATCTTGTGTGCACTCTAGATTTAGAAGAACGAATTTCAAAGAATTAAGGAAAAGGATAAGTAGACATTTTACATTTAAAAAACAATTGTGGGTGATAGAAAGCCAACAATAAAATCGGAAAGAAATAATTCTGAGCAAGAAAAGGGAAAGTTGTGTAAATATGTTTCAATGAATACACAGAGAACCTACAGAAAACACAGAGAATACACAGAAAATCCATTTTCCTGTGTGGGTCCCCTAAAAAAGATACTTAGGTTCTAGGTACAATTTGGTATAGCATCTACTGAAAACCCTAGCTAAAGAGCTCACAGTAATGTGTACACTTTGACTAGTCACTCAGAAGCTATCATGGCCAATAATACTTTTGATCCCATATCCTCCCATTTTGTCTTGCAGATTACCCCCTCAATCATCCCTAATTCTAACCCTAACCCCGACCCTCTTGACTCCCGATTCTAACCACTAATCTTTCTCTATTTAATGATTCCTTCTCTAAAGTCTAGGTGCCCAATTCTGCACTGTCCTTAACAAAACTTTCCTAGACTCTTATTATTACATCACATACTCTTTCCTTTCTCAAAATTTTAGGGGAAAAAAATCTGTCACTCTTTGTCTCTACTTCCTCTCCCTTCATCATGCTACTGGAATTCCTCTCTTCAAAGGCTCCAGTGGCCTCTTAATTGTAAGTCTGATGGTCTTTCCTGAGTCTTTGTCCTTCCTGACCTATCTTCTGCATTCAATATTGTTCACCCTCTATTCCTAAATCCTTTCTCCTTTTGGTTTTATGATCCATACCATACCTCTTACACATGAGTGTTCCCCAAGGTCCCTCTTTATTCTTTTTCACTTGATGGCAAAAGTAACATCCGTAGGTGTAATTATTGCCTCTATTCACATGACATTAAGTCTATAAATCCAGCCCTAATCACAGCCCTGACTTTCAGTTCTACATATTAGCATTATAGAGAGAACTAAGAAAAGCCATAAGGACCATCTAAATTCACTCCTTTTTATAGTTGAAGAACTTTGTCTTAGAATGGTTTCATAGTCTGCCCAAGAGTAAGTACATTCCTAGCTCCTCTGTTCCCATTTCCCTCAACCTGATCCCCTCAACATCCATTCAAATGTCATTTTGGACCTCTTGGAGAACAAAAGACAACAACAAACTAACCAACAAATCACAATTATTCATTAACTTTTTTTAGGTTCCATGTCGAACACCTAATCAAACTTCTGGTAGTTCTTGATCATTTCTGAAAAAGTACTTGGCTTACAATCTTTCTCTTTTTCCCAACTTCTGTCTTCATAAAAGGGACTTCAATATACACATTGCTATTTTTTTAAACACCTTCCTCCCAGTTCCTTAATTTAGTCATTTTCCATGACCCACCCAAGATACCTTGATCTTGCCATCATCCACAAATATATTACTTCTTTATTCATGAAATCTGAAATTCCCTTCTGTGACCATAGTCTGTTGTCATCTGATCTCTCCCTCTGCTTTGTAACTCCAAATTCTAACCTTTGTCCTCACTGTTACATTCACTCCCTCAGCTCATTTCTTTTCTAAGTCATCATTTTTCCTCCTTTATTTATTTGTTTGTTTGTTTGTTCATTCATTTGTTTGTTGTTTATCTATTTATTTGTTTTTGGTTTATCATATACCAGGTTCTTGCTAAATTTCTCTTTTTTGTTTTTTTTATTGTTTTCTTTATCCTGGTTTTACATGTACATTAATTTTTTTTTAAATACACATTTCTTTATGAATCATGTGGGGAGAGAAAAATCAGAATAAAAGGCAAAAACCACTAGAGGAAAAAACCCAGAAGAACAAAAGAGAAAAGTGAACATATAATTCTTTCTAGTAGGCCATCACTTATTACTGACTTTACTGTCCTTCCTTCTCCATTGACTCCTTGGTGAACCAATTCAACTCAACACTTTCCTCTTCCCTAAATTTCCTTCTTCCCTCATCCTGTCACCATTTATTGCCTTCACTCCTACTCAAATATTTCTGAATAAAGCTGGAGAAAATTATAAACTAAATCCGCTAGCAATTTATGTTATATAATCTCAACTGGGCATTCACTGAGATGGCTTTTCTAAACCTATTCATCCCTCTTTAAACCTTCCATTGCAAGAACTGAAAGGTCACTCAGTAAGAGACCCTTTTTTCCCCTGTTTCTCATCTCACATCAAGTGCCTCAGCTAATTCTCCTTGACTCCTATTTCAGATGAAAAGATGACCCTTCTCCTTGCCACAACAAACTTCTCTGTGTGTAAAATAATCTTATTCTGTTCCATCTCCCCCTCTATCTTCCAAATTTTCTCACTAATCATCAATCTCTTCTACTGTGTAGACTACTGCCTATACACGAACCCACTGATCCCAAGCTTCTCTTCCTCTTTGTAGCTAAACTTGAGAAGACATTCTGCAATCATTTCTTCTATCATTTTTCTCCCACTCTCTTTTAATTATGACTATTAGTTTCTTCATTCAACTGTAACTATTCTCTCTAAAACTATCAATGATCTCCTAGCTGAAAAATCTAATTGCCTTTTCTTTAAAGTCTCATCCTTGATGTCTGTGCAGACTTTAGCATTGTTGAACACCATCTACTTGGTTTCCATGAAACTATTCTAAGCGAATATTCCTTTTACTTATCAACTTCTCCTTAGAGTCTTCTTTGCAAGACCTTCATACAAGTCGCATCTACTAATGATGGGTGACCCCCAGACTTCTGTCCTGGGCTCTCTTCCCTTTTTCCTACATACTCTGGTTTGGTGATCTCATCACCTGCTAAAAATTCAATGATCAGCTCTACACTAATGATTTTTTTTTATCTAATCCTTTCTCTCTCTACTGACCTTTAGCTTCCAATCTCCAACCACTTATTGGATATCTTGTACTGGATGTCTTATAGATAACCTTAATCACCATGTCCAAAATTCACTTCATTATTTCCTTCCCTTTAACTTCATTGTTATTGTCAAGGGTCTAATCATCTTCCCAATCACAAAACTTTTAGTCAAGGGGTCATCTTTGACTTAGCTTTCTGACTCTCTCTGTCCAATCTGTTACCAAGTTCTGTTGATTTTACCTTTGTAAAATCATCCAACATTCCCCTTTTCTGTCCCCTAACAGTCACAACTCTGAGGCAAGCCCTCAATACCTCATGCCTACACTGGTAAAATAGCTTTCTGGTTTGTTTCTTTGCCTCAAGGCTGTTCCCATTCCCTAGCCCATCTCTCATAATTACATTGTGTCCTCTCCTTTCCACCATCCTTTCAATCCTTTTTTCCCTTTAAGATCACTTTTTGCACTCAAAATTTCCCAAATCTTCCAACTATCAATGTCCTTCCTGAAGTACACACACACACATACACACACACACACACACACACACACACACACACTCCCTAATAGAATGTAAGCTTCTTGAGAATGGGGATTATTTCATATTTTGTCTTTGTCCCTAGTACCTAGGACAGTTCTTGAACCCCACTAGGTTCTTAATAAATGATTATTGATTGCTTAGTTGATTTAATAAAAGATATTTAATCAAATGGCATATGAAGTTACATAAGAGATCTCAAGCATGAGAAATACATGTGTAATATAAATTTTTAAATTACTATAATAATTCAAGTCAATGAAGGTTAATTGTAGGCTAGATTTTGCCTATGAAATATTCATGTAAGAATAATCCTGAAATGAGTCTTTAGTCTCCTTCCTCCCATTGTTCCCTTTTATCCTTCATTTCTGGGTCTTCTTTTATCAATTTTTATAACTTTATGTTTGATTCAATTCAGCAAAAGTTTATTTATTTTCTATTGTATGAACTGTTCTAAGTTTTAAGAGAGGAGAAAAGTTTGTAAAAGTTTATTTATTTTCTATTGTGTGAACTGTTCTAAGTTCTAAGAGAGGAGAAAAGTTTTCATGTGAAAGAATCACTTCCTTCATGAAACTATGGATGTTTGTATGAAGATAAGTAGTTAGATCTAGAGATAGATAGTCTTGTATTACATCTTTATTAGTACATTGGACGGATAGAAAAATGTATTAAATTGGTGGTTTTGGCTCATCACTCCAAATTATGTCAAGTTGA
Source organism: Antechinus flavipes (assembly GCF_016432865.1). Lineage (NCBI taxonomy): Eukaryota > Metazoa > Chordata > Mammalia > Dasyuromorphia > Dasyuridae > Antechinus > Antechinus flavipes. The sequence goes on along the minus strand of NC_067401.1, from coordinate 457,118,937 downwards.
CAGCATTTCTTAAACTCTTACTTAAGGTGCCAGATATTATGCTAAATGTTGGGGATCCGAAAGGACCAAAAAAAAAAAAAAACAGTCCCTGCTGTCAAAGGTTACAATTTAATGGGAGAGAAAATATGCGAACAAGTATTTATAAAGAAGACATTGACAGAAGAAATTGGAGAGGAGGAACTAGAATGAAAGGGAATTAGACAGGTTACTTTTAGAAACTGGGATTTAACTGAGACTGGAAGGAAGTCAGGGAAGCAAGAACACAGAGTCAAAGAGGGAGAAAATTCCAGGATGGGGGAACAGCTAGTGAAAACTCCTGAAATCAGGAGATGGAACATCATTATGATAAGAGCAAAGAGGTCAGCAGCATTGGATTATATGATACTTATGGAAGAACCAGGGTATAAGAAGATAGGCAAGGTAGAACAGGTCCAAGTTAGGAAAGGCTCTGGAAGCCAAACAGGATTTTATATTTGATTCTGAAAGTAACTGGGTGATTGAATAGAGCAAGGGACAAAGCAGAGGGGAAGACGTGGTGAAATCAAAGGTTTAGAAAGTTCATTTGATAGTTGAGGAAAGGGTAAACTAGAGCAGAGAGAGTCTTAAATCAGGGATACTAAGCAGAAGATTATGTAAGTATTGTAGAAGTGAGAAGTAGACCTTCATATTACTTTTTTGCCAGCTTTTAATTATTTTGAAGAAGGAAATGACAAAACACACCAGCATCTTTGACAGGAAAACCTGAAATGGTTTCACAAAGAGTCAGATATGACAAGATGAAGAATAATATACATAGATATGTATCTATAAGTGTGTATATACATAGCTGTCTATAGATACATACCTATGTAAAATGTTTTCCCATAAAACTACTCCCAGAATCTTGCACTCTAGTAGTTTTTCATTTTCATCCATACCATATAAATATCAAAAATGAGGATTAGTAACAAATTCTATTATCAAAAAGTAATATAAAATAGTTCAAAGGATTATTATGTTTAAAATCCTGCTTATGATCTCATAATCTGTCTCCTCCTTTCTAACCTGACTGCCACCACACTCTTAGACAAGTTTTCCCATATTCCTCATCCAAGCAAATGAGATACTTTTTGTGAAGATACCATGATATCTGGCACATATTAGGCACTTAATAGATATGTGTTCTTTTCCCTTTCTTCCCAAAATGCTTCCTTCCTATCACTGCATCATCACCAACATCACCCTTCCTCGCTGGGGTGTCCCCCAAGACTCTGTCTTCTTCTCATAGTTACATCTTTTCTAATTTCATCAATTTTTAAAGCTATAATATCATGTATGTAGATGATTCATAAGTCTATATACCCAATTCTTCTTGCAGAGCTTCAGTTCAGCATCCCCAGTTGCCTGATGGATACCATCTCTATCTGGATGCCCTGAGAAGCTGCAAATGCAACATAAGAACTCGATTCTCTTTCTCAAAGCCTACCTCTCTTCCAAACATTCCTTTTTCTAGAGAAGATGTGCCATTCAATCAGTCCTGTACATTTATAATCTTACAATGATTCCCAACTCCTTCTTCATGACCTCAGAGCCACCAATTAAAAAGCTTGCTGTGTCTACCTCTAATCTCCCATCAAATATATCTAGAATTGCACATGTTTAACATATATTGGATCACTTGCCATCTATGGGGGAGGCTGGAGAGAAGAGAGGGAAAAACTTTAGAACACAAGATTTTGTAAGGGTGAATGTCAAAAATTATCCATGTATATATTTTGAAAATAAAAAGCTTTTATTTTAAAAAATAAATATCTTCACTCATGTAGCCACTATCTTAGTTTAACACTCATATCTTTTCTAGACTGTTACAACTATTTCTTGGACATCAGTCTCTCTACCTTAAGTCTCTCTGTATTTCAATCTGTCCATTTATCGGCCAGAGTCATTTTGCTTAGATGCAATTAGGAAGATGGCATTCACCCAGCCATTCAGTTCCAGTAGTTTTCTTTTGAGTTGAGGATAGAATCTAGATTATCTTTGGCCTTGAAAGCCCTTTGCAACTTGACCTTATCCTGTCTCTCTGACTTCTTTACCAATTACTCTTCTTCCATCACCTGCAGCCTAACCAAACTGACCTTCTCTTTGTTCTTCACACACAGTGCCTTGTATGTGTTCCTTGCTGATTGATTCATTGATGAACATTTTTTCTTGTGTATAAATATATGGCACTCCTAGACTCAAACCTCTTCTTTGGGTCTCCATTACCTTACAAACTCCTCCACTGGGCCTCTAAAATGAAGTGTACCATCCTACCTTTTCACCTTGATTATGCATTGCTTCCCTCCAAGATTTTTTCCCTCCAGTTACCTAGGCGATTCACAATCATAGAATCTTAGACTTGTAGTTACAATGGAAAGAATCCTGGATTTGGAGTCAAAAGAGCACTAGATTCAAATTCTGCCTTTGGAACTTACTCAGGGGTATACTTCTAGGGGAAGTTGCTTTATCTGTGAAATGGGGATAATCAATCCTAGAGAGCTATCTCTCAGCATGGTCAGAAGAATTATCTGGAAAGTATTTCACTGGCCTTAATTATCACGCAAATGTCAATAGTTGTATTGAAATTATTTTGCCGACTTGCATGTCCTCTACATCTTTGCTTAAAGATCTTTAAGGAGCTACTAGGATTTTCCAAATAATGAGGACAATTCCAACAAGGGGAGTTCTATCCTTTTCTTAGGTCCTATCCTTCCATTATCCTAATTTTTTGGAAGTTTTCCTTTCATCAATACTAAATCCGATTCTCAGGAACTGCCACCCGCTTCTTCCCTTGATCAGCCAAATCCCTCTTCCATACAAGAGCCTTTCAATTACTTTGTAGTGAAATGCTATACTCACTGTTCTAATATAACAGCACAGTGGCAGGTCTGGGGCCTAGAGCTGGCCTGGACAAATCTAGAGTTTGAAGAGCTCTGTGAAGAGATGGGATGATTTTCCTTTAATTCCATTAACTCTAGCACCCACTATAACATATTCTTAAACTCCCACCACTTTGACCACTCTCTCTTTAAATTGCAATGGGGATAGCCCAGTACCTTGAGCCTAAGAGCCTTGAGAATAGCCAGGTTTCCATCCCAGGGCCTTCTTCCACCATTCTAAGAAGCGGTCCCAATGGATATGTAGCCTGGATTTTCTTCTGCAGGTGCTAAAGCAACAGCAAATAGACTCAGAAAGAACCTTGGTCATCAAATGGTTCATCAGAAATGGACAGGAAATGGAAATGGCCTTCAAAAAGAGATATGAGCTCTTGCTTTGCTCCCTGAGGACCACAGGGCCATCCCACATGATTGCACTTGAAACCTTTCATGGTATTGTATCCCTGGAGAGCTCCTGGATGGAAGGGGCTGTTCAACTTTTCCATTGGAACCCTGGTACTCGGCACAGAATAAGCCCTTCATAAATGCTTTATTCATTTATTCATTGTTAGTTCACAATTATTAGTGGCTCCCTTTCCTTTAACCACTTATATTAATTATCTTTTTAAAGGGACATTTTGTATAAGGGGATATTTGTAAAGTGAGAATAGAAGTTTCAGTCACAAAATATATCTCTCCTCACACATCCTGTTACCTGGTCGTGCATTTCCCCTTTTCTCTCTGCAGTCCCTACAGACAGCGGGCTCAGATATAAGGTTGCTTCTACAAAGCTACATCACAGTATTTTCATTCTTTTTATTGTCGCTGTTTGTATTTTGATTTCTTTCTCATTTTTTTTTTCCTTTTTGATCTGATTTTTCTTGTGCAACCTGATTAATGTGGAAATACTTATAGAAGTATTGGACATGTTTAACATATCTTGGATTACTTGCCATCTGGGGGGATGGGGAAAAGGGAGGGAAAAATTGTAGAAAACAAAATTTTGTAAGGGTGAATGTTGAAAATTATCCATGTATATATATTTTAAATAAAAAGCTTTAATTAAAAAAAAGAAAGAAAGGATGCTCATGTTATGTGATCTGGTGGTCCTAGGCCATCCTGGTCACCCTCCTCTAGATTCGCTTCTAAAAGATGATGGTGTGTAAAGTACCAGGGTACTCTGCAAGTGGTCTGACCGGGAAGAGAAGGAGAGTGAGTGATAGCTATTTCCTTCTGAACATCAACCATTTCTCTGAAGCCCAAAATCAGGTTAACTGTTCTGGCTGCCATATCCTACTCTTGATTCATAATGAATAGGCTACCCATTATAACCTACAGATTCTTTTCAGATATCATCATCTATCTTTTCCCTGTAAAACTGATGTTTTTACCTAGTTAGAAAAACACACATTTATCAGTATTCATTTTATTCTTATTAGATTTAGTTCAAAATTAGAGATTCGTCACCTTTTGGGATCCCTGTTCTTCCATATATTAACTTTTCCCAGATTTGTGTCATTGGAAATTTGCTCAGCATGTCATCTTTGTTTTATCCAAACCCTTGGTAAACATGTGAAGCAGCAGCACAGGCCACAGACAGATTCCTGAGTCACTCTTAGAGACCTGCTGAGTTGACCCTCAATCAGCAGTTCAGGAAGTTTATGAGAAGTATATTCATGTGACTGCCTCAAAATAGGATCTCCTCTTATCTAGTGAGTGACTTTGTGATTGTCACCCAAAATATCTTATCAATATGATGTGAACTTTTCAATGCATCAAGGAATCACTATACATTCTGAAATCAGTGTGAAGTAGAGAATCTATTTTTGAGACCTGAGTCATAGGAAACTTCCATCAAAATCACAATTCACTCTTGTGGGAATTTGAATAGAGCAGAGATTTATCATTAAAATTGTCTTTAAAATAATGATTTTTCATATATTCATGATCTATCTCTATATGGAATGAAATATCAAAAAAATTAATTTTATTCTGTATTAACAAATGTCATCTGGTGAAACAGGTTTTTCTAAATAATATAATAAATTATATGTTTGTAGTATTATACAAAATTGCTTAGATTTTATGCAATAGGTTTTTTTGAAATTATTTAAATGAATTCTAAAAGAAATTTAATGGAAGTCTTGAGTTTTAACTGATATAATCAATCTTGATATTTTTTAATCCTTTTCAAGTCAGTAAACATTTCTTAAACATTTCTATGTGCCGGATACTGTGCTAAGGACTGCTATATAAGATCAGACTTGATTTTACTTGGTCAATAAATGTATCTTTTATCCATATTATAAAGCTTCAATTCAAAATAACCTATTCTTGATGCATTTTAAATCATGTAAAAACTTTGAACTTCTCTCTGAATTTCATGAATTTGGTAATAACTTTTTTATTGCATTTGATCACAGGTGAGATAATATGTTTAAGTATATTGCAAATGCTAAAACTATATATGTTAGCTATTAATTATATGTATTCCTAAGAAAACAGATTATTGAAAATTAATGAAAATAAAATAAAATTAAGTGGAAAAAAATAAAGCAAAAAGAAAAAGAAAATTAATGGGCATGCAGAATTATATCTAAAAGAGTTTGGTTTTTTTTTTCCTTACTAAAAAGAAACAAATAACTTGATTAGATTTGAAGATTCCCCAAAAGAGCACATCTGTAGTAATACTGATCAATGAGACTAAACTTGGTACTGTCTCTGATGCTTCAGGGTTCTGTGATTTTGTCTGTGTAGATATTACTTCTACTTTCTCTGACATTTATGGTCTCCTGAGGATTGTAGTGGTCAAAAAATTCATCATCCTGAGAACAACTGATGATGAACATCTTTGAGCTTAGCCAGGTTGTTCCTCAGAGGGCATCCTCAGAACTCTATTTAAGGCCTCTCCATTTGGTAGAACTTATCATTAGTCTGCCTTGGGGAGTCCAGAGTTTTCTCCAAACCTTGATGAGGTACCTGACTAAGCCATTTTTGGATTAAATAATATACCTGTGATTTGTATAATAATTTTCACTATCATTCAATTTGAAATCCTAAGACCTTGGAAATGTGTTTCAGCGGGAATCTTCATTTATATCACATATATTCTAATATATTATCTTCCCCCCACTCTACTACTACTTGTTTTCAGTTTTTCATTCAAGGCCTTGAAGGAAGAATGCAAGACTTGTATTTGATATCATTTTTTTTTAAAATTCTTCAAAAATATATATATATATATATACACACACATTTTTTGGTCTTTCTGATCCTGTTTCATTTTTCCTTTGTTCACAGTCAAAGGCCCTTATCCCTTTACAAACTGAAGCTCACCCAGAAACAAAACAAAGAGTATTGACTAACTACATGTTTCCTCAACAACCTCGAGGTGATGAAGGTAAATCACCGTCAGAAACATCTTCTAAAAACTATCTAAAATATTATAATAATTATTTATTATATAAAGGGATTGTTTTAGCTTTGACTTCTGGACAGTGACATCTGTAGATGGGTAAGGCTATGAATATGTTGATAGTGTCAGTGTCATACATTTTAGCAATTGAATAGATGTATATAAAAATAATGGGGTGTTGTTTTGATCCAGGAGAAACTGCTTTTTCTTCAAACTAATCATTATGTCCAAAGAAACATCTTCAAAAGCATTCTAAAAAAATCCGCCCCCCCCCCCTTCTTAAATAGAAATGGCCAATTAAGGAACTTTTGAACTGGAGGTATTATTGATCTAGGAGGTTGTCAATCAAAGAAGGTTCTAGAATTTTCTTCTCAGGGTATCTTAAATAACAGACGCTCAGTTAAATGGAATGATACAAGGTCAGTCTGAGGCAAGAAGAACTAACTCAAGTTCTCAAGGAACTGTTATCAACCTTAAATTCCCCTAGCTTGACAAGCACAACCCACATAGCTCATAAATTCATGACATTAGATGCCTTTAGAAATTAATCCCAAAGAGGTATTTTTACAAAGAATTACAATCTTGTCTTTCCCAAGGTGAATCTTTTTTTTCTAAGAAATATTAACAAGCATTTTTTTGGAAATTTAAATTAAGAATCAGTAGAATTATAGGTGAGGTTAAATGCTGGGAAAGTAGTCCCTTAATCCTATTGATTCTTCATGTTTTTAAGGAAATGGATCATTCATTCTTGGGATGCTGGCATGGGCAAATTTCCCCCAAAACTAATGAGTGGGAATATAAAAGTAAATGGAGGTGAGCTTTCTTCCACCCTCAAAGAGAGAGAGTGTGTGACTCAGAGAAGGAGAACAAAGGAAGAAAGAGAATCAGAGAAAGAGAAGAAAAGTGTAGAAGAGAAGAGAGAATAGAAGAGAAAAAGAGAATAGAGGAAAAGTGAGGAGAGGAAAGGAAAGGAAAATGAAAAAGAAAAAGAAAAGGGAGAGGAGAAAGAGAAAAGGAGAGGAGACATGAGAGTTGAAAGATGAAGGGAAAGAGTTGGAAAAGGAGGCAGCAAAACAATAAGACAGAAAGGTGAGGAGGAAAGAGGAAAAAAGAGGAAGGAAAAGGAAGAAGGGGAAGGGAGAGACAAAGAGAAGCAAATAAATATAGATATAGATATAGAAAGAGAGAGAGACAGAGAGAGACAAAAAGACAGAGAGAGACAGAGAGACAGACAGAGAGGATGAGACAGAAATACAGGAAAGGGTAAAAGAAAGAGGAGGAAATGAGAAAGGGAGACAGAGCTGCTTCAAAAAGTAACCCTCTTTAAATCCAGTCTTACTTGAATTAGGACTACTTGTAAATGGATCCTTCTGTCACAGGTATGCCCATCTTTCTGGTTTTAAGACTAAATTATAATAAAAAATTTATTTGTGATTCATAAATACAAGTGAATTCTTCAGGTTTTGTATTATTTTATAAGTGTTCTTAGCTTTTAGGACTCCAGGAATCAAATAACCATTTGAAAAATTTATGGAGATAAATTTAGTGTATTTGAAATTTTGAATTTCTGAAAGAAAAACAGCAATGATTATATAAATAGTTACTTTAAAATTAAAGCTTAAATACACTTTTGTAAAGTAGTACTAGTCATACAGGGAGTCTCCTTTTCATTTCCATGTTCAGGGAAATTCAAAAGATTTCTCCTTTGAAATTAGCAATAAAAAATGAAAAATCATTCAACAAATCTCTTTCTTGGAACTAGACATTTAAATTAAATGTCTATTTTCTTCCTCAATTTGATATAGACCTATTAAAGTAAGATGTACCATTAAGGGAATAACAGGTTTTTTTTTTTTTTTTACTTCATTTTATGGGAAGAAAAAAATTTTAACCCGGGGAAGATAAGGATAATAACTATATAGTTTAAAATCTTGAACTCCCAGTCAGTATGGGCTTTCTGGAGCACAAACAAGATAGACAGACAGACAGATAGACAGACTTTGCAAGTGGCTTGTAAGACAAAAAAAGGAGTTTGACCAAAGTCATAGTTTGGAATTTCAACATGTCTATATTACCAACATTGCTCAGTCTTTCAATGATAATAGAATATTTATCAATCATTTAAAATTTTTTAAACCTCAGACTTGAATAGAATAATTGGAATCTCTGCATGAAAGTCCAAATAACTCTTGCCATTTCTCATCCCAAATACAGTGGGGAAATAAAACACGTGGGCCACTTCTCCAAAAACAGGATGAAGTGCTAGGCACCTTCTTTCATAAGAAACCATATGTATACAGTGTTTTGTGCGAACTATTCTACATCTTCCCTTCTGCATATCCAGTTATCCACACTGGAAAGCTCAAAAGCAAAGCCAGTTTGGGATGAATGGAAATTGATGATATTTAGTTTTAAGTTAAAATGCAAGAAGGCCATCTGGCAGTTGGAATGTTGATTATGCCCCTTTCTTCTTTTTCAATTTTTAGTTCCTTTCAACACTTTTTGTTTAATGCATTAATTAAGGATTGTTAATAACCCTCTATTAGAAAACAACTTTTACTCTGATAATACTTTGAAATGTAACTGTAGATTTCCAGTCAGACAGCGACAGTTTTAACCCTACTCTGTGGGAGGAGCAGCGACAACAACGAATGACCGTTGCCTTTGAATTTGAAGACAAAAAGGAAGACGACGACAGTGCTGGAAAAGTGAAGGTGAAGCTTCTCTGTCTTGCTTTCCAGCCTTCAGTTCCCTAACCCTCTCTAGGAGTCTTGCAGTTTTCCATTGGTGCTATTTATGGAGTTAAGAATTAGGACCCTCTGAAGTAATGGAAGCAATCCATACATTTCCCCATTAACCATTTTTAAAGATAGCAACACGGTCTCGTTTCATCAAGATTAAGAATCTTGCCGATTCTTAATCTGCCCATCCGGTCGAGATTGCTACTCATACTGCCCCAGCTCTGACTGAGGGATCCTTCAGCTACTTGCCATAGCCCTAGGAAAAGAGAGTCAAGCTGGTAACCAATGAGAAAAGATCTTTCCAAGTACAGATTGTCATTAATTAAAATCATCGTCATCATGAAAAAATTAGATGGATTCTCAAAAGGTTTATTTTAGTCTTTCCTGTGAAGCCTTGGTTTTTTTATTTTCTTACTAAGGACTGTACCATACAAACTGAACTGAAGCTAAATATAACAAATGTTGAACTTTATTATTAAAACATCACTGAGATAGTCAAGAAAAGCTAGTAATACGTTTAAATGTGAGGGTACAAAGTAAGTAAGAAGAGAAGTAGCTAAAGATGATGTTTTCATTATTTCAAATATCCTCAACCTGTCAACTTTACAGGATATTTAAATAAATATCCCTTTGTGATTTTCAATTCATTTAACTTAGATGAATTCAAAAATGTAAATGCATTTCCACTTTTTGTCAATGTCAAGTTTCAGTGTCTTCTATCATCATGGCAACATCTTGGATCTCCCATTAAAATTTTTTCTTATTATTTATGCACTTTTCCCATCATAGATACTAACAACTCTCACTCTAGTTGACTAATTATGCAGGTAACTTAATATGCATCTCGCCAACAAATTTTGTGGTCACCCTTGATTCTACACCCTTCCTTCGACCCCACTCATTTCCTGACTTTTCTTTTGAACATCAAAGTGCTTTCTTGATACAGGGCAGTTAAGCATTCACAGATACAGCATGGGTCTCTTTTTTTTTTTAGTAACAGGAAAAAAAAACCTTTATTATTTTGAGAATTTTGTAAAAAATCTTGGTGTCTTGGTGATTGTGGGCTTAATAACTTAGGAGGATTTTTATTCCAGTTTTCAGAAATAGCTCTGATCAGAATTTAAGATTATCATTATTAAGAGGCCCCCAAAGAAGCAAAGGTATTTATCTCCCAGAATTTTAAGTGCTAGACCCAGTACAAATGGTAATGTGTGAAAACATGGACTTCTGAAGCATTTTTCTCCTTTACTGCATTTCCAAAACTCCTGGCACTTCTCAATGACAACCTTAATGACAAGAGGACAAGAAAAGTGCATTGAACCTGATTTGGTGTGTGTGTGTGTGAGGTGAGAGAAATAGAGCTGCTGCAATTTCCAAAGACTGTCAATTCAAATTATTATTTAGAAGTTTGGTAGGTGGAGTTTTATTCATCCATCAGTAAGAACTTTCTATGTACCAGGCACCGTACTAAGAAGAAAAGACCAAAACAAGGTCCCTGCCCTCTAGATGGTGGGCTATTATGGGAGAGGGATGCAATTTGGGGAAGGAAGGTTGGGGTTTCTTCTTTTGATTTAAGTTGCTAATTTTTTTTTCTTTCCTTCCATATTAGCTTTTCTTTTTCCTTTGGAGTTTATTTTGTGGGGTTTTTTTGTTGTTAATGCTGTTATTTTTTTTTTTAATTTCCATCTACTTGATTGTAGCTGATTTAAGCATTTCCAATGCCAATGTGTTTGGAACAAATTAGAATGCAAACATTCTTCTAAATAAGTCATCATGGAGGCATGATGAATGGGTTACACTGAAATCTTAAATGAGGTTAATCTCAATTTTCTGGTTCATTACATGTGCATTAAATTCAGTACCCATTTTATCTCTTGATAGATGCTAATTCAGAAAATGGAAAATCATCCACTATTGACCTACACCATCAACTTCCATGTAAATTAATGTATAGTTCCCTAACTGTGTGTATAGTATAGCATGATTGCTGCATTTTATGACAAATTTATGATCCATTAGGATCCCGCTGTAATACTGTTGTTTGATAAAATAGAAGGAAAAACTAGTTTGCTTACAGATTTTGAATGCCTTACCAAAAAAAGGACTCAAATTAGGTTAGAGAATGATAACAAACTGAAAGTGTTGCTATAGTGCTCCTCTTTCTCCCAGAAAATGGAGATTCCTTCTCCCACAGGATCACCCTTGCCATGCCCCCTGGGAAAGGGGCCAGCGTGGGATTGCCCTCCAACCTGCCAGACTGTCTGGCGATTGCTGCACACCATGGGCCAGGTGTGATCAGCAGATCCAAGACATGCCAGTTGCCCAGATTGACCCACAGCTGGCATGGGGGTGTATAAGTGGCCTCCAGCAGGACAGGAGCATGGGCACTCCGTTGCCAGCTGCAGCAAATTCCACAACTCTTCCCTCTCTAAGTGGCAGACAGGTAGGCCTAGGTGTTCGGGGCAGGAGATCCCTCCCTATAGAGGCTGCCTTGGAGCCAGTGGTCTATGGGGTATGTTCTGCATGGTTTTTGTAAGGAATGATGATTGCCTACCTGTTTTTAATTGCCATTATTTGATCCAGATTGAATTTTGCTATGGAAACTTGGCAATATCAGCATCTGCGTGATGGGGTTGGGGGGAGGGAAATGCTAAAGGGGAGGAACAAACAATTTGGGGCACCTCCAGGGGGGATCATTGGGGTGGTTTGTGACTTGGGTGAACCAGTTTTGGTTGTTTGTAGCTTTTATCGTTAACGATGGACTTTCCCATCCCAAGCATGAGAATATTGGGAGAATATTAGCAACTAGACAGATGTGTTGACAGTTAGACGGCTGGTCAATTTAAACTTCATGGCAATGTGCGTTTGGGGGCAACTGATGTCTCTAAATCTTTCATTTTTAAAATGACTTTGCATTTGGATAAAAATTCATAGGAAAGAGACATTGACGCTAAGATAGGATTTTGTTAAAAGACTTTGTTGCAACAAATAGTAGCATTTTAATGAAGTGATAAACCTGCCATCTTGGTCTCAAACTTTTTATTGCATTTATTATCACTTAAGGAAGTACTAACTAATTGTATTCTTGATACAAGATGAGCTGGATTGTCTGGAAGCATTGCTTAGTGAATAAGACTTTGAGGCAAAAAGGCCCAGGTTCTAATATACTTCAGACTTTTACCTGCTATGTGACACTGGACAAATCAATGACTCAATGACTCTTTTTTTAGGCAGGGGCCTAGAAGTTCCTCTGACCCATGAGTCTGCATACTGGACAAAAACCCTTCTGCAAAGTAAAAACCTCAATAAGGTTGAGAATACCTTCTTCTAAAGTATTACAAAATTTCCTTTAATTTAAAAAATTTTAATCTCAGAATAAACTAATTCAAAATGAAAATATTATTAGCAATTATTTTTCTCCTAAAATTTGACTTTCTATAGTTTGTTGTTAAATAAAATGAGAATCAAGTAACTTTAAAAAAAAATGATGGTGCTATTTTAAATGTGAAGATTTGTCCATTTCTAAATTATAATCTTATGAATATTTATAAAGTAACAGTATAAAGAAATTCAGCCTCAATATTAATGTTTCAATATTCCCAAACCACAAAATTACTACTTCAATTCAAATTTCAAATTCAATTCAATTTCAAATAATTCTTAAACAAAATTATGTTTCCAGTTGATTTAAAAATGAAAGAGAAAGAGCATAAAACATTTGTTTATTTTACATAAACTGACTGAATATTTCAGTAGGTTTTTCTGTTCAATAAAATGTATTTTACATGAACAAATACTACGGGGTAAGTGATATAATGCAACATTTCAATAATCAAATAATTAGTAGTAAATACGTTACCTAAATGTAAACACACTTTTTTTTTCCTTATTAGGTAGTAGAATAAAAGACACTTTGTCCTAAACATTAAAAAAAAATCATACATTTTAGAGAATTGTAATATTAACATAACTGTTTCTATCATATATTTTTCATCAATGGAGCATTTGGCATGCATATTGAAAATCAGGAAAAGAATCAATAAAGTATTAGCAAGCATTATTTACTGAATTTTTTTAAATTGGTATTATACCACCTTGTGACATACACTTCAGACATTCAGAAATAATAAATAAATTTTAGTTCATTTCAAACTAAAAAAAAGAAGATTCTAAATGACCAGTTTGCCTTCTATAATAATATTATTTGTGTGTGTGTGTCTGTGTCTGTGCATGTGCTACTCACACTAGTGAGTTACTTATAGCTTCAAAATATAGTTAATAGGTCTATCCCTTGCCACTGAAGTAGATTTTCTTTCAAATAGATCTGAATGAAATTAGAAAAAAACAAAAGTGACATGGCAAAGCACATTAATTTGAACCCTCATTTGCCAACGGAACAATTTTTAAAATTTAAAACCAATGTAAATATCAAAAAATTGTATTATTTTATCTTATAATTTAAATTTTTTCAATAACTGGCACATCTATTATTTCATTATGCCTTTACAATAAACCTGTGAGATAGATTAAGCAAATATCATGACCCCTGTTTTACATATAAGGAAATTGAGTCACAAAGACTATTTGATTTGTCTAAAATGACCCTTCTTATGAGAAGGGTCCTCCTATAAAAAGGAGAACTGGACCCAATAATCAATTCTTCTACATCCTACTCCATCAGCACTTTCCAGTAAGAACATCACGCCTCCTCTAATAAAGTGAAAACAAGTAGATTATTTGCTGGCTTAAATATGTCCCCAAATTTCTCTTATGTAAATGTAGGTTTACTTGAATACTAGACATGTTGTCAAAATATATTCACTTAACAAAATATTCAGAAAATGTTCTGACAATGATTAGGAACACACTGTCATATAATCCTATCAATAGCAAACAGATTTGCTGAAGAAGAACAAATTTTATTTCGACTATATCTTGAATGGGCAAAATGGCTTCTTTTCTTGACTTCTGTAGAAGCTAAAAAATGTAAAAAATAATTTGCAGATAAAAAAGTGGTGACATATATATGACTTTAATCTGTTTTTATTGTATTTAAACTCGACTTTCCATATCAACACTATGTGTTAATAAAAAATATTATATTGACAGGAATCACAATTCCTGACTTAAAACATTGCATTTTTAGAAATGATTATTTTGTTATTTGAAACTTCTGATATCAAACAGTTTGAAGTTCAATAAAATAATTAGCATTCTCTTCATAGAGTAGTGTCACAGGATTTTTTTAAGTAAAAAATGCTGTTTTTAATTTAAGATTTACCACATTGGATTAATCTTTTTTTAAAAAAATTTCTATTATAGTGTTTAAAACTCTTCGTAAAGCTTATTTTCTTCAAAGCCTAGGCTTCTCTAACCCTTCTGATATATTTCTACCTTAATTTTCATGTTACAAATTCTAATCAATCTATTTCTTTGATAGGAAAAAACTTAAGCTATCTATATCTTTCTACCAAAACATTTTGCAAATCTCTAAACACCTTCCTAAATAACTGCTTACTTCCTTATTATGCTTATTAGAAATATAATGTGGACAGAGCAATAAAAAGAGGTTTGGTTTTGTTTTTGGTTTGGTTTGGCTTGGTCCTTGTTTGAGGGAATTTGGAAACGTTCAGTTCCTGTCGGATGGCAAAACAGTTTATCTCATCTACATTAGCCTCATCGCCCATCAAATAGAATTTCCTGCTTCCTAAGAACTTTATTGAGTTACATCCTCACTCAAGCACACTTATACACATATACACACATGATTTCTATATCTGGAGGAAAATCCAGAGCTGTTATTCTTTTGTTAGGTATCATGTTGTTGCTGTTGTTGCTGTTGCCGTTGGTGTTGGTGTTTTTAATGGGATAAGACAAATTGACACAAAGAAATTTACATTATTATTTTTAAGACAAATTTGATAAATACGTGTTTGATCCAACTACATTGTGAGAAGTAACCTGAAGGCAGGCTTTTCTATGTGGAATTTCTCATTTTTCTATAAATTAGCTGTTCAGAACAGTCACATACATATAGTTCCTGAAATTTAGATCAGCAGAGTGAAGCAAAGCCTGAAGCGGTTCTAAGGCCAGACTTTGCCGAAACAAAAACTCAAAGCCCTCTTGTCAGAGGAGCGTTTGATGGCATTGAGTTGAAATACCAGTCTAATGGAAGCCAAAGCATTCTCTAGCTATGTGATTGCATCACTTCTCCATTTCTCTTGACTAGTTTGGCTCTGATCTAACAAATACATTAAAATGTTGTGCTATACTTGGGTGAAACTAAATGTAAGTGACCCTTTAATGCTTCCCTCTCCTCCTACTTTGGAAATGCTGTACATTTCCAAGTAATGTGATCATTAACATCTCCCTGATGCATATTAGGACACCAGATGTTATCTACTTTTCATTTTTTTTCTTTTACATATAACAATACTGCATGAATTCATTGAAGGAGGGATGTCTCCCCTCTTTTCCTGCATGTGTTCCATTAACATCAATATTATTACCTATAAGTAATTAATGGATGGAAAGAATAAGCCCCCAAAGTATAAAATATTGAATAACATAGCAAAATGACTCAATAGTTTAGATGCTCTGTCAATATTCCAAGCAGTTAAATTGCTGAGATCCTCAGACATCCGCTAGGTAGGTCTGAGAAGAAAGCAGGATCTTAAATCCACATGGACAAAAGAACTGGGGAGTATGATAAGCACTCTTCCACAGAGAGCACAGTTTTTCAAAGGCCTTCAGTGCTTGTGATTTCAACGTGCAGTTTTGCTAGCTATTTTGTATACAATGAAAATTTTGTGAAAATGAATACCCAAAAGCATTTTATATTAAATTTCTTTTTCTAAATTTGCAGGTTGAAATAAATCTAAAACGCTATCCTACCCCTTACCCAGAAGATTTGAAGAATATGGTAAAATCTGTTCAAAATCTGGTGGGAAAAACAAGCCATGGAGGGCGTGTTGAGAATTCAAATCCAACGGCCAACACCGACCAACCTGTGAAAGAAAAGTATGAACATAAGTGGCCAGTTGCCCCAAAGGAAATCACAGTTGAGGTATTTCCAAGTTATTAGCAATTTCCAGGATGACATGGGTTGTTAGAATTGCTAAGCAATATGACATTGATTTGTGTTTAACAGTTACTCCTGGGTAAGTAAATTATTCCAAGGACATTAGTTGGATTTTTAAAAACTCATCCAAACCTGAGTATTTTATTTAATAAATGAGTGATACTTTTACATCAAATGGCACTCTTTCAGTCTACTAGCTCATGGAGAATCCAGATTTTCCAAACTTTTCTCAAGAAATAGTTTATTTACCCAGAAAGATCTGTCCCAATTATCTATACCAATTATCTTGTTGTAATGATATGTTTTTGGATGACCCAAAATATTCATTATATTATTCCTTAGAAGGGAAAAAAAATGTCTACTGACAAGCTAAATTAATGATTCTTGATTGTTGCCATTATACATGTTTCAGACCTCATCATTATTTGGATTAGAACAGATGGCCTATCTTATTTGGGTCAATTCTTTCATGTAAAACCTCATTAACAACAGAAAAATACCTAAAGGGAAGTAATTGCTCCCTCTTCTGCTCTAAAAGCAGGATCTCAGCACAAATCTTCCTGATTTCATACCTAATATTCTAGTCACTGTGCTTGCTCTCTGTCCCGTGGCTCCTATGGGGCCCTACCAGAAAGACAGATGTGCATCTTTGAGAAGAAATAGGATGTGGTGACTTGGAGTCCCATCCTGACTTGGATGCTTTCTGCTTGAATGCCCATGGGCTAGCCACTTAATGACTGGGAACCTCCATTTTTTTAAACGTAAAATAGGAGAAGCAGCTCTGTGCAGTAGAAGTTGGTTCTGGAATCAGTAAAACAAGGGTTCCAAGCCTGTATATGACCAGGTGCACATCACTTAAACTCTCAGTGCCCCGGACATCTCTGTAGTCCTGTAAATTAGCAGTTGCTGATCTGCATAGATCCAATGCAATCTCCTGTACAACAGTGATCCAGTTGGCTGGAGGTTCCAATGTCTAATGGTTGTGAAATGCTTTACGAATTTTATAGTGTCCTATAAATGCCTAGAAATATTGTTTCATATGCATTTTATTGTGGTTATGCAGAGAATATCAGTCCCTGTGGTTTCTCCAACGTCCCGCGTAGGGCTTTGTACACAGTAGGTGGTCATAAAGACTGCTGGATCGAGTAATATGGGCTTTCCCACCCAAGACAGATAGCTTGTCGGCTGCACAGGAGGCCTATTTCCCCCTCCCACAAGGGCCTTTGAGCTGGGTCTGATTCCAAGGCAGCCATTGGGTCACTTTCTATTCATAGGTTTTCTCTTATTTTCCCCTCCCTTAGGATTCCTTTGTTCATCCAGCCAGTGAAATGAGGATTGGGGAACTTCACCCTTCACTGGCCGAGGCTCCGCTATACCCTCCCAAACTTGTTCTTCTGTCAAAAGACAAAAAGGGTAATACTTAAAAACTGGCATTTAAACAGCTCTCAGGCTATTTGTACAGAACCACCTGTACAAATACCATGTTTCTCATGGCATTTATGTGCATCTCTTTTACAACTGGTTGTTGTTGTTTTTATTTTTTTTCGGAGAGTAGAATGCAATGTTTGTTTTCAGATCGTGGTGTTCTGGGAAAGGTTGGAGTGTAAACAGCCACAGCTCTGCTAACTTTTACCCCTTAAATTTCAGAATCAACAGATGAGTCTGAAGTCGATAAAACTCAGTGTCTGAATAACAGTGCTTCCTCGGGTACTTACTCAGACTACTCACCTTCTCAGGCTTCCTCGGGATCATCGAACGCCCGTGCTAAAGCAGCGTCTTTGCAAACGGCGACTAAAGATGCAGGAAATCATTCTCTGTGGGGCAACAGGTGAGTTCCCATTTCCTTCTTTAGGGTTCCCAGATGACTATTTTTGGTTATAAAAAAAAAAAAACAATCAAAATTAAATGAAGATCACCCTGTTGCCTTCAGGATTAGTTTAAGCAAATGAGTGGACCCAGCAGACAGAACATCCTGAGTTGAGTAGGCCGAATCACTGGGGACCCAGGAGGTGAGGGCACTCTGAGGATGATGGAAATAGGTGCAAAATACCTTCCTCATTTCTGAGCCATATTGAAAACTATCACTTTAGAGCACTGATCAGCACTACAATTGACCTGTTAAAGTCAATTTAGCTTCTCATCAGTAATTCTGCCCCATCTTCTCCCATTCACAGATGAGAGAGAAAGGCCCAAGGAGCAGCCATTCAGCTCAGAAGGAGCAGGCTCCTAAAGAGAAGCCCAGTGCTATCTTCTGCTAAGTCCCTTTGAGCATGGCTCCTTTGCTATTAGTTTTGCTTTTGTTAGCAGAGGAGGAATCATTGCTGGAAGTGTCAAGGCATTCCATATTCTTTCATTTTTATGTAGACGTTAAAATATTCCAACTATCGACATTGTCTTCATCAACAATTAAGGAATTACTATGAATGTTTAAAAGTGAAGCTGTGATATAGTGAGAACAATTCTGGGATTAGAGACACATGACCTGTATTCAATACCCAGCTTTGTTACTTGCCAATGTATGCTATTTGGCAAACTCTGTGCCTCAGTTTCTTTATTTGTAAAACTGTGTGTGTGAACCAAATCAATTCTAAGGTCTCTGCTGACTCTCCAACTATGTGTATTTATTTATTTATTTATGATATAGATAGATTAATAAATGGATAAATAGATGATTAGTAGATAAGATCGATAAGATAGATTAGATATATAGGGGGAGAGAGAAAGAGAGAGGTATGTATGTGTGAATATATGTTTATTTTGTGGTTCAGTTGGGTCTTACTCTTCATAACCCATGGGCTGAAGCCCTTTTATCCTCCATTATCTCCTAAAATCTATCTAAGTTTATGTTCATTGCTTGCATGATACTCTCTCTCCATCTCATCATCTATCATCCCATTCTCCTCTTGCCTTCAATCTTTCCCAATGAGGCCTGTCTTCTCATACGTCACCAAAGTACTTAAATTTCAGCTTCAGGATTTGACCTTCCAATGAGCAATTTGAATTAATTTTTTTAAAGTACTGACTTATTTAATCTCCTTGCTATCTAAGGGACTCTCAAAAGTCTTCTCCAGTACCACAATTTGATAGATTTTATGGCACTCAGAACTCCTTGTAATCTAACTTTCATAGCTATACATTGCTCCTAGAAAAACAACAACAACAACAACAACAACTACAACAACAACAACACGGTTTTAACTATAGGAAATTTGTCAGCAAGATTATGTCTCTGTTTTTTAGTCAGCTGTCCAGATTTGCCACAGCTTTACTTCCAAGGAGCAAGCACCTTCTATTTTCATGATTGCAGCCATCATCTGCAGTGATCTTTAAGCCTAAGGATATAAACTCTGAGACTGAATCCATGTTTTCTTCTTCCATTTGGCAGGAAGCGATGGGACCAGTTGGCAAGATCTTAGGTTGTTTTTCTCTCTCTCCATAGTTCTTCAGGCATTATATCTACCAGCTGTAATTCCTTAAATGCTTTAATTACTTCCATTTCATACTCATTGTTGTTGTTGCTATTCAGTCATTTCCATCGTGTCTGACCCTTTGTGAACCTATTTAGGGTTTTCTTGGCAAAGATACCAGAGGAGTTTGTCATTTCCTCCAACGCTGATCCATTTTGTCAAGCATTTGGAGGTTAAGTGACTTGCCTGGGATTACACAATTAGAAAGTGTCTGAATGTGAATTTGAACTCAGGTCTTCTTATCTCCAGGCCCAGTCTTTTATCTACTGAGCCACCAAAAGCTTCATATTCAAAAGAGATGCTATTTAGGTCACACTTATATGGTCTGATAGTTTCCTACTTTCTTCAATTTAAGTCTGAATTTTGCAATAAAAAGCTCATGATCTGAGTCATGAGTCAGCTCCTGGTCTTATTTTAACTGATTGTATAGAGCTTCCATATCTTTTGCTACAAAGGATATACTCAGTCTAATTTCAGTATTGACCCTCTGGTGAGGTCCACATGTCTTTTGGATTGTAAAAAAAAAAAAAAACAACAACAACAACAACAATGTTTGTTATGACCAGTGAATTATCTTGGTAAAACTCTTATTAATCTTTGCCCTACTTCTCTTTATACTCCAAAGCCAAACTTGCCTATTAATCCAAATATCTTTTGATTTCCTACTTTAGGATTCCAGTCCCTTATAATGAATGTGACTTTTTTTCTAGATGTTACAGACCTTTATAAAACTAATCAACCTTGGCCTCTTCAGCATCAATGGCTGAAATATAGACTGTTGTTATGATGCTGAATGGTTTGCCTCAGATTCAAACAGATACCATTCTGTAATTTTTGAGATCATATTCCAATATTGCTATTCTGGTGCTTTTGTAAACTATGAAGGCTACTTGTCCATAGAAGTATACGTAATGATCACCTGAATGAAATTCACCCATTCCTGCCCATTGAAGTTCACTGACACCCAAGATGTTGATGTTTCGTCTTTTTATCTCTTATATGATCACATCCAGCTTACCTTGGTTTATAGCTCTTACATCCTTGATTCCTATGCAATATTGATCTTTCCAGCATCAGACTTTCCTTTCATCACTAGTTGTATCTACAGCTAAGCTTCCTTTCAGTTTAGGCCCAGTCAATTCATTAGTATTAGTGCTGCTTGTACTTGTCCTATCACTCCCCCAGTATCATGATGGACACTTTCCAACTTGAGTGACCTATCTTCTGATATCATCTTTATTATCATTTTATTACTCCAGAGAGTTTTCTGGAAAAGATACAGGGGTGGTTTGTCATTTCGTTTTCTAGTGGATCATCTTTTGTCAGAACTCTCCACTATGACCTGTTCATCTTAGATAACTCATAGTTTCATTCATAGTAAGCCCCTCTGCCATGACAAGACAATGATCTAGGGTAGAATATATGTATATATATATATATATATATATACACACATATATATGTAAATGTAAATGTATACATACATATGTATGCCTATATATATACTTAGATCAGGAAAAAATATTTTGAAATATATACATTCTTATATGATATAAAGATTATATGCATATGTGTGTTGGGTAATTTGGGATCATTGAAATGCTGGTTAGAAATAGTTGAAGGAATTCATTAACCTAAAAGAAACTGTAGATTTTCTTCCAATATATAATTTTCATCCTTAGAAAATATGGCCAAATATGTACATATTATATCCCAACAAAATGTACAACATATGTGTTTGCTCAACAGTCTGAGTCCTTGAGCTCTGAATACACATTATTTGGAGATTATGAGTCCATTCAGCGAGCCGAGATCCTTTTAAGAGAAGTTCTTTCAACTTTCATAGACGATCGTTATTATTTCTACACCTGTTCTGGGTGAATAGCCGACTGACTATATACATAAAGGATGATGACATTTTCTACTGTTTGTTCTTTCATTAACAAAGACCCGCTTGATTACCATCATGACATCGCTTCTCTTTATCTGTCCTGCAGGATAACGCCATCTTTTCCCCAGCCTATTGACTCAAAGCCATTACTCAGCCAGCGTGAGCCTGTGCCACCAGGGAACATCCCCCCACGTCCCGAAAGGCGTCCGATGAGCGAAACGTTTGCCGATCACTGGAACGACGGCTCCCATTACGATAACACGGGGTTTGTCGCAGAGGAGAACGCAGCAGAGAACGCCAACAGTAATCCTCTGTTAAGTTCCAAGTCCAGAAGCACATCTGCTCATAGCCGTCGGCCTTTGATCAGACAAGACAGGATAGTTGGCATCCCCCTGGAACTTGAACAGTCTACACATAGACACACACCTGAATCAGAAGTGCCTCCTTCCAATCCTTGGCAGAATTGGACTAGAACCCCTAGTCCCTTTGAAGACAGGACAGCTTTTCCTTCCAAATTGGAGACCACCCCCACCACCAGCCCTTTGCCAGAAAGGAAAGACCATATAAAAGAACCAGCAGAAATAGCCAGTCCTTTCTCTCCAGGCGTACCTTGGGAGTATCACGATTCCAATGCGAACAGGAGTCTCAGTAATGTCTTTTCTCATATTCACTGCCGCCCAGAGCCTTCCAAAGGTGTGATTTCCATTAGCAAAAGCACAGAGAGGCTTTCACCATTGATGAAAGATATAAAGTCCAATAAATTTAAAAAGTCACAGAGTATCGATGAGATAGACATTGGTACATATAAGGTGTATAACATACCGTTAGAAAACTATGCATCCGGGAACGATCACTTAGGGAGCCACGACAGGCCAGACAAAATCCTGATGCCGGAGCACGGCATGTCGAGCATGTCTCGTAGTCAGTCAGTCCCAATGCTCGACGATGAGATGTTGACTTATGGCAGTAGTAAGGGGCCACCGTCACAGAAGCCCTCTATGACGAAGAAAGTCTATCAGTTTGACCAAAGCTTCAATCCGCAAGGAGCAGTGGAGGTGAAAGCAGAAAAGAGGATGCTTCCTCCTTTCCAACAGAACACTGAGTATATCTCACAGCCCGGTAAAACGATCGCAAAGGATCTGGTCAGTCCGAGAGCTTACAGAGGCTATCCCCCCGTGGAGCACATGTTTTCCTTCTCTCAGCCTTCGGTTAACGAGGAGGCCATTGTCAACGCCCAGTTCGCAAGCCAGGGGTCCAGGGCGGGATTCCTCCGGAGAGCGGACTCTCTGGCGAGCTCCGCAGAAATGGCCATGTTTAGAAGGGTCAGTGAGCCTCATGAAGTGCCCCCGAGTGATAGGTATGGCAGGCCTCCATATAGAGGAGCTCTGGATCGCCAAAGCAGCGCCTCAGTGTCTGAATCCCAGTTCCTCAAAAGGAATGGCAGGTATGAAGATGAACATCCTTCATATCAAGAAGTGAAAGCCCAGGCGGGAAGTTTTCCAGTTAAAAACCTTACCCAAAGGCGGCCATTGTCTGCAAGAAGCTACAGTACAGAGAGTTATGGTGCCTCCCAAACCAGACCAGTTTCAGCTAGGCCTACTATGGCAGCTCTTTTGGAAAAGATACCATCTGACTATAACTTGGGTAACTATGGTGACAAGCCATCAGATAACAGTGATTTAAAGACAAGGCCCACTCCTGGGAAGGGAGAGGAGAGCTGTGGGAAAATGCCTGCAGACTGGAGACAACAGCTGCTTAGACATATAGAAGCTAGAAGGTTAGACAGGGTATGTTTGGCATTTCTCTGTAAGAATATCATCGATGCCTTTAGTTTGACATTTTCGTATTTTTGAGTTCTTGTAGTAAAGCATGAACTACATGACTGAATAGTGATGATCAAAATCTGCTTTGTGTTTGCGTTAATGGGGAGACGAGTACAAAAGTTACCGATGACGTTGTTTTTTTAATAACCGTTAGAGTCAGTCATCTGGGAATAGTGATTTTCCAAATTTGGCCTTGGTCCTACCGGTGTGTACGGGGGGGAGGGGGGAGGGAAGTCAATGATTCATTCTTTCGTTCTATTTTGTTAGCCACCAGAATAAAATTCTCCGGAGCTCAAAAAGGTACCCTAAAAGACCAAAACGTGTCGTTACAACTATGAATAGTAATGACTTCGTTTGCCCTTTTCTCAGTAGGCTAATTATGTACAAAAGTCAGGCCTATTTTCTAGAGACAAATTTGTACTTGGTTAAAGCTATGGGACAACTTGAGTTATTGTTTGTAATGAACGATAAGCATCCCAGCAGGATGTAAGAAAAGAAATCAGGATTCAATGTCCTACATGTTTCATTTTTTTTTATTAATGTATTATTGGTTTGATATAGAAGGAAATATTTAGATCCAATTTTTTTTAAGTTGATAAAAAATGAATGATGACTCTGAGATTAGAAACAGAAATTAGCATGCATATTACAGTAAGAAAATTCATCCAGATTCAGTCCAGTATGAAGTCACAACAAAAGTTGCCTTACAGAGTGATTTCAGAAATTCGACTTTGTTTTGGAACTGAAGAGAATCACTTTGTCTTAGAAATTAAAATCTATCCAAGAGAAATATGATGTTTCATTCTATAGAAATTAATGAAATGAGTAAGTTACACAGAGTATTTCACAGGGTTTTGTTTGTTTATTTTCAGTATAGGTCCCTATAGATGTTCTCTACTAAAAAATACTTAATGGGGTTTCTTTGCTTTTTTTTTCATTTAAAAAAAAGGAGAATGTTTTGTTTTTCTTGGCGAGTTTTGGTTACTTATTGTAAATTATCAAATCTAGAAAGTATTAGATACCTTATTTACTTTATTTTAGATTGTAGACTAGAAGAATATGGCCCATAGCCTTTTCAGAGTTAATTCTTTTAAAGTCGTATAATTTGTGACATTTGTGCCATGGCTACATGGCAACTAATTTGGGTGGGAGGAAAAAAGAGGATGGAGTGCGTGAATTAGTTTTTGTCAATGTGGAAATCAGTTTTGTCTCATCAAATGTGTCATCAAAATGTTGGCTTCAAATAATTATGCTCACTTACGTTAAAGGGAGCTTTTTAGAACAAATTTGTCAGTAAGACACATTCTGACCCTGCCTTATCTCAAGTAAATTCTCTCTTGGATCCATAAAAATAGAACGTGGAGAGGAAAAATGGAAAGGAACCAAAGAATACAGCATTATTTGAATTTTTTTTTTTTGGATTTGGAAACACAGAGATGTTTTAACAAAGAAACAGAGAAAACTGTGTTAAGTGCTAATTTTGAATGAATCCAGTGACAATCAGTTATCTTGGGGGTAATAGGAAAGGGAATGAAAACAAATAACAAAAAGTCTATGTTGCCCCTAATTTCACAGATAGAACTTCCAATGAATAATGAGTGAGATTCTCTAAAATCATCAGGGACCTGATGAGCGGAGTGGGCATGGGAATGGAGAGGAGATGGAGAAGTGGACAATCTGCCCCATTCAGTGAAGAACTGACCAAATATCCATTTTCATTTATCTGGTATAACCCTTTTTGCTAGTGAGCATAAATCTCACGTTAACTCTCTGTGTTATCTTCCATAAGTCTGATTTTCCTTTTTTAAAAAAGTGTAGAAATAGTTTCCAACAGCTTCTCCTTTAGTTCTAAGAGACTCAAATGCCTCAGATGATGTGAGGGCATCTCAAGTCTTAGAAGCTGGCAACAGTTATTTTCTCCCTCTTACTCCTCCACCTAAACAAGTTATATCATCAGCCATTGAATTGCTGTGCTCCCCAGTCTAAATGGACCTACCTAAAAATGCTCTAGTAATACGTTCACACTCTTCCATGAAGTCCATTCTGAGGCATCTATGACTCTAAAAATTCCCTCTATGTCAAGGTCACAACAGAAACCTGTGAAACTCAGGTCTCTGACATTCCCATACCAGAGTTCTTTGTTCATTTTACAAGAAAGAGAACTTCTGGAGATCTGGTCCTCCAGGGAACAGAACAGCATCCCTAGTCCTGCAGAACCAATGTTTTCCTTGAAAGGAGAGCTACAGAAGTAAACCTTACCCCTAGCCCCAAACCCTTTTTAGAAGGGAACAGAGAGTCAACATCTTTTGACATATATCTGTTCATTCAATTCCCCTGTCTCAACCACCACTATTCTAGGTGATACAACAGTTGTTAAGAATAGAAGTTAAACCACTTTGTATAAATGCCTCTTCTTGAGCAAGGACTTAGTGTAACTAAAGCAATCATTCATGCTTAAATAAGTTGTTTTGCATCCCTGTTAATACCCTATCTTGTTCATTTTAATTTTGACATTAAAAATGGCTGGGTAGAAAAAATTTATCTGAGAGAAAATATTTTTACACAAGGTACCACAGAAGTCTTAGTCTTTTAAACATTAATAACTTTTGAAACTCCTCGATATTGTATTACATTTTCATTTCAGAGTTCAGTGAAACTTAGATGTTAAAGATGACCATTTCAATAGTGATACCTTTCAGAATTTCACCATCAAAGTTAGTATTTCAAATTCCAAATCATGCATATATTTTTTTAATTGGATGGGAAAACTGAACATAATTTGATTTCTAAGACTCTCAATAAGAAAATAGTTAAAAGAAGCCATACCTATTGATGGAGTAGTAAGGTCTCTGAAGTTCAGGAAAGAGAGTACAAGATCTGGCACCAGAGAATGGGATTTGAGTCCCAAATCTATTGCTTACTCCCTTGCTGCCTCAGACAAGATTTTGATCACCACTGGGGCTTCAGCTCTCAGGGACAGAGGACTCTTCTAATCTCAAAAGTGCATCCTTATTAAACAATGCTTGGGGTTATTTCCTAAGAGAAGCCTTAAAATGATAACATTTTAAAAGGAATATTTCAGTGCCTTAAATAACTTTAAACTTACTCCTTAAGAGTCATCACTTCCCAAGCACCATTTCTGATTTCCAGAATATGTGCATAAGCATTTATCCACAATTGTGGATAAGTCACTTTTACAACTCACTGAAACCTAGTCCCTCCCCTTCCATTAATACAGTTCCTCTCATTCCCTGTAAGTTCATATCATTTTATGGAAAGAAAAATTAGAAAAATGTACAACAATGGAAACTATCCTGGAAATAAGGTGACATGATCTCTTGTGCCACATCTGGAATTAATTTGTTCAGTAAGCACCCATAAATTGTTTAGTCCTTATGACTTTCACTTTCCCCAAATAGCAAATTGCAGAATTAAGCTAAAGAACATCCTAGTCCCCAAATAATAGAGTTCCAGGATAGTTCTACCAGACTTGGCATTTTCTTTGGCTCAATTTAGCCCATGGCAAAAGAAGATGAAAAGAACAAAGAAAGACTGGGTCTAAAAGTGATGAATTGGACCATTTGAGTAATCAAAAATTCTGTCAGAGAAATGGTTGATTCAGTCATTTTAATTGACCTTTTTATACCAGTTGTTCAGATAAATTACAACCATCGATTTTTCGCTTTTCTTTTAATCCCCCTTTTTGGCACCATGCCTGCTGCATAAGAAGTACTTAATCAGTGTTTGTTGACTGACTGACTGACTTGTTCAAGGTCTCTAGACATTGGAAAAATTAATTTTAGCCTGTCCAATTTCCTTAGTTTCAATCATTACAAATTGGAGTTTAAAGAATATTTGGGTGATAGTTTCATCTCTGAGAAATCTCTAGCATTATTTGTAAGTGATAAAATTGGGATTTCACTGTGGTTTGAATATGTCAGATTAAGATATTGTGCCACAGATGAACAACGGTGGGTCAGAATGGCCGTTCTCAATTTCAAAACTCAATTTTATCCATCGACAGTGATCAGCCAGTATACAACAGAATGGGTCTTGTTTGCTTTCTGTCTTTGCCGTAGTTTTAGATGGTTTTCATTCTGTGTATAACTAACACCGTTACTCGTAAGCTTCCGTCTAATCCAGTGCATGTTTCCAGAGACGACTTCTTGTCGGCCAGCCGAAAACGTGCACTTTCAGAGTTTAGACATGTTCGTGTAATAATGTGTTGCTGAGCATGTGTCCACTCCCTGTCACGTGATTATTTCCTCTACTCAGAATGCCGCTTACAAACACGCCACAGTTAACCTTGGCATGCTGCACTCTGGAGGGCTTTCGGCCGTGCATGCAGGGAGAAGCATGACTTTAAACTTGCAGACTAAGTCTCAGTTTGAGAACCAAACACAGCAACAGCTACCTCTCCAGCATGTAAGTATGGACCGGCCTGGACGGGCCAGCGTCTCCAAAGCTAGTTAATGTTCTTTGTTCCCTCGTGTTCTCAATTCGTAACGACACCTTGTGTTTCCTTGGTGCTCCTCCACTGTCCAAAAAGCACAGGGGCCAAGAAGCCTGATGGGAGCAGACCCTGCCGTCGAACCAGCGGGCTGTCACTTCCCAGCTGACAACCTTGCTTTTTGGATTGAACGGCTCCCGTGGCTGTGTGTGTCGCTTTGGGGTCCTTTTATTTTATTTTTGAGATAGTTTTAGCTTTTGTTGATGCTGCATTCTGGGAACAGAGCTAGAATCAAAAATTAAATTGTTTTCAATTCATTATTTTAAGACAGTATAGCATAATAATCTTAGAAATCACGTGCCCGGTGCGACATTGTTGCTTGGTGGGAACGGCACTGCTCAGAAAACAGAGTCCGGTTCCAGCATTGCCCCTTATGGTCCTTGACCATATCAATTCATTTCTCAGAGCCTCGATTTCCTCATCTGTAACATGAGGGGACTGGACTCGATGACCTTTAAGATTCCTTCCAGGGGCAGGACTCATGTATCAAAGTGGCAGAAAAGCAGGCTGGGCCCAAAACTTCCACATGATTAGGACTTCCCAAATATAAAAGAGGTTATCCTTTAAGGGCTGGTTCCTCCTAATTTGACATCTTCCGGAGGAAGCTGAAAGCTCAGTCACCAAGAACATTTTTGAGTGTAAACAGAACCTCTCCAAAGTGAGATCTCCAAAGTGAGAATTGAAAAATTCTCTGGTTTTGCAGCCTTGCAGCCTTAACATCCATGGTGTATCCTCTCTGTTATCAAAAGTAAAGAATATGTGTGAATCATTGTAAGACATGCTGGGCCACAGCCCATCTGTATCTATTATTTTCCGGCTTTTTATTAAGTGATCCAGATAGCAACTTTAACTGTCTAATGTTCTATGAGCGACCCTAAAGAATCAATTCAGTATGAATTATTACACACCTGAAAGATGTTCTGTGATGCATATCTAGGCTATCTCAGGGCCTGCTCAGGTATCTGGTAGCACACAGCCATGGCCCCCCAAGAAGTATCTTCAAAAGTTGCATTAATTTAAAACCCAGTAATCATTCAAATTAAGAGATGGACTTAGACTGTCATAGTCAACCCAGTAAAAGGAGGTGTATATGTTAAAGGAAGGAGCAAGGAGACCACAAAGAGTTCTACCATAAAACTCTTGATAATCCCTAAAGATTCACTATTGGAAATATAATGTATGAATTATTCAAAGTTCATCTTCCTAATCAGGTCACTTTAAGGACATTCAGAGTCCCTGTGGATTCATTCACATTCAGGGGCATTTCTGTGCACTCTCTGAATGGCCATGAGCTAAATGCAATGAGCAGGTGTGGAAAGCCTCTCCAAACAAGACTGAAGCTTTCAGTGGCTCGAGTACACACTGGGGAATTCAGTTTATCACTGGATATTAAAAACTTCTGTCTTGTTTTGCAAAAATGTCTCCATATCTGAATCAAATGCTACCAATGTCTACTTCATTGAGTTTGCAAATAGTATGTTTACTAGTTCCCAGTGTATCTTAATTACAAATACAAAGTAGTTTAACCCCAGGAAAAACATTCCTAACAAAACGGGTAAAAATTTTCAAAGATCTTAAATCTTCCTTTCATATATTTTCCCAGTTTTCTCCAAAAAGCACATTTAATTATAAAGCGAAATGAGTTATTACCTTGTGAAAAGCTATTTATGAATTAGGATCGATCTATTTTGTGCACTTGCTACACTATGTGTGCAGTATACACGTGGGAATGAAAATGAAACAATCATTCAGTTTTGGTTACACATCTTGCATGTGTCAAAATTCTTCACTGACTTTTATTAGATAACAATGTTTTCAACTTCTTCTGCATAAGAACACTGCAACACTGATGATTAAAATAATTATAAAATATTTGAAAAATCTAATTGGATCTATGCAAACAATATCTATTGAAAAGATTTAGTGTGGGATTAATCACATTATAATACTGTGGATTACAAATGTATAAGGGAAATTCATAGATAGATTCTATATAGATTTTACTCAATTTATTATTGATTCCCTATCTTTCATGAAATTATAAAAAATGGCATTTAGAATATATATATATGTATTTATGTGTGATTAAATCCTCATTATCCAGAGATAAACAGACATTAAGGTTGATGCAGTGAAGGAGACAGTAGAGGGAACTCTTTCCATTACGGATGAAATGCTAACTTTGTCCAGTTTAGAGAATAGATGAGAAACTCAAATTTGAATTTTGTGATAATTTAGAAACTAGACACAAAGTTGTCTCTATATTGATCATAAAAAAATTACAAAGTTAAAGACAAGTGTAAGATTTCAGAGTTGGATGTTTACCATGATTCAGTCAGCTATCTTCATGACCATTAGGCAACATCTGGTAGTATTCAAGGTGCCCATTCTAACTAATATTCCAGTATTTGTTGAAATAAATTCTATAAATCCTGGACTCAAAAACAATGCATTCTTATCAAATTATCCATAATTCAGAAAATCCCTCCAAAAAATTAAATTAGCTTTCTCTAAATTATTTTAAAATGAAGTTTTTTTCTCCATACTTAGAATTCTTTTGATACATTGGATCGTGTGTTTTTTCATATTGCATTGATTTAATTCAGTTGAGAAAAAAAATCTTTTCATTTTAGACATGCAGATAAAATATTGGCTACAGAGTATTACAGTATAATTGCACACACCATCTCTGCCTGACTTTAGGCATTCCCTCCAAGCACCAATGTACAAAGGCAGTTGAGACTTCTCGAGCCTATTGGCTGTTGTGCATTTTGAAATGTTCCTTCTGGCTTTCTAGTCAATCTTAAAATGGCCACTTTCATTTCAGTCCAATTCAGGAAGCTTGGGTCAAATGTTTGCCTTTCAAAAGTAGCCAGTCCCATTTTGGCAAACGAGTTTCTTGTAGTTAGTTCTCCCTTCTCTCGCACACAAGCAATAACAGTTTCTGTTTTGTTGGGGCTTGATTTGGCTTTTCTTGAAAATCTACAATGAATCTGACTCCCTTACAAAAATGCAGCCACTCTCTTGGTACTGATAAAAGACCTTTCTTTCAGAGAATTTTAATTTCGGTATTCAACAAAGTATCTTTAAAATGTGCCGACTTTTCTCACTCAGTCTAAACAATAGAGGGGAATCCACATTTAATCTGTTATTCTCATTGGAGAAAAAATAGGACCTGAGCATTTTATAAATCAGCAAACAGTCTGGATTATCACGGCTTGAGAATGTTTCCTCTTTAGTCGTTCATTTTTAAGAGATTTTTATATTATGTGATAATTGTCTTCCCCACCTATAGAAACAATGTCAATACAAAGTAGGAACATAAGTAGCCCAGAAATTATAAGGAAAAAGGCAGCCCACCCAAAGTGAGAGGATCAGAAAGGAGAGGTACTTTATTTAGGCAGTTTGTAAGATGCTATTTTCCACCACCTCACCAAAATAATGTGCAATATCTGTATTTTATAGATGTAGAACAAAACAAGAAGAATATGCACAATTGAAGAACAAAGTTTTGACCTACAGTGATTAAATTTGTCCATTATATAATAAGTTCCAAAGGTTTTCGTGCTGTTTTAAAATTTCATACCAAAACATTTGGGATACCTTCTATTTTAACTGCTTGGTTCCAACTTCTGAGTGATTATTTAAAGAATATAAGGTGCATTTGGCAGCCATATACAAGTGCATATATGAAAAGCACTCTAAAAACAGAAATTATGGGAAACAAGTACTGCTGAGCAATGAATAAATAGTCTGGTATTATTCTTGAAGTAAAAATGTAATTGAGAGAACACATGATTTTTTTCAAACAAACTAAACATAAATAGTGGCTTAACAAAGTATTCTTTCACTTCCTTTCTTTTATTAAATCTATTTGTGAATTTAAAAAATAACTTTAGATATACTTATCACAGGTGTATATGCTCAGGGCATACATATACAGAATATGGGAAAAGGATAAATGGAAAAACTAGACTCTTTTTTCATTCCCTATTAAATCTATGCCTACAGATTGCTTCATTACTATTTATAAGTGTTAATTTCACTGGTATAACAAATGGGCAAAATATATTTGAGGCAAAATGCATGTGAACAGAATGTTATTTATCAGTGTCATAGAAATTACTCAGAATTGGAACAACAATAAAGAACTATTCACATTTCAAATATACATCAGTAAAATTAACAGTTAATCCATTATCACCCTTTTAGAAATACATTAGATCAAGGAGTTGTACAGTAGCTAGAAAGCTGCTCTGGGAGTCAGGGAAACCTGGACTCAAGCTATTTGACTTCTTGATGAGCCAGGTGACTTTTTAACTCCAGAAACTACACAAGAGTTACTAGTCAGCATTGCTAGAAGGAGTTTACTAACTGGGAGGTCTCTACACAGGTTAGTCAGTTGTGGGGCTGGGGGAGAGGAGAGAGTGACAAAGATAGAAAGGATAATTCATTGCATCTAGTTGTACAAGGGAGAAGGGGGGAAATTATCTTTCCAAAAGTTTCTTCTATAGCCATTTCTCAGATTTGAACGCAGACTATAATTAGTTTGGGGTATAGCTGCCAGTTCCATTCTTCTGGACCTGGCTTTCAGAAATATATACAGACCTGACTGAGAGGAAAGTGGGATGGCAGGGGTGAGATCATTGCATTCTCACTGAAAAATCATTAGGTATTAAAGGATTAGGTGAGAAGAAAATAATTATGGAGTATTTAAGCTTTAACAAAAATACATACTGTTATTGATGCAAATCAACTAAATAACTTTGTGTTCAATTTTTATGACCAATTTTGCCTGTTTTCCATAGCATAACATTTGTATTACATTCTTGAAGATGATTTTAACCTCCTATTTGAAGCATGGACAATGTCCCAAGATTGCTCAGGCTTAGTATTAATATCATCTCAATATGGTACAAAATAGGAGCCTAGGGTCCTATGGCCTTTGTGCTGGCCCAGCCTTACATTGTTTATCATAGGTTAGCTGCTTGGAGTTCATGGATTATGGTAAGATTTCTGATATGTAACATAAAAGTTTTTATTTCTACTGTTAGTAATAGAAAAAAATTCTAAAAAGACAAGCTAAGTTTTCAATGTTTTCTAAAGTATGATTTTTTTTTCATTCGGTTCTTTTTTATTTTGTCTACTATAAATAATTTAGAATTTTTCCAAAAATGTTCAGGAAACAGCATAAATTGGTGGTTTAATTGAAATGTGTATTCAACACTGCCACCAAAAGGCAGCCATTTTACAATCCTTAACCAGTAAATAGAATATAATAATATTTCAAATTCAGGTTAAATATTGTTCTGCAATTTAGCAAAAATTAATTTTGCTATAATAATTAGGCATTCATTTCAAAAAGGTATTTAAACTTCTGTTCCATCAATTAAGATTGCCATACCATTTTTACAATAGACCCCGTCCCAGCAAAGCAACATTCTAGACAATGGACAAGAAGATGTATCTCCCAGTGGCCAGTGGAACCCCTATCCACTTGGGAGGCGGGATGTACCTCCGGACACGATTACTAAAAAGGTAATCTATTCAAATTGATAACTGACACCCTGGATCCTTGTATGATTTGTTGTAATGTCTGGTCTGTACTTTGTGCCTCGATATCACGTCTGCTTTTATAATTAATATTTGCTAACTATTACCCAACAAAAAGAATCGCAATATAGTAGAATCCTTTTTTTGAATTTTGATGCAAAACTTTCTGTATTAACAATGAGTTTTCTTTACTAATACTTCACATCTTCACTGTAAAACTCAGCTTGTGAATATATACCACCAAGTCCAAGTATGCACCTAGAGGCCTAAAAGTATATATGCTTAAGCATCCTACATCAGTCTCCAACTGAATAGGGCCAGGTGCGTTGTGATGCTCACCCAATCATTTGTCTGAAGTGTCCATCTCCAAAAAGAGATGGCAGCACTGATGAGAACCAGGCACTTTGGTGTCAGCCCAGCACCATAGTTGTGATGTGTTGTGATATGGATAGTGTTGGTAGAGCTCAGTTGGGCTTTTGAGCTAGAGGGTACCGATTACCACTCAAGACACCTTAGATAATACCATCAGACACTTAGAAGATATTTTATAGACTTCCCATCCCACACTCACTTGCAAGGAACGGTGGGAAAATTGAAACACATTAGATGGCCAGATTCATCAGAGCAAGTTTAAAATCCATTGTCTTCACAATAACATCTGTTGAATTATTAGATTGGGTTGTGCTCAGAAGTGCTGTACCTCGAGTCACAAGGCTGCTTAACAGTGTTAGCTCTGACTCTCTCTCACTGTGTATCTGCAGAAAAGGCTCCTGTTCTTTAGTTTGCTCATCTGTAAAACAGGCACGAATATATTGTCATCACCTGCTTAAGAGGGTAGTTATTCCACAAGCATTAAAGTGGATAGCAATGGTAGAAGGAGTAGTAGTCATCATCATCATCATCAAAGTCATCACATTTTAGTTGATCCAGTTTTGTTAATATACATAAAATAATACACATAAAAAATGATACACTTGTAAAGATAATCCAAAATGGGACTTCTTGATCATCTCACTGTACCCTCTACTTGAAATTTGCAAAATAACCCATGAATCCCAAATAATAATAGAAGGCTGGTCTTGTCTCGGAGGAAACATTCCAATTTTTATTAAACATGATAAGTAAAATTATTTATCATGAGAGAAGCATAAATATTGTCATATTTGGGGCATTATTTTTAAAGAGATCAACCTATTCTACCATGGCTTCCATTTGAATTGTCTTAGAAAGATTCTGAAGGTCAGCTGGCAGGATAAGGGCTCAAACCTGAAGTCCTTTCTCAGACTAAACTGCCGAGCATTCCGACTCTGGTGCAGAGAGCACAACTCATTGGGCTGGCCACATTGTTTGAACACCAAGTATATGCCTTCCAAAAAGATTATTTTATAGAGAACTCACACTAAAAAAACACTCACATATTAGTCAGAAAAAAAAAAAAAAACACAAGGACACTCTCAAGATCTCTCTTAAGAACTTTAGGACTGATTGCATGACATGGGAAACACTGATCATATCAGTGTTTGTATTCCATGTTGTTGTGCTCCATGAAGAAAGCAGAGTTGAATTAGCTCAGAAGAAACCCAAGGTGTGCAAAGGTAGACAATCTGCCCCAAATGTTCATATGGATTATTTGTTCTTGACCTGTGGTAGAGCATTCAGAGTAAGGACTGGTCTACAATTAGATGCTTTGTAACTTTACTGTAACATAGTAATATCATTTTTGGTTCTTTACCAGCAACCAACCAACCATTGACAAGATTGCCAATTCATTTCTGAAATGAATTTGAGGTCTATCTGGATTCATTTTCTCCATATATAAAATTTCTACTTTTTCCCAAAGCAGTAGAGCAAGGCTTCACAAAGTTGATCTAGTCAGAGGGAAAACATCACAGAAAGACAATGTCTACTCCATTTTCTAATAGTATATTTCCAGCTCATGTTCAGGTATATCAGGTCTAGTCATCTAAAGATCCACTTTTAATTATTTTATCTTTTGTCATTTAAATTATGTTCATTCTTCCATTGGCCTTTTTCTAAGTGTCGCTATCAAATGGAAATAGGAATGTAGAAGGTGTAACTATAGAGAGAGGAGAATTCTTTCCAAACCCAGTTTTACCATCACCATGTGTTTTGTGGCTATTAAAAGTTCACCATAAAATTGACTTCTTAGCTTAATGTATTTATTTTTAAATTTAATTCATTTCTATAAATGATCTATAATCTAAATCTATAACCTAAATTTGGCTTGTTTGGTTGATGCTTCTTGGAAATGGGAAAACTGAGGCCCAAATTGTTTGCCTCAGAGTCATCATTAAAAATGGAGCCAAGATTGGATCTCTTTCAAATAAATCTGAGCCACTCTTCCCATTCTGACTGTTAAATAAAGATTTTCTAAATGATCGAATGTGATGATAACCATAGGTTAAGAATAGTTAGCAAGCTCTCTCCAAATCCATGGTGTAGAACTGAAGGAGGCTTTTAGGACTCCATTGACCCACCTCTTCTTCCTCTTCATCCACTTCATCCCACTGCATCCCAAATTTCTATCCCACTTTGCCTCCTTCTCCTATTGTTCCCTAAAGGGCCACATTCAGTTAACATACCACTTTTCATATTTGACCTTTTCTTTCTTACTCCTGCCATTTTTTAGGAGAGAAACCTGGATCTCCACAGAACATGTTGCATCTCCAGGAAATTCTCTCTAGTTAGTAAGACATGTTGCATCTCCAGGAAATCCTCTCCAGTTAGTAAGACATCTTTTGTCATGTGTCCTGGTATACTGAGTTGAAGGAAGAAGGTACAAATTAGGAAAGTCACTTCTTTGAGCCTCCCCTTTTTTCTCTGTAAAATGAGGGGTTGAATTAGATGAGCTTGGTGAGCTGCCATCCAGCCTAAAATCCTGTGCTCCTTTGCTATATAAGCCATCGTGCTCCTTATCCATGGTAAATAACCTAGAACTCTGTCCTTGGTCCTCTTTTAGCAATCAGAGGCAATGATCATTATCTTTATTGTAGCTATCTGTGTCATGGTGCCCAGAGTCCTGGAGTCAGAAAGACATAGTTCAAACCCACCTTTATTAACTCTATGACCACGGGCAAGTCACTTGACTGTCTGCCTCAATTTCATCATCTGTAAAATGGGGAATTATAAAAACACCTCCCCTCCCCCTTTTTGGCAAGGTAATCAGGGTTGAATGATTTGTCCAGAATTGCACAGCTAGCATGTGCTAAATGTCTGAAGCCAGATTTGAACTCATGTCATCCTGGCTACAGAGCTAATGCTCTATCCACTGTACCATTTATCTACCCCTTAACTTATCTTACCTCTCTTAAGACAGTATTCATAAAGTTGTTAGCACAGCATCTTTGTTCCCTTTTCTTCCCCATTTCTATATGGATGAACCCCAAATCTAAGTTGTCATCTCTCTCTTGATCTCTACACCTACATGACCAAACAACCTGATGGACATCTCCACCTCAATTTCCTACAGCCTCCTCAAATTCACTGCGTATGAAACAGAATACTTTATCTTTTCCTACAAATCAAACCTCCTTCTAATATCCTGCTTCCTCTTAAGGCTACAACTATCCTTCCAGTCAGTTATTCATGACTTTCGTTCATCTTGTCTCTTCCCTCAGCCTCATTTTCATATCCATTGACTTACCAAGCCTTCTTGATCCTCCAATGCAGCATCTCTTGCACCCAGGCAAGCGACCATCGGCTCCTGTATTGTAACCTTCTTCACCTTTTGCCTGTACAATATTAGGCAACTAGGCAAGAGCCTAAATGGTCTCCTGGTCTTTAACATCACTTTACCAATCTGTCCTCCACATGAGCTCAGTTGTGATATTTTTAGTCATGATACTACCCTGCTCAAGAAGTTTCAGTGACTCCCTATTATCTCAAGG
This sequence comes from Antechinus flavipes, assembly GCF_016432865.1. Classification (NCBI taxonomy): domain Eukaryota; kingdom Metazoa; phylum Chordata; class Mammalia; order Dasyuromorphia; family Dasyuridae; genus Antechinus; species Antechinus flavipes. Next base: position 457,081,654 of record NC_067401.1, on the reverse strand, counting down.
ATAAAATACAAGATCCTTTGTTGGTCACTTTAATCCTTCATTGTCTGGCTCTCAGTCTCCTTGTATTGTTATCATCCTCTCACATGAAGGAATCCATCCTGCTGGTCAGAGTTAGATCCCCAGCAGCCACTAGCAGGTGGCTCTCGTAACACCCAGCAGCCGCTGTCAGGTTGCACCGTTTATTTCATTCCCAATCCACAAGCAATATCTGCATCAGTAAAGGATGCTTTGCAATTCCTTCAGGGGAGTTATAATTCCCAGCTGTGGGGGCTTTCGGGAGAACTGACCTTCCTCTTTGTGCTTAGGCATGGTCCTTAACAACTTTGACTTGTTTCCTCATGATGATGACATTAAGCTCTCATAAAGTGGTGATTGGTCATTATTCTTTATTCCTGAAGAGGACCAAAATGACATCTCGATGCTGGAGTCAAAGCACAATGAGTCTGACCGTGGCGGATCAGACCAATGAAAACTCTGAAGGCTCTACCACAGATTGGGTACCCATAGTCCACTTGATCATTTGCAGTGGGGTTGTCTCTAACTATGTTCTTTTGAGCTGCTGTAATTCTGCTTTAATTGTAGATCACGGTGCCTTCTTGGATACAGACATACAATGCCGGGTGATCCTTTGCCATCGTCTCTCATGGCATGCAACAATTCTTCAGAGAGACCTTAAGAGTGTCACTGCTGCTCCTGATCCCTGTGTGAGCACTTGCCCTGTGTGAATTCTATGTAACATATTCTTTAGGCAAAAATACATTTGGCATTCAAACAATGTGGCAATGCCATCAGAGGTGCATTCTATGCAGTAAAGTTTGTATTCTTGGCAGTGTGGCCAAAAACCTCCATGTCTAGCATCTTATCCTGCCAGGTGATCTTCAGAATTTTTCTAAGATAATTCAAATGCAGGTAAACTGTCCAGGTTTTACAACAATGAGGTCGGTACAATGGCTGAGTAGACCTTCAGTTTGGTAGACAGTCTAATACTTCTCTCCCACACTTTCCTTTGGAGTCTCTCAACACTGAACCAGCTCTGGCAATGTATGCATTGACCTTGTCATCCATGTGTACGTCCCCAGAATGTAGACTGTCAAGGTAAATGAACTTAGCTACAGCATTCAATGGTTCTCCATTGGTTCCAAGTACGGATGGTGTGGTGCAAGCTGATGGAGCAGCTGTGTTTCCTGTGTTGATTGGTCAAAATTAGCACAAGCAGCAGAGAATCTATCCATACTTTACTGCATCTTGACCTCAGAGGCTGCATTAAGTACACAGAAATCTGCAAACAAAAAATTATGTTCCATCTTTCCCTCTACTTTAGCCTTGGCTTGTAGTATTTTCAAGTTAAATAATTTACCACTAGTATGGTGGCTAACTTTGATAGCATTTTTGTCTTCATTGAACATCATTAAAATCACTAAAAAAAAAAAAAAAAACCTCCAGATCTTTTAAAAGTTCAATCTAATAATTTGCAGATGAAAGTAAAAGAATGAAAAACAGTAGTCATGCAGACTACTGAGCTGGTCCATTAGTATGTGCATTTAGACAGTCTCAGAACTGAACAGAAAGAAGAAGCAAACTGCATTGCATTTTTGAAATTATATAGAATTTTCAGTGATTCCAAATTTCTCTCTGACATGAAAGTTCACCTCTTTAAAACTAGAATCTTTCTGGTAATACTACATAGCTACAGGTCATGGAATCACAGTCTCCCAAGAATCAAATTTTCAGGTCACCCAAAAAGCCTTATGGACAAAGAAAAGCATAAAAGCTGACATCAAAGAGATAAGTCACTGGGAAAAGATATGGATCACAAACCATAGAAACAGAACATATCAATATTGTTCTTTCACTCCAGTAATACGGAGAGATCTAAAGAAGACTGGTATGTCTCCCCCATTCCCATTTCCATCCCATTCGCAGTTCTGGTGAAGAATTAATGGAAAAGTTAAAGTTCAAATAAGAATCCTTCCTGGAAGTACTGGGATCTATGCCATTAGGCACAATGCCCTAACTGATGATAAGCTCTCAGTCGATGCAGTACTAGAATGGCCTGAAGACTATTAGCACGATGTTAACTTTCCTTTATGGTTGCCTTGGGGAGTGTTTCTTCTGAGCTAATTCAATTATAGAGAATAGCATCTTCTCTGATGAGGATACACCATACAGGGAGGTCCTGGGCCAGTGTCTCCCATGTCATTTAATGAATTCTAAAGTTCTTAAGAGAGACTTTGAGAGTATCTTTGTATCACTTATTCTGACCATCTTTCCCTGTGTGAATTCTCCATAAAATAGTCTTTTTGGCAAGCAAACATTTGACATGAGAACAATGTAGCCAACCCAACGGAATTGTGTTCTCTTCAGTAAAATTTGAATGCTTGGCAGTTTAGTTCAAGAAAGGATCTCAGTGTCTGGCATTTTATCCTGCTAGGTGATCTTCAGAATTTCCTAAGACAATTCAGATGGAAGTGATTCTATCTCCTGGCATGGTGCTGGTACACTGTCCAGGTTTCACAGGCATATAGCAATGAGATCGGCACAATGGCTCAGTAGACCTCCAGTTTTGTAGTCAGTCTAATGCCTCTGCTCTCCCATACTTTTCTTCAGAGCTTCCCAAACACTGAGCTAGCTCTGGCAATACATGTGTCAAGTTCATTATCAGTTTGTACATTCCTGGAAAGTATCCTGCTAAGGTAAGTAAACTGATCCAGAGCACTCAAAATGTCTTCATTTGCTGTAATCAATGATTCCACATATGCATGGTGTGGTGCTGCTTGACAGAGGCCTTGTGTTTTCTTGATGTTAATTGCTAACAATTAATGTTCTACATTCTTGTCGTTAACATTGTATCCCATTTACCTAAACACAATAAAACTTCATGGATTCCCCTCCCAGCAAATGTTGGCCTTTAATAAACCATGTAATTATAAGGAGAAGAGACAGATGGCATGTGACAGTGACAGCATCAATGTGTGGTGCAGAGTGCTGGACTGATCATAGACTTATCCCCTCCAACCTGAAAAATGACATTCATTAAAAGCAGTGGCACTGAGGCAAAAAGGCACCAGAAGAATTAATGTCAACAGATAAGAACACTTCTCTGAGAGAGAACTGTTTGTTGCTAACTTGGAGGGTAGGATAAGCCAACATACAGCTGGCAATAGTGGAGCAAAAAAGCAGTTGACTACTTTCAGAGATTTGTTGTACAGAACTGCTTTTGCTCATCTGGATTAGAACACTCACAACTATCAAGATCAGTTTGATGAAATAATAGGGAAATTCAGACACTGCTAAATGAAAAATGAGAACACCACAAGGTGTGCCAGCAGGATAGCTCACCCATCTCTGAGAAGATAGAATTCAATTCCACCAAAAGTAAAAGACATACAAAATTTAGATATATGCAGCATTCTTGACTCAATAAAATGGCAGATGAAATTCAGTTTTATACTGATAGTAACAATCCAAAGCACTTTTATGATGCACTGAAAGTTATATATGGGCCAAAGATCTAGAGTACATCTCAACTCCTCAGTGCTGATGGAGCTACATTTATTACTTCTAAGGACATGATCTGAAAGAGATGAGCCGAATACTTCCCCAGTGTTCTCAACAGATCATCATCAATCAATGCTGAAGCTACTGACTGTTTATCTTGGGTTGAAATCAATCACTCCTTTAGTTAAAGCTCCAACTAAGAAGAGGTTGTGGATGCCATTACACTACTTTTATGTAGTACTGATTCTATTCCTGCTGAGATTTACAAGGTAGGAGTCCATTGTTAAAACAAAATCTGACTGAAAATTTCTAGATTATATGCAAAGAGAAGACTATGCCCCAGGAAATCAAGGGTGCCTCTCTTGTCCATTTTTATAAAGATAAGGGGAATAGATTGTCCTGTGACATTCACACAAGAGGGTCTCTCCATCATTGCTGGCAAGACTCTTGCCAGAGTCATCCTTAATAGGCTCATCCTACACCTGAAAGGTCATCTACTTGAAAGTCAATGTGGCATTAGAAGGGGCCAAGGAGCAGTCAATATGGTGTTTACTGCCCAACAACTTCAGAAGAAATGCCAAGAGAAGAACAGAGGTCTGGATATAACATTTGTAGACCTGATCAAGGCCTTTGATACTGTCAGTCGGGAGGGATTATGGAAAGTTATGTCAAAATTTGGTTGCCCAGAGAAGTTCATCAGTACAATGTGTCAGTTTCATGATGGCACACTTGCTCGGGTTCTGGACAATGGGCAGTGCTCTCAAGCTGTCCTAGTCACCAATGGAGTGAAACAAGGCTGGGATTGTTTCCCTGCTTTTTAGCATGATGTTTTCAGCCATGAGGTCCAATGCCTTCAATGAGGAGAAACATGCTATCAAAGTTAGCTATACTGATGATAAATTCTTTAACCTGAAAAGGCTGCAGGCAAAACTAAAATGGAGAGAATATTGGTGCAGAATTTTTTGTTTGCAGACAACTGTGCACTCAATTCAGTCCCCACAGTTGAGATGCAGCAAAGTTGATTCTCTACTGCTGGTGTCAATGTACTACTGACTCAATGGATGGATATGTTCTAACTATTCCAGCCCACAAGTAGACATGTGTCTATGCAATATCTCAAAGTATGCGATAAATTTGAGAATAAACATTTAAAGTTTAAATTTTATTGTTAAGTAATTTGAAAAGTTAATGTTCACTGATAAGGGAACTAAGAAAATTATGTTAATTTGACTTAGTGGAAGCCATAGTTTTATGATAGCACTTTCATATTTTTATCTTGTATATAATTTCCAGTGATTCATCCCTTTGATAACATATAATGTCTGTTTGCTATCTGTATGCAGTCAGATTATTGCTGTGTTGCAAAAAAAGAATAGAATAGATTTTGTGGAGGGGGAAAGACCAAGATTGCACAAATAAAACTGTGACCATAATTAAAATCCTTTAATGCTGAAATATTTAAGCAAATTTTTGAAAATTAGAAATGGTAGAGGACAAAAATTGCTGCTACTGCCCATAGATAACAAATTGCCTTTCATCTTAAGCCTTTTCTTTTCTCATCCCTTCTTCTGTCTTCTAACAGTGATGGAGACCTGGCTCCCTCCTGACAATACAGCTTCCCTAACTCTCCACTATAGCACTTGTGCTGGATGAGCTGGAAAACACTTTACCCCCAAACACTACTTCCAGAATATCCCTCCACCACCATCACTAAGTGACCTCTTCTCTGAAGTTCATTCAATTCACATTTGCCACACAATAGAGATTCTGGTGGCTATTTTCTACCTACCCTTCTTTTCTCAAGAAATATTTCTTTGTTCCCCAACTCCTGCATTCAGACTAGGGGGACTTTAATATACATAATACTATTCACTCAAATATCCTAACCTCCAAATTCCTCAACTTACCTATTTTACCTGACTTACCATTCCACTGCACCACAGCTAGACACAGAAGACTTGATCTTCCCATCACAAGTGTTCCACATCCATTTTCATGAACTCTGAAATTCCTTTATCTTACCATAATCTGTTATAATACTGCCCTCCACTTCTGTTTTGCAATCACAAGCTCTATTTTTCATCCTTACAGCTTTCAATCCCTTCACCCTTCAGTTCTTTCCCAGGTTGCCAGCCCTACATTGGCAACATGCTCTTCCCCATAATCCCCCTTGGTGAATTAGTTCACCTCTATGCTGTCTTTCTCTGTTGCATCCCTTGCTCAGTGGCATAGCCAGCCCTGGATTACTCCTTCTATCCTTTAACCTCACTTCTCTTGAATAGCTGCTAAATGAAGCTGGAGAGAATATTAAGGCCCCACTGACTGGGGCCAGTTACGTAATCTCATCTGGGCCCTCACTATGACCAGGCAATCCTTTTACATCACCCTAATTGATTCACTTTCCAATTCACCACAGCATCATTTCCAAACTTTTTCATTCCTCTTCAAACCTCCCATCATTTCCCTTCTCCCACTCTCTCAGCTGAGAAGCTTGCCTCCCATTTCACTGAAAAAATCAAGGCCATTTACCAAAAGATCCCTCTTCTTCCTCATCTCATATCACTCAGGTCCCTGATGGCTATCATTTCTTCTAGCCCTGTTTCACATGAAAAGGTGGCCCCTTCTCCTTGCTAAAGCAAATCCCTCTACATAAACACATGACCACAATCCATGATATCATCTCCAGCAGACTTCCCTCTTTCCCATTCCCACTTTCCTACAAACTTTCAATTTCATGTTGTGCTGTTTCCCTATTGCCTACAAAAATGCCCATGGCTCTCTTATCCTCCAAAAAACCTTCAGTTAGGTGGTGCAGTGGATGGAACATCAGCCCTGAAATTAGGAGGACCTGAGTTCAAATATGGCCTCAGATACTTAACACTTCCTAGCTGCATGACCCTGGACAAATCACTTGAGCCTAATTGCCTGGGGGCGGGAGGGGGAACCCTCACTTGCTTCTTCTATTCCCTGCTAGCTAGTATCCTAAATCCCTCCTTGAGGGAGCCATCTACAATTGTCACCTCCATTTACTTTCCTTTTTCTTCTTAGTTCCTGATTCCACATCATTCAACTGAAACCACCCTCTCCAAAGTTATCAGTGATCTCTTATTTACTGATTTCAATGGCCTTTCCTCAAGCCTTCTTTCTTGACTTCTCTGAAATCTGACATTGGTGATTACACTCTTGGCTTTCATGGAAAAGGAGGGCCTTGCAGATGATAAGTAGAGTCTGCATATAATTCCCTATTGAATCGCCTTCTAATTCTTCTTCCCTTATCTGTCTCTCTCCTAAATTACTACTTTGCTTGTTCCCACAATGGAGTATTACTGATTTCAAATGAATTTCCTAGCTGGATTATAGCAAAATTACAAGTTAAATGAAAAAAAAAAATTTATTACTGACCTCCTTGAAAAAAAATACAATTTAAGTGATAAACTATACTTAAAAATAAAGTACAAAAGACTAATAGAGAAAGGGGTTAGGCATCAGAAGAACCAGTAATATTACACTTAGGCAGTCACCAAAAGCCTTTGTCCACTCTTTGAACTGAACAGTATGAAAATTGTGGTTGGTTATTCTGAATGGCACAGTGGCTTCCTACTGTAATTTTCTTGGTCTGCCCTAGAGTACATTTATATTAGGTAAATAAGACTGATTGTATCCAAATAGAATTAAAACTTCCCCAAAGACCTAAATTATTGACCTAAGAGATAGAAAACTTTGTATGCAATGAGAATTAAAACTCCCTCAATAGGCATGAATTAGTAGCTTGAAATAGGTCACAAGCAAGAGATAAGCATAAAAAGGGCATGATAGCTGCCTTCAAGGATTTAAAAAGCTATCTGGTTAGAAAAGGGATTAAACTTGTTCTGCTTACTCCCAAAGGTCAAGATGAGAAAACTGGATGGAAGCTGTGGAGAGATTTAAGCTCATTGTAAAAGAAAAACTTTCCAACCATTAAAGTTGTTCAAAATTTTAATGAACCAATTCTGGAAGTAGTGAATTCCCATCACTGGAAGCCTTAGGAGGATTAGTTAGCCAATCAATAATTATGTATTTTAAGTGCTTACTATGTTCCTGACACTGTGTTAAGAAATAAGGGAAACAATAATTCCTGCCTTCAAAGAACTTACCTTCTAAAGGGGGAAGGCAATACACAAAAGGAGGATGAAAAGGAGAGGAAAGATAGAGTCCTAAAGAAAGCAGCTCATGGAAAATTAAGACATGGCTGGCCTAGGAGCCTTCTTTCAAGGGAGGCTTTGGAAAGAATTTTTTAATTCACCCTGGCCAAACACGGGACAGTGTAGTGAGACTACCCCCAAAAAATTCTCTAATTCCAAATAAAAATGACAAATAATTAAAAGGTTGTTTAGTTTTTACTGCCACTTTTGAATTGCATTTTCTTACTTCTACAATAGTATTCATTAAATCATAAAACACATCCCACCCTTCATCGCCACTTTCCAGAGGATATATTTTTCCAGCAACAATACATCTGTCCCTAGCATCAAAAAATTTCACCCTCATAAAATTAAAGGATTGGCTGTTTCTGTACTGATCATAAATTATTTTATTTAACAAATACAGAAGTCTACAGAATAGCTATCCAATAGATATTCAGTAAAAAAGAAGAAAAAAAAGATTTGCAGACCACTCAAGTGGTAGAAATAGGGGCAAATTATGGCTGTGAAACTATCCCAGCAGTACTTGAAATGTTTATTTTGAAACAGAAGACCATTGCTCCCTCTTAAAATGAACATATCCATTGACATTAATGCTTTCTGCTTTTTGGAAGGCTTCTGAAAAGAAAATAGGAAAAAACCTTACAGATAAATACTTAATCTTTAGAGGCAAATAGTCTGTGTTCAAATAGAATCTATACAGCTATCCCAAAATATAGCGGCATTTCAAAATGAAGAAATCATGTTCCTTGAAGCCTTTGTCAATCTAAAGAAAAAAGGAAATATGTGTTGAGCCTCTGCTTTCATTTGTGTCTGCCAGTATCAAGTTTAAGTGTGGGGCAGTAGATTGAGTACCAGCCCTGAAGTCAGGAGGACCCGAGTTCAAATCTGTTCTCACAGACATTTAACACTTCCTGGCTGTGTGATTCTGGACAAGTCACTTAACCCCAATTGCCTCAGAAGGAAAAAAAAAAAGTTTGTGTCTAGTCCGAGTCCTAATTTTAGCTTTCATCTAAATGTTCTTTCCATTACTGTCGATAATTTTCCATTTCATGTACAATTTCCAACAGTGAATGATACAGTTTTGTAGATCAAGTTTTAAGGACTTAATCATGTGTATTTTCTACATTAAGTATAGCAATACATTCCAACTTATTATAGATAACAAGTGTTTTAGGGGACAAAAAAGAAGAAGAGCAATGGGCAATGAAGACTTTTTTGCAGAATTGGGAGTTGACCTGGAGGAGCCATGAAAGAGAGGTAAAGAATAAAGAAAGAAAGAATCCTGGGCTGGGGGAGAAGAAATAGCAAAGGTAAGGAGGCAAGAATGCACAGGGCTCATTGAGGGACCAGTGACTGAAGCTTATCTCAAAGACAATGTCTCTTAACATCAGTCTCCCTTCCTCCCTTTAACTCTAGACTTAAGTCTTGCTTTGTGGTCCTGTCATGGTGACCTGCCTCCTTCTTGCTTTGTAATAGAAATTCTGCCAGAGATCTGCTTTCTATTCTCTCCCAACTTCAGAACATCCTCCTATATGCCAGGCCAGTACACTTCACGCCCAATTATGTCACCTTATTGTTCACAATCCTTTGAGAGTCATCCATTAACCACTAAATAAAATCCAAACTCTAGTCCGGATAGACTTCAAAACACATCAAAATGTGGTTGCCTTTAGAGCATTACTCATTTCATCTGCTTTTCTCCCAGATCAACAGTCTCCTTAGTCATGCTCAAGTATACCTGCTGTGTTTTCCTCCTGTTCTTGATCTATTAAATGGTTGGCCCTCTTTACTTCTTTATCCTAAGTCATATTGTTCCAAAGTGCCTTTTGTAATCCTCTGCTTTGTTGTCTTCTCACTGAAGTCACCAGTGTAAAAATATATGCTGACTTAATTTAGAGAATCACACTAAGGTTTTCAAGCTTCTGCAAGAGATGTCTGTTCCTAAGCTGCAGTCTCCTTTCTAGAGCTTTACATCCCTCACAAACACAGCCAGGAGAGATGATGATGGTGAAATGATATTTTTATTACCTTTGGGAATACTATGAAATTAGCTCCATAAACTCCTTTATTTGGGACTCCAAGAGCATCTTGTACCATCTTTCTATTTCCCTGCATGCGAGCAAGGCTGGAGAAAGAATGATCATTCTTAGCAATCAATGTTCCTTTGTGCTCCCTGGACTTAGCTCCCTGTGCACAAAATAAAGGATTTGGATGAATTTCTCTCTTTTAAGTTTCTTCTGGATCTTAAATGCACAAGATCTCATGATGGCATCTCAGAATATTAGGATCATACATATAGTGCTAGGAAGGATTTCAGAGGCTTTTGAGGCAATCTTCATGCTTTAGAGACAAGAAATGGGGCCTGAAAAGCTTAAGTAACAGAGTCAAAGTCACACCGACACTCAGAGGTGGATTTGACCATCTGTATAATTCTAGAGTCAGTGATCTTTCCAACAGAACTTAGAGATAAGGATATAGGGAGAGCAAATAAGACACATTACTACAAAAATAATGAAGTTGTAGAACCAGAGATGTCCATAAAAGGGGAACACAAGTGTGGTGATGGAGCCCTTTCCATGGAGGTCTTACAGCAGAGATTGGACTTACCAGTATGTTACCATAAGGATTGTCATTCATATATGAGTCAGCCCAGAAGGTTCCTGAGGTCCCTTCCAAATCTCAAAATCTGTGATTATAAAAATAATATCTTGACTTTATTCTGATGTCTGACTATAACTTTTGGTTCTATTTTTTTCTTGAAATCTTGAAAATTTCTTCTTGAAAACTATAATCTTTACTTTTCTATTTCTGTGTATAGAATTTAGTATTTCAAATAAAAACATAGTTGAGAATGAACTGGATAAAATATTCAGTGAGCTCATTAAGCACACAATGCTACTGAGAGAAAAGTTATCATTTAGATTTCCTTTTATGCCAAGGACACACAGAGGGCACATTCCCAACTGTAACCATCTGAATTACAACCACAGTTCATTGTAGACATCTTGGTTGTGAATCAATAATAATTTTATTATATGTATGTCCAGATATTGATTTTTAAACATTTTTACCTTTTTTTACCTTTAATGTATTATGTGTGAATAACATATGAATTATCTTTTTAGTTTCATGCATTTAATTTATTTTGTGTCAAAATAACAGAAGGCACTAAAGCCTTTAAAGATGATAAACTAATGAGATGATTTTTTACAAGAACATTTCCTAGAACTTACACATCCAGGTAAGCATTTTCATTTTCAAAGTCATCCGTCATTTTGGAAGTCTTTCTATGCAGTGATGCTGAGATTGCATAAACATTTTTTTTAGATTTCTTATTTTGACATAAATTATATAGTTTGCATCCCATTCCTTTGAATAGACTTAATGGTGAAAGCAAAGCTAACCACTTCACAACAAATGACTCTTGCATGGTTCATCCATTGTCTCTTGACACTTCAGACTTTCTATAAAGTAAGCCTGATGGACAATTGTCCCTGTGAGATGAACTCTGCAGGGATGATGACATTGATTTCAAAGAAACCTATCAATATAGGTTCACTTGCAAATCTGTTATGCTTATTTTCTTGGATATCAAGAATACTGATGATTTTAGCCATAGATATAGATACTTTGCCTATAGGCAGATGGAAACAAAAACATCGTAGATTATTGTACATTAATGTTTTCTTCTCAAAAAAAAAAAAAAAAAACACACACACACACACAGTTATGTTGTCCAATTTCCTTGAACCAGACCAAATGTCTTTTCTCTTGTTCATTATCCAAATTATACAACAACACTGTAGAGGTTGTTTTTGTTTTGTCTTTAATATTCCTTTTCCTCCAAAATATGTCTCTTGATCTGAATTTAACCCTGCAGCCATTATTTTGAGAATTGGTCATCAGTTAGAAGAGATCAGGCCTTTCCTGTCTGCTGTACCTCATATAAAGACATCGTCTACATTTGACCTTGTGATCAGTCAAGAAATATTGCTCTGGGCATTACTTTGTCCCTGTAAAATTTTTGAATATAGCCCAAGAAAGTTTTATCTGCCTTCTGAATGATGTTTTCCCCGTCAGTAAAATAGGGCTGACTATTTCTAGTCCTTCTATCACAGGATTGTTGGTGGGCTCAAGTGAGCTTGACACAATTGAAAGTACTATGCAGATTTGAGGCATTTTGATTTTAATTATTTTAGATTCACTTTCACAAGAAATTTGCTGTCACTTTTTTGTCTGTGTGAAAGGGTCACCAGTGTTCACCTTGACACTACGTGGCATACATTGCTGAGCACACACTGGTCTCTGAAGCCCAGCTGCTGCCATGGGGCCTTCCCTGAAACCAGATTTCCCCCATCCATTTCTTTCTAATCACAGAAATAGTCGGCACACATTCTTGCCTTCTCCATCAAACATCGCCTTCTTGATTTAAAGAGAAGTAGTCATCTTCGTAACTGAAACATGAGAAATAGACATCTTAAAACTAGCAATAAAGCAAGACTTTGGTAGAAAATTGGGCAGTGGTCAGAAAGAAATTGGATAGGTCCTCCTGGCTTTTCCATTGCTTTTCCTGTTTCATTTGCTCAAACTGTAGCATCCACAATGAAAGCAATCAAATAAAGCCTTCATAACTCAGGAGGCTGATACCACTCTTTCCCAATGCAGAATTATGGTTAAATAAACATCTATTAAATATGTACTGCATGTATACTCATAATTAAAAGTATGAGTAGATTCAGATTTTACATACAAATAGGATCTCATGGATTAGCATTAAGATATGACATTCTGTGGCTTTCCAATTAAGTGAATAATTGTCTAACTGAGGCTATTTACTCACATTAGACAATAGTCTGATTCCTGTAATCATTTTCAGTCAAATGTAAATAAACCCCACACAGCACAGGTGATATCCTGGGGTGTTCTCAGTCTTATTGTACAATTGTATGAATGTGTGAGTCTTAATATGAATTCAATTACTTTGTTCCTCAGTCTTCAGTTATTTTTGTATATTTTCACTCTTCTCTATACTCCTGAAGGTATTGTACTTGTTTAGAATAAAAAGGCGGAGGTCACGGGGTCTATGCAACTAGATAAACAGAAAAAAAAAAAAAAAAATGGGTCAAACAAGTTGGCTTTTGTTCTAAGTTTTGTTTTTTTGTTTGAAGTTTGTTGCTTTTGTTCATAATGTCTGACTGAATCAACAGGTTGTGTTGGGCTTGTTCAGACACAAACCGTAAATTGGTGATTTTCATTATTCTGGGTCACGTTTTTAGACACGCATTATTCTTTGTGGTAGCAATAAAACAATATTTTTAGTCTCTCCTTCAAGTAATTATCCCCTATGACAACACTTGCCTTTAAGAGACATAACTCAATTGGGGAAAATTTGATTTAGCGTGTTCTGTTTGTACAATTCCATTCTAGGTGCTAGATGTACAGAGACAAAAAGTAAATCATCCTTTGCCCTTAAGGAGCTTCATTTTCCAGGAGATACAAAATGCATCCCGCTAAATGGATTTCAGAAGAAAGAGAAAGGAGCTCACAAAGGAGGGTGGGAGATTAAGGAGATGTCTATCATCAAGTGAGCTTGTGGAAGGCAGGGATAGTTTTTGCCTTTCTTTGTAGTCCCAGCATTTAGCATGGTGCCATAATGGATACAGTGAGGGGATAATAAATGCTTAGGGACGTTGGCTTCATGCAGGAGGAGATGCTTACATTGGCTCCCAGCCTTGAAGCGAGATAATGATTCTATGTGACGAGGATGAGGAGGTTCTATGTTCTGAGCATGGAGAATGGATTGTAAAAGTTTAGCAAGTGTTTAGGAGATCCTAACAAATAAAATATGGGATTAGCCTGGAAAAGTGCTAACTGTTAGATTACATAACTCAACCAGGTAACCAGTTGGTTACAATGGAGGCAACATGGTGGGGTAGATTGAGTATCCCAAAGTCCTGGATTCAAATCCTACCTCTCCAGCTAGCTGTATGATCACTCAAATGTTTCTGGGTCTCAGTTTCCTCATCTGTAAAATGAGGGGTTTGTGCTCTTCTAGGTCCATTCCTGCTCTAAATCTTTGGTCCTGGAATCCTATGACTATTTCATTTTATTCTAAAAGAGAATGAATGGCCCTGAGGCTAAATCACAATAAGCAGTACAGTTACAAATGCTTTGTTGTTTTTGTCTTTTAGCCATTCAGTTGTGTCTGACTTCTCTTGACCCCATGGACTAATGCCATCCATGGGGTTTTCTTGGCAAAGACATTGGAGTGGTTTGTCATTCCCACCTTCAGGGCATCCAATGGATCATTTTGTCAGGAAGCAGGGCTAAGTGCCTTCCTCAGGGTCATACAGCTAGAATCTGAGACTGGATTTGAATTCAGTTCTTCTGACTCGGGGTCCAGTACTGTACCCATTGTCCCAACCAGCTGCCTCAACAAATACTATTTGAAAAAAAAATGAATGTTTCAGAGCCAGAAAGCTAAATGTGAGCCTCTGTTTCTCATTCTATAAGACTTTTTGTGTTTGTAACTATCCCTTAAAACTTCTCTCTAAATAAAATCTACAGACTATGTGTCTACACATATATATTCATCCAGAGAGAGAATTAGGACCAAGATGGGTGCAGTTAGTTACATATAATTTGAACACTTAAAGGTTAAGTCTTTGTCAATGAGGATATGCTGAATCATAACCCTTCTCAACGATGGAAAGTTGCTAGGATCTAAAACTGCATTACCTTGTAGCCCTTGGGATGATGAGTCTCTGTTAACTAGATTAGTTTCCAAATTGCAGAAACATTTGAATAAGATGCCATAGAAATATTTCCTCTTTGAAATAATGCAGTCATTCAATAAATAATTATATTTATCTTGACAAAACCATAATTTTCCTATGATGTGTCCAGAGAGAGAGAGAGAGAATAAAACTGTATCCAAGACTTTAGCTTCAGAAAAAGGAAACATAAATCCCTGGGCAAGTCACTTAAGCCCAATTGCCTCGAGGGAAGGGGGAGGAGAGTTGGCTGGGAAGATGATGAAGTAAAGGACTTGCAGCCAGTGTTTGTCAGAAGTGGGAATGGATTTGAATCTTGGAGTTCCTGACTCCAAGACTACATCTCCAGCCTTTACACTTTGCTGCCTTTCCATATTCTCTTGATCATATCCTCCTATAAAGTCTCCAACCAGAATGCTAAAGACTTACTTCTAAATCTTTTAAGTTTCCACTGTAAAATAGCAAAAATATTGTAAAAATTGCAAAAATTGCTAGGCTTAAATTGAGACAACCTGAGTTCAAATTCCACTTGCTACGGAACTTGGTCCTGACTATCAGCTAAGTGGTTAAAGGCTTAATTTCCTGATCTTTAAAATGAAGATGATGCTTTCACCGAGTACCTCAGGGGGTCAGAAAAAAACTTTGCAAACTCTGGAGTAGGATAGAAGTGTGTGGCGCTTGTTCCTTGAGTAATTTGAATGGTGTAGGATCACACTTTTTTCGATTGAGCTTGAGCAGAAAGCTTTGGAAATATCACCTTCCTTTTTGTGTTTTACTTATCTATAAGTATACTATAGTATCATATACTATACTATATACTAGTATATATATATACTATAATATATACTAATACTGTAGTATTATATAGTATAAGTAAATATAGTATCACTATATCTATTTACTTATCTATAAATGACATGCATGTGTTCGTCTCTGTAAAACATAAAACACTGAAAATAGAGATTTTTAAAGATAAATCGTAACGGATCCCCGAGTCACTAGGAAGCCCCTGGGGAAGGTGGGTTGATGTGATCAAATCTCAATTTAAGAAAATCATTTTGTCCACTGTGTAGAGAGTGGACAAGCCAGATGGCGCATGAGCAGCTTTTACCACGGTAGAAATTAGATTTTAACTGCCCTGACCCGCTAAAGCTTGGGAGGGAGGTTGGGAGCTTAGGTGGCGTAGGACAAGATACAGAAAGAGCGAGTTGGGAGATAAACTCACCAACGAGATACAGAAGGAGAGAGTTGGGGGATGAAGTTGGTGGAGAGAAACTCCAAAGTTGGAGCATAGCAGGTCATGCAGGAAGGATCAAGACCAAATGCTGGATCACACACCCCTTGGAGTCAAGCCACAGCTTCTCCCGGGCTCCCCACACACCCATCCACACTCCCTCACCATGAAGGGAACTCCTAGTGTGGAAGTTCCCTCCGCTGAAGCAGATCGTCAAATCATGTGAAACTTGGTTAAGAGAGCTGCCCAGGTCACTATGAAGTTAAGGGGTTGCCCAAAGGGAATCTGTAGATGCCAGAGGCAAGACTGGAATCCCGGTTTTTCTGGCTCCTAGCTTATCCCTCTCTTCACTATCCCCCTGCTCCTACTGTGTGCTTCTGGAATGTGAATTGTCATTAATTAATTGTCATTAATCAATATTAATTATTAAAATGAACTTGCTGTTCATTTTAGGGCAGTAGGGAGGCACTGGTGTCTTGGGCTGTCACATTAATGCACTCCATCAGCTAAGTACGGATGGACCAGATCTCGTTTTCCTTCAGGATCCACCTCTCCCCGTGTGGGCAGAGCCGTGCTCTTTGTTCCTTCTCTGTCCGAGTTCTGAAGCCCCATGCTGCTCAGCTGCGGGGATTCTTCCCCTGGTTCGACCACAGCCGCCTCTCTGAGGGTCCCGGTCCCAGACTGACAGCTCCTTCTCTCCACAGGCAGGCAGCCACATCCAGACGCTGATGGGTTCCCAGAGCCTCCAGCATCGGAGTCGGGAGCAGCAGCCGTACGAGGGCAATGTCAACAAGGTGACCATCCAACAGTTTCAGTCCCCCTTGCCCATTCAGATCCCTTCCTCGCAAGCTTCACGGGGACCTCAGCCTGGACGGTGCTTAATTCAAACTAAAGGGCAGAGGAGTATGGACGGGTACCCAGAGCAGGTGAGCCCCCGCGCTTTTCCCTCTCCTTTGGGTGTGGTTCATTCGAGCTTCTGACCCCCATAGGAAAGGCTGTAGAAACTAAAAGTGTGAGTGAGTCCATGGTGTTCCTTTGGGGCCAGTGATAGCCATTGTGAGGCAGCGCTCCCTGTAAAAGAGCTTGCCCTAGGACTTGGATTGGAATCTCAGCTCCGAGCCTTCCCGACTGGGTGACCATGGCAAGTTACCTCAGTTCCCCAATGTCCACTCCCTCGGCCATCAAAGAGAGAAGGTAACAATCCCAGCATCACCTCCTCCGTGGGATGGCTTGGAGAAAACAGCAGGAACCCAAATCTGCCATGTTAGAGAGAGCTGTGATTGGTATCCCCGGCTACAGAGAAGGAGAAACTGAGGGCAGGGGGAAGCAGCACAGCTAACGGGCAAAGGGGCCATTCCTTAAAAATGTTCATTCCTATGTTGTGGGTGTCTAATACACACAAAGAGGGGCAAAATAGCTCTTGAAGGACAGAGGCTTGGAAGCCCTGGGTAAATGTAATGCCATACACATGTACATTATACACACATGTGTAACATGTGTACATGCACAAAACACACATTGTGCTGTGACGGTGTGTACATGTGCATGCATGTGTGCACATGTCTACACTTCTTCCCCCAACACAAACAAACCTTTTTGCAAACCTTCCCCCTCCCCCAGGGTTAGACATTATTTAGCAGAACAGATTTCAACATCTGGAAAGGCAAAACAGATAACCACCCAGAATAAGGAAAAGGCAAAGTTCTCTTCAATCCCAGCCTCCCACTACTTGATATATAATAAGACAAAATGGACCAAAACAGTCTTTCTCATTTCAGAACCAGAACCCTTCACAGGATTATTTTCTCCTCTGAATGAAAAAGCAAGGGATCCGAATATTATTATTCTAATCAAAATTAGATTGGCCTTTCCATAATTTAGTCTTGTACCTATTATCATTAGCCAGGCTTTTATGCACTTTAATTAACCATGATACTTCTTTGACATCAAAGCTTTTCTGTCTAGCTGTTACTTGGCTAGAATTTTATTTATTTTCCCACCACATTTTAAAGACACAATTATCCCTAATTTTAAGCACATTTAGAAATGAAAATATTTATTTGGTTCCTAGCTATTTTAAATAGCATGCCGGATGACCTCATAGGAACGTCTTCTGGTCTGAACATTGACCTTTAGGATATAAAACAGGCCATTGCTTCTAATCTAATTTTTTTCCTTAGGGAGTCTGTATCATTATGAAATTTTGTGCCCATGTCTTATCAATGTGCACGGCTTCAGAACATCTCTAAGTCTGTCAAAGTCATCAGTTTTTCCAGCCTTCCAGGCTCAGAGAATCATCATGGAGTCTTCACTCCATTATTGCCAAATGTTGTCCCTTCTACCTCCAGAGCGTTTCTCATATCTGTCCCCTTCCTTCCACCTGCATGACCACCACCCTCACTCAAGTCCTTATTGCCTGCTTCTCTGGAGAATGGCAGCTTCCTCCTAGTGAGACTCCCTGCCTCTGGTCTCTGCACTTTCCAGTCTGATCTCTGTCCTTCATCCTACCCCCAACGTGATTTTGGGAAATCTCAGGTCTGTCCCTTTGCTCAAGAGCAGGAGCTCCCCATTCTTTCTAGGCTCAGGTCCTAGTGGCTTTGTTCAGCCTTTAAAGGCCTTTACAATCCACTCCAATCTTCCTTTTCATGCTTATTATTCATTAGTCCCCTTCCGAGTGAGGTCTAACTTATTTGATGCCCCTTGTACTTTAACCTTCCATTTCTGATCTTTTAGACCTGAAAAGTGCTTCCTCTTACCTCCTCCTCCTCCAAATCCCAGATCTCCTTTAAAGCTTCTCATAATTGCACCTTCCCCAATTCTCTTACTTGTAATTAGTCAGTTATGTATTTGTACTACATTTACAAATTTAGGAAAGCAAAGTGCTCTTGGCTTAGCTCCTTCCCTTAATATTCTGCCTTTTGTCATTTTCTGAGGCAAGGAAAGCAGAAATTGGCAACTCAATTTCCTTTCCTCTTTCCTTTCTCCTTCCTTTCTTTCCTTCCATCCTCCCTCCTTCCCTCTGCTCCTTTTCTCCCTCTTTTCCTTCCTTTCCTTCCTTCCTTCCTCTTTCCTTTCTTTCCTTCCATCCTCCCTCCTTCCCTCTGCTCCTTTTCTTCCTCTTTTCCTTCCTTTCCTTTCCTTCCTTCCTCTTTCCCTTCCTTCATCCCTTTCTCCTTTCTTTCTCTCCCACCCCTCCTTCCTCTTTTAAAACAAAGAAGGAACAACATATATATATATATATATATATATATATATATATATACACATGCACATACACACAGATATTTGTATACATACATATAAGCATACACATACACATATATCCTCATACATGGTTATATATACATAAAATCCATTTATATAATCCACTCATACATTATACATATACATAATCCATTTATATACTTAATATATTATTGTAGTTTATTTTAATATATTTATATTATATATAACATATATGCTCAAGAGCTCACAGTTATTGACAACAATACTTTCAGATTCCTTCCAGTGGTCTCATTTGTGCCCATATGTCTGGCCAAAGTTGGGTCATTGTCGTCTGTTTCAGTAGCTCCTCGGAGGTTTTCTGTTATGTATATTTATTTTTATATAATAACATAAATATAGACACAAATGCATTTACATAGTACACACACATATATAGAAAGACATATAAGTAGATATAGACAAATACAGTCACACACACACACACACACACACACACACACACAGCACACACCAAGAAGGTAACAGACCTTTCTAGTGTTGTTAGACAACACTAGACAAACAGCTGGCTCACTGCCCAAAGTGGGGAATCACAGCTGCTGTTCTTGTCTTCTAATGCCTCTCAGCATATGATCTCTTATCTGATGGGTCCTGAGCCCCTTGAGAAGACAAGCAGCTTTTTCCTCCTCATAGTATGTAATTCTGGAAGAATTTCCCAATTTCTTTTTTCTCCTCTGTAAATATTTCTATTTGCCCTTCTTCCTGATATGGATCAGATCTTCCTTCCACCTTAAGATCCCTTTTTTTTTCACCCAACTGTGTTGTGCCGCAGTTCCCTTTTGATGTCCTGACCTAGTTTCCCCATGGTCCTATCTGCTTCAGGTTATAACCCTCCAAAATGTAATGCTAGAGAAACTGAGCAAGCCAGAGATTAGAGACCAATTTAATAGTTTATTAAATGGAGAGATAACGAGATTATCATCTCAAAGAATCCAGCCCTAAGTATCAGATAGCAAGCTTTTTTATAGGATAACAAGAACAATGACATAATGGGGGAGTACCTGGATGGGGATAACCTAATGGGGAGAGGCACCTCTCCCCATAATGGGAGGTACTGGAGAGGCTTCTGATATTCTAATGATGTTTAAAATGGATAAAGACTTTTATCCCATTAAACTTTAAGAGGGAATAAGTATAGCCTAAGTCTAAGATATAAGACCTTTATCCTATCAAACTTTAAGAGGGAAAGGTTATAACCTGAGGCAGATAGGACAATGGGGAAACTAGGTCAGGACATCAAAAGGGAACTGTGGCATATCAATGGGACCTTTTAACTCTATCTTTAGGCGTCCATCATGCTCCTTAACAACACCGTTCTTTTTCTCGCTTCACCTTCTCCTCTAGAGAACTACTACTTGCAACACCTCATCCAGCTTCTCAACTATGGAATCTCATATTTGAAGCAGATCACTAGACAACTCTCCCTATTCTCCGTAATGATGAGATTTCCAGCTTTGTTCCTTTAGGCAACTTGTAGATGTTTACACCTCCACCCTAAGTATTTGGGTGCTGCTTTGCTACACAGCCGTAGCCTTGAATAGCTTTACAATTCCAATCCATTTTCTTCATCTCATCAGCTTTAGGAACACACCCATCTCTCCTTGATCCTAGTATCAACTTCCAATCTTTTTCACAATTTGCCCCACCCTTCCTTCCTTAATGATAATTAACATAATATTATTATTAATTAATAATTCCAGAATCAATTTGATTAAGTCTCTAATTCTTTGACTTATCAGTTCTTATTTAACTTATCTGGTCTTGCCAATTATTCTCTCTTTCTGGAGTCTCCCTCTTCTGATTCTAATCCCTATATTTTTAAACCTCTTTGCATTATATCCTTATGAATTATTCTTGATCTTGGGGAATTATTTCAATCTGGAAGTAGAATCTGGATTGCTATCTTGGTCTGGAGAATTTTCTTCATATTTTCCGAAATTTCTCCAAAATTTTGCCAATTTTTTTTTTTTTGCCCAAAATCAACTGATCATCCATTTCACTAGTTCAAAGCCTTCCAAGTTTCACCCACATGAAATCCTTCTCCTTTTTATTTGGCTCCATTTCTCACTTCTCCCAAAAAAAAACAGAAACAGAACTTCTAGAAAACTTAGCTAAGACTTATCAAAGCCTGTGATCACCCCATGTTCTACTGACTCACCTGATCTGGATGACAAAATGAATGACTCTGGAAAACACTGCTCAAGATTCTGACGTTTGGGGCAAGAGCTCATGAGTGCCCCCCTCGCACTCACTGCTGTTTACATGCACAGGGCTCAGAGAAGGGCAGTGAAAGGAAATAAACTGCTGATTAAGAAGACAATGTTTGATTTTGAAACTCAGTGAAAATGTAAGAACAATAGACTCTGGACCCAGGAAGAAATAGACTTAAAACTGCCAATGATATACATTTATCCAGAATCTCACAAATCCAGTCTAATTACATGAACTTTAAATTTAAAAAGAAAGAGAAGAGAAATAAAACACTCTGTGTCTATACAGTTTCCAATAATTAAGTTCAACAAATACTCATTAAGGGCCCATTATGTGTAAGACATTGTTTCAGGCAATACAAAAATAAAACAGGAAGCAAACACATTAAAGTTTGCAAGATTTATTATTTTATTTGACCCTCACAACAACCCTGTGATGGAAGATCTCTATTATTATCCCCATTTTAAAATTGAGAAAACTGAAGTGGACAAAGGTTAAATAATTTGCCCAGAGTCATAAAGCTAGTAAATTTCTGAGGCCGGTTTTGAATTCCAGTTTTTCTGACGTCAGGCGTAGCAAAGTGGATTCTCTTTGACCCAAAAGGCATACAAAATTGGGGATTCTTTGACAAGGTAGAGCTGTTGTGGGAGGGAATTTCAGATATAAGGAAACTACTTTTTCAAAGATGTGGGAAGTAAAAGATGATATGTCATCTCTAGGGAAGACTTCACTGATCACTTCGATGGCCTGGGTTCAAAGCCTACTCCTGACATCTACTAGCTGTGTGACTCTTAAGTTTTCAACACCATGTACTAGCTCATGATGCTAAAAGTCTCCCTGCCCAGAATAATTTTCACAGACTCCAAGTTACAAGTCTATATGGATAGAGATTGTTTCCTTATCGATGGCTTCCCATGTCAACCAAATCAGAGATCGGGACAATAATAACCAAGTGAATATAAATGCTTTCTAAATCTCAGAGGAAGAATGAAAGTAGATCTAAGAGAACAAATTGCTTATCCTATAAATGAAGTCTATTACCTATCTCTGTGATTCAGTAGAATTTTTTTTTGTGGGGGGGGTTCTACTGTCCAAAAAAATCCAGATATCTTCCATGTGTTCCAATGTGTGATATAAGATTCTCAAACAATGAATAATTAGCCCAAATTTCAAGTAAATGGAAATGATTGCATTAAGAGACAAAAGTTAAATGTGTGAATCATAGCAGTATTTTTCATTTTCTATTCATTAAAAAATGAGCTACAGTTAAACTGTGGCAAAGTGCCATGAAAATTCCTTCCATTTGCTTGTGACTAATACATTTTAGTCTTTCATCTATATCAAGACATAGAAAAAATTCAAATTTGTCATAATCAACAATTTTAAACACCCTCTGATAACACATTTTGAAAAGTGCTGATCCATTAGCTAGAAAGAGATCATTACAGACATCCTAAAAGTAACAACTGGTGGAGTGCCTATGGGATATGGTTGCTCACCTTAAGCCTGAAATCCTACCCAGAAATCATTTGCTAATTTCTGTGCTATAAAGACTACATCAGTGAGTAATTTTCCACCTGTGAGTTTTAAGAGAACTATTTATGGAACAAATAGAATATTTACCACTGACAAAGATGGAAGTTAAAATTCCTGTAATGTCATAAAATCTTAATGACTTCCATTGCATAAAGCATATTCTTAGGTTCATAGTCAAAGGCAGAATATATGCTTTGATGGAATAGACTCTGAGACCTTAACCACGTCCTCCAGGACAATTCACTATAGAACCGGGACATTAACAGAGACCATATCAATATCCCTGTAAAGTTGCAATCTTATTGATTCTTTGTCATCTCCCACCAGTCAGAGTCCCACTTGTCCCATGGCTTCCCCAAGTTCACCACAGAAGGTCCCCCCCCCCAACATTTAGCAGTTCTTTCTTGCTTCCACGTGACACTGAGAGGGTTCTCATGGAGGATTCTGGCTGTTTCCCCATCCCAACCCCTATTCATATATATATATATATATATATATATATATATATATATCTTTAACTCCAGTTCTTCAAAATTCCTTGTTTTATGTTGTAAACTTCTTATGTTGCGTTCTGTATAAAATTCATTTTTCATTCTTCAAAGACTAGCATATTCCATGTTTTGCTGCCTACCCATAGGTTATAGGTATTAAAAATATAAACTTTTGAGCTTGAGTATTTAAAGAACTTGTCAGTCTCCCAAAGGCAATGACACTCCTCCCCATATTCTACCTTGGACCCAACTCACTGCTTGTCTCTACCTTCTGTCTCAGACTCAGATACTGATGAACAAATATTATGAATCATTTATCCAAACATACTGAAATATAGGCAATAAAAGTTAATCATCCATTTGGTCTTTTCTATATGAATGATCAAGTTGAGTACCTCTGAGTCTGATATTTGCATTTTAATTTTAACTAACTGACTGATGGCAGTTAGCTGATGGTAGAGCTATTTTCAGCCTAATTTAAATCTAAACTGAAGTAAGTAAAAGAACCTAGTATTTCATAAATATACCTTCTCTGTATCTATTGGGAATGAATTCATTGTTATGTGAAAACATTTTAATATTTTAAATGAATTTGAACTGATATGAAAAGAGAGTACATTGATTTGAAAAGACTATGTTTGATTACCTTCTCATATCTTTTAACTTAGTTTTGTGTGAGAATAGAAAAGAATCCTGGCCTTGGATTTAGTATCAGTGGTGGAATTAGTGGACAAGGAAATCCATTCAAACCTTCTGACAAGGTAAGAAATCAATTTTTTCATTGATCATGAATGATCTTGTGACTATTAATTGGACCCACTTTTAAAAGAGATTTTATCCTTTTTAACAAAGTATGCAATTTCGAAACAAGTTTTACATTTATTTATCAGTAAGATAAAACTGTATCAAGTTGCTTTAAGATATGTTTATATGAATGGGACAAAAACCGATTTGAACATTACGATGGTAGGAAAAAGATCACAAAAACCTTATCACTACTATAGAACTAGATTGGTTCCTTGAAGAAAATCGCACAGATAGCCCCCAACTCACAAAGAATTGTGTTACAAAAGCTAGTAAATCACTTATTGGGAATTTTAAATAGATTTTCCCTTAGAAACACTGTTATAAAATGAGCTTCGGTTCCGATAATACTCATAATGTACTAGAAGTTGGACAAAATTATAATCATCGACAACTTAATCATTATCAATAGCAAAGTTCCTTGAAAAGTGGGTTTGGATGCCAGAAATACATTTGTCCCCTACTGGAACCCCAGGAACCAGCTGTTTTCCCCTTCTCCTCTCACCTATCTGCTGAGCAGTGGACACAGGGACAAACTCCTGAAGTCCCATCAGAGTAGGGAATGAATGAGGTGAGAAATGAGAGAAGAGGAGGAGAAATTTATTGGGGACTCAGATGAAAAATAGAATGAAATGGAGATGAAAAGATCTGATATGAGACTATGAATGGGTGAGGATGATAAAGAAATGACATTTAGTTATTCCTTTTCATTCTTCCCCTCTCTTTTAAGATGTTGGGATAAAGGAAAACAGAGTGGAGAGTGGGGAGAGAAGGGCAGTATTTATTATCCCTCCCCTTCAACTTCAAACTTATAAGGAAAGCATATAAGTAGAGCAATAGCTAAGAAGGAAGAACTTGAGCTTTGTCTCAGGATGCTAAAATTTAGGAAGTGTTGATAGTACTTGAACCTCAGCATTTAGAAACAATTAAGTTTAGCAAAACACCAAGATTAAATTAGAAGTTGCCAGATCATTTTCCTCACATATACACAAATAATCGCTTTTAACCAGGTGACCTGTACTGCTCTGTTCTCTTCCCAATCCTCAGCAGCCTTTTTATCAGCAATCTTAGATGACAGTGTTTGTTCTCTCTACAGGACCTTGTATCCCAGGGTCTTCTCTCTACTGTCTACTGAATTTGGCTAAAATAGTTCATTTGAGATTGTTCCCAGGAAAATTTTGTCTTCCTTAGCTCAAATATATTTCAGATTCCCTGGCCCAAATGGTACAATTGCAGTTCTGTGTGTAATATAAGCTATAGTTATAGATGATTTGCAAATACACACAGTTACAAAAGTTGTCCCTAGCCCCCACTTAAAAATACTTTTGCAGATGCCATTTTCTTGAGGGGCATTTTAAGATTCCTACTTTCTGATGCTATGATCCCAGGAAGATGGAAGTCATCATTGTATTTTTAGCAAATCAGTAGCAATCTAGAGTTTTGAAATTCAGAGGTATCAGAAATAACAACGGTTGTGAGTTTTTTTATTAATGGTTTTGGCCACAGAGACGGGGGATCTCCCTCACCTTCACCCCTCCCCTTCTTCTATAGCTTGGCATTTAGGGTTACTTCTTAACTCTTTGTTGAGGCTTTCACATTAGTCCCAGTTGTGATGAGAAGCTGATTGTTATGAAATATGGATCCTTATGGAAATATATATGAAATGCAAGAAAATCATATTGGTTCTTTACCCTGTCTGAAAAGCATAGATGTCCTGTCAATTTTCTTTTCTTCTCTCTTCTTTTTTTAAATGAAGAAGAAAAATGAAATGTTGCTTGGTGTTCTCAGTTTGATTGGAAAATTTCCTATTTAAAATGAACAATGATGGAAAAGATTTCTGTGAATTATTATTTTCAACTATAAAGTCCAATATATCCAAGGGATTCTAAAGTTACCCCCCAAAAAATTACTCTATATTCCTTCCTCAGTGATAAATATAAGTATTTTTATAAATGTTACTTAATCACATATTTACAAATTATCTTAACTTCTAGTGAGACAACTTATTTCTTACAATTTATCTTGAGTAACTGTCATGACATAGAATTGCATTTAGATATGACCATAGGGGAAAAAATTCCCTAAAAAGTAACAAAACCCTTTAAAATTTTAAATGTATATTTCTGGTACTGCCAAACTGAAGTAAAAGCTCCCAATTTACAGAAAATAATTAGGAATTCTCCTATTTGCCATTTTTGGGCTTGATATAAGTGTATCATCACTGTGCCATTATTGATGGCAGAAGAGACCAAATGTTGTCATTTCAGTTAAGGGTAACCATGGAAGAAGGGCTTCATCTCTAGAGAGTCACCTGGGGGAATATGACCAGACTTTTCTACTTTTTTTCAAGTTTAAAATATGGTCTTAGTATTGTATTTACTAAACCAAAATAACAAGTAGAAAAATAAAAAATATAGTCAATTAATTTGTCTACACAAGACTGAAAAAACTATTTGAATTTCTTTTTTTTTCTCATTTACAGGCCTAATTTTGTTTTCCTCAATGGCAAGATAGTTACCAGTAGGTAGTACTGAATTTAGAGTGTATTACTCAATGAAAAGAATGCTAGGTTGAAGTTTATCACATAAAATTCATGTTGACCCAAAATAAGAAACTTTAATCTGGTCTATGCCTTTCTCTCTTTAGGAAATGAATTAAATGGTACTTGCTATATTCAGTTGTTTTTACTACTTTATAAAATTACCTTAAAAATACAGGTATCCAGAGATTTTGGATCATCTGAGTTATATGATGACAAGTCATAGGAGGATTTTGTATCCTAAAATGATCAGTTAATCTCCTCCATGTATATAAGTTTTGTTAATTTAAGCAAATTTAGCACCTTAATAAAGAGACAAAAGACTCTGATTATTTTTTTTAAAAAACTTGAAAGTTTGAGAAGAGAAAACAGCGGAAGTGTTCCTAAAAGTTATTATGGGATTCATGTTTTGAGGCTGGCATCTCTGAGAGTTAAGAAAGACCGAATCGCAAAGTTGTAGGTAGAAAAGGAGATGGAGAAGGATGCTGGACCTCGTTCTCTCCAAAGCACAGGACTACACTTGGGACAAAGCCTGCCCAGGAAGAATCAGGTTTCACAGCCATGATCACAACAGAATGGCTCGTTCCAGAGGGACTTTTCCAGCAGGAGGGTTAACTGCTTGATGCTGGATACTGGACAGAAATATTTTTTCCCTTCATGAAGTTTAAACAGACAACTTCCATATTTAGCAAAGTACAGAAAATTGGATGGTCATTGATAACAGCAATCTGAGATTGTGGGCAGAGATTGAAGAAATACACTCAAACCTCCCCTGGAAAGGCCTTAAGACACTGTGAAAAGTTTGGCCCACAGACAATCACCAGCAACAGCAAGGAAATCTCAAACACGATGATTATGAACATTGATTCTTAATTCATCCTAAGCAATTATTCCAGTTTCTTCAATGCATCTTCCTCTCCACTAGGAATTTATCCAGAAAGATAGGAAAAAAGATTTCTTGAGGACATTGAATTTTGGTAAAGATTATTTAAATGAAAATGTATAATGCATCTTCCTCTCCACTAGAAATTCATCCAGAAAGATAGGAAAAAAGATTTCTTGAGGACATTGAATTTTGGTAAAAATTATTTAAATGAAAATGTATATTGGGGTGTGTGTGTGGGTGTGTATGTGTGTGTGTGTGTAGTTTGTTTTTTTGAAAGACAAGAATTTATAAATGCAGCAGCACCAAAGTGCTCCCTTGTATCTAAGGAATGTAAATATCTAGGAAAGTATGTTTTGGAAAACCACAAAATGCACTTGGAATATTTTTTCCGTCTTACTGAGCCTTATAACATTGGTTAATTTAAAAATGGAAGAGTTTGCAAGGAGCATGTGTTTTCTTTATTAAAAATCTATATTGTCTATCTATATTCTGTCACTTATTCTGTGTCATTTGACACATTTGAATCACATTTGACATTTGACATTTGAATCACAGCAGAATAACACTTAGCAAGGAAGTTTTGTTATTCATCACAAAGTAAATGGGCAGATCTCCCAAGTTTGGGGCAAGACTTTTTTTTCTTAATGTGGGATAGGAACTTGCTTTATTACAAATATTTATATAACTACATTTCACTGTAATTGCTTCCCTTCTAAATTATCTGTATTTCATTTTATATCACTGAAATACGATGGGGAGGGACTAAAGACTTCACCAAGCTGATGTGCCAAGAGGATCCTTCTCCAGAGGATCTTGTTGACTAAATTCTGCCATGGAAAAATCAATTGAATATCATCAGTAAAGGTCAGCTGGCTTCTCCTACCACTCAGGTAGGACCACGTAGCCCCCACTTGACAGACTTCTGCCAAGAGACAGCTTGGAATGGAATGGAAGCTCCAGACCGAGAGCCCTGGAGCAAAATTCAGAGGGATGTTTGGAACTTGGAGAAGTGCACAGGGCAAAAATGAGCTGTGAGAGCCGGTGGGCAGGCAGATAAGTTGTCCAGGGGCCACTGGAGTCACAGGGAGTCACTTAGCACAGGCAAAGTTCTAAACAGGGCAGTGGTCAGTGACAGCATAAAACAAGTCCAACCCCAGGGCCTCGGAGAGAGGAAATAGCTCCAGTGTCCGACAGGTGGATGTTATGGTGGCAGAGGTATTAGACTGGGAGCAGAAGGCCTGGGTTCTAGTCCTGACACTGACGATTAGTGACTATATTACTCTGGATAAGTCACTGAACCTGTCAGTTTCATTCAGGTTCCTGGCCTGTAAAATTGGAATCATCGTGATACTGGAGAAAATGTTGTCTCAATACTCCAAAATTCTGTGATCTCTTCTGTAATGGTCAATCCCTCTAACAATCAGATTGCATCTCTTCCATGCCCTCATTAATGTTTTTATGAAAGACTGGGTTTAAATATAAACCCATCCCCTGGTCATTGACTTGGAACAATATGATTTACCACACTCACCTTGCCTGATTCTTAGACAACAACATCAACATTTGTGTAGCGAGTGAATATTTGCAAAGAGCTTTACATTTCAAATTTCTTTTGGTTTTGGCATGACTGAAAGGGTCAGTGCAATTATTATGTCCATTTTACAGAAGAAAGAACTGAGGCTGAATTAAGTTAAACGTTTGCCTAATTTCACACATCTGGAATCTGTCTAGGGCAAGATTTGAATCCACATCTTCTTGACTCCAAATCCAACATTATAACATTATTCACTAATACCCACAAACACAGACAACAGTAAGTATTTCATTCTTCACAGCTTTTCCAGGTTGTTTGAATGTGTTCTGCCAGCCACATCTTCAAGCCATCTACAAATTTTGAGATGTTGGGTCTTTTTGCGGAGAAAAAATCCTATGTAAATGTTAATTATTACTACTAAGTTTAGGGATCCAGGTCCTGAGGGATAATGGACTGGCTCAGGTTCTCAAGAACAAGCAAAATATAAAGCCAGTCATTGAACTGATTGCTTATTTTTTTAATGAAATACTTGGCTTTATAATAAAAACAATGTTAAAAGTAAGAATTTAGTTTCTTGAATTAGGATAGGAGGCGTTGGTGGCTGCATAATAGGTCATATATCACTGACTGTTTCAGTTCGAGGAGTTCCGCCTAATCACTCCCTTGCCCAGACACTGGATTGGTCCTACAGCCTGCAAGCAAGACCTGAGTTATGGGTAAGCGTAGAGTCTGCCGGGTCTCAGTAATGGCCACTTCATCTTTCCATGGCCCGATTTAACTGACTAGATCCTTTAGACATTTTATGATGGGAGGAACATTTTATAAATCACAATTTCACAAACTCATCACCCTAAGAGAAAACACAGAGATTGGCTCATTCGAACCGTGTCATTTTACAGATAAAGAAAGAGGGGTGCAGGGATGGAGAAGAAACTCCCTGAGTTTTCATGGCTCATGACAAGTTAGAATGAAAAATCACCTTTAATAACAATCAGGGTCTACATGAAAAAGACATCCCAAATGTGGCTTTCCTGTACAATAGAGGAGGGAAACGTGGCAAAGGACCTCCTTTGTGAACAGTGAAAAGCTGATGTGTGACTTCATGTTATAAAATATCTTCAAGCTGCTGTTTGAATGTGACTCTTAGAAATCTTGGATTTCCAGATTTTTCTGAAGTCATTGTTTATCATTTCTTATACCATAGTAATATTCCATTGTATTCATATACCAGAGCTTGTTTAGCCATTCTCCAATTGATGCACATCCTTTTAATTTTCAATTTTTAGCCACCATAAAAAGAGCTTTTTTTTTTTTTTTTTTTTTGCAAATCGGTTCTTTTTCCCTTTTATACACACACACACACAAAACAACAACCACACACACACAGAGAGAGAGATATTGAGAGAGAGACAGAGACAGAGACAGAAACAGAAAGAGCACAATTATATTAGTAGATCTTATAGCTCTTTGGAAATAGTTCAAATTGTTCTCCAGAATTATTGAATCAGTTAACAACTCCACCAATAATGCATTGGTGTCTCAGTTTTCCTACATCCCCTCCAACTTTTTTTTTGCCATATTAACCAATATGATAGGTATGAGATGATATTTCAGAGTTGATTTAATTTGCTTCTCCACAATCAAGACCAATTTAGAGCATTTTTATAGGTATCTTTGATTTTTTTTTTCCTGAAAATGGCCAGTTCATATCCTTTGACCATTTATCAGTTGGGGAATGATGTGCATTTTTATAAATTTGACTCAGTTTATCTATATTTGAGAAATGAGGCCTTTGCCAGAGATATCTCACAAATTCTTTTCCAAGTTTTCTGCTTTCCTTATAATTTCGGTTGTAATGATTTTGTTTTCACAAACAGAAAAATTTAATTTTATAAATCAAATTTATTTATTCTACATTTTGTAATGCTTCTATATCTTCTTTCATCCTAAATTCTTCCCTTAACTATAAATCTGACAGATAAACTATTCCATGCTCTTTTGTCTATGGTATCACTTCTATGTATAAGTCATATACTCATTTTGACCTTATGTTGGTACAATGTGTGAGGTGTTATTCTATACCCAATTTCTGCCATAGTTTTCTAATTTTCCTAGTAGTTTTTTAGCAAATAATGAACTTTTGTTCCAAATCTTGGATCTTTGGGCTTATTATATATTAGATTACTATGGTTATTTGCTATAATATAATTTGTACGTAATATAACATTCTACTTCTGAGCCAGTACAATAATGTTTTAATAATTATCACTTTATAAAATAATTTGAGATCTTATATAACCTTCTTTCACATTTTTTTCATTGATTCCCTTGACATCCTTGAGCCTCTGTTTTTCCAGATGAATTTTACCATCTTTTTTCCAGCTCTAATAAACAATCCCTTGATGGCTTGGCTTGGAACAGAATAGATTAATTTAAATAGAAATGTCATCTTTAAATTGGATCATCCTTCTCATGAGCAATCAACATTTATCTAATTGTTTAGATCTAACTTTATTTGTGTGAAAAGTGTTTTATACTTGTATTCATCTAATTCCTGGATTTGTTTTAGCAGGTAGATTCCC
Source organism: Antechinus flavipes (assembly GCF_016432865.1). Classification (NCBI taxonomy): domain Eukaryota; kingdom Metazoa; phylum Chordata; class Mammalia; order Dasyuromorphia; family Dasyuridae; genus Antechinus; species Antechinus flavipes. The sequence goes on along the minus strand of NC_067401.1, from coordinate 457,050,100 downwards.
AAGTATTTTATATTATTTACATTTATTTTAAATGGAATTTCTCCCTCTATTTCTTGCAATGTACCTTGTTGGCAATATACATGATGATTTGTGTCAGTTTAGTTTGTGTCCTGCAACCTTCCCCAAGTTGTTAATAATTTCAAGGAGTTTTTAATTGACTCTACAAGATTCTCCCACTATATATTATCCATAAAAAGTGGTAGTTCTGTTTCCTCATTGCCCATTCAAATCCCCTCAATCTCTCCCACTTCTTCCACCACTATAGTCAACATCTTTAGCACAATACTAAACAACATAGGTGATAAATGAATGTCCCTGCTTCATATTTGGCTGTATTGGGAAGACTCCTAACTCATCCCCACTACAGACAGTGCTTGCTGATGGTTTTAGATAAATGTTACCTGCCATTTTAAAGTAAGCTCCATTCATTCCTATGTTTTCCACTGTTTTCAATAGAAATGGAAGTTGTACTTTGTCAAATTTTCTCTCCATTGAGACAATATGTCTGTTGATTTTGCTATTGATAATTAACTACACTGACAGTTTTCCTAATATTGAACCAACCCTGCATTCCTAGTACAAATCTCACCTATCATAGTATCTGATCTTTGTGATACATTGCTGTAATATCTTTGCTAGTATTTTATTTAAAAATTTTGCAGCCACATTCATCAAGGAAACTGGTCTGTAATTTTCTCTTTTTCCTCTGGCTCTTCCTGGCCTGTATATTAGCACCATATTTCTGTTGTAAAAGGAATTTGGTAAAATTCCTTCTTCACCTATTTCCCCAATAGTCTATATAGTTTTGGAATTAATTGTTCTTCAGATGTTTGGTAGAATTTGCTTTTGAATCCATCTGGTCCTGGAGATTTTTTGTTAGGAAGTACATTGATGCCTTGTTCAATTTCTTTTTCCAAGATAGGGCTATTTAAGGTCTCTATTAAGCTGGGTGATTTATATTTTGAGATATGCATCCATTTCATTCAGACTATCAAATTTATTGGCATACAATTGGGCAAAATAGCTCCTAACAATTGTCTTACTTTCTTCTTCATTAGTGATGAATTTATCCTTTTCATTTTTGATACTGTAATTTGATTTTCTTCTTTCCCATCTCTAATTAAATTAACCAATGCTTTATCTATTCCATTGTTGTTGCTTTCCTCCATAAAACCAGTTCCTACTCCTATCCATTAGTTCAATGATTTTCTTACTTTCAATTTTATTAATCGCTCCCTTGATCCCCAGGACCTCCAACTGGGTGTTCAGTTGGGGATTTCTAATTTGTTCTTCCTCTAGTCCCCTTAGTTGCAAGTCCAATTAAGCAATCTATTCTTTCTCTATTCCACCAATATAAGCAATGAGGTATATAAATTCTCCCCCAAGCACCATCTTAGCTGAATCCCATAAATTCTAATACATTGTCTCATCTTCTTTAATAAAATTATCAATTGTTTCTATGACTTATTACCCAATCCACCTGTTCTCCAAATTAGATCTCATCTGATTTCCAATTTTCCTTTGATCACTTTCCATTGTCCATTAATGAATGTAGTTTTCACTACATCATGATCTGAAAAGGAAGCATTTACTATTTCTGCCTTTCTGCACTTGATTATGCGATTTCTATATTCTAATACATGGTAAGTTTCCATCTAGCTGCCATATACTGCTGAATGGGGGAAACAGGGTACGTTCCTTCTATTTCCATTTAATTTTTTCCAAAGATTTTTCATATTTAACTTTTCTGAATTTTATTCACCTTCTTAACTTTTTTTGTCTTTTTATTGGATTCATCCAATTCTGAGAAAAGAAAATTGAGGTCCTCACTAGTACAGTTTTATTATCTATTTCCTTCTGTTACTCATTGACTTTCTTTAAACATTTAAACTCTATGCCGTTTGGTGCATATATGTTTAGCACTGATATGACTTAATTGTCTATGGTACCTCTTATCAAAATATAGTTTCCTTCTATATCTCTTTTAATTAGATCTATTTTTGCTTTTGCTTTGTCTGAAACCATAATTGGTACCCTTGCTTTCCTTGCTTCAGCTGAAGCATAATAGATTCTACTCTAGCCCCTTATTTTTACCTTATGTGTATCTCTTGCTTCAAATGTGTTTCTTGTGAAAAATATATTGTAGAATTCTGGTTTTTATCCATTCTTCTATCTGCTTCCACCATAGGGATGAATTCATCCCATTTATATTTATGATAACTAACTATGCATTTCCCTTAATGATATTTTTCATTTTTTTATCCCAATCTCTCTTATTCCTCACACTTTCCCTCCTCACAAGTGTTTTAAAACTTCATGAGCAGTGTCAGGAAAATATTGTTCACAGTAACAGCAATACTATGTGATGATCAACTATAATAGACTTAGATCTTCTTAACAATACAGTAATACTAGACAATTCAAAAGATTTGAATGGAAAATTTTATCCACATCCAGAAAAAGAATTATAGAGCCTGAATGCAGATTGATGCATTCTATTTTCACTTTTTTAAATTTGTTTTTGTTTTATTTTTTCTTTCTCATGATTTTCCCTTTTGTTTTGATTTTTCTTTCATGAGATGACTAATATAGAAATATGTTTAAAATGATTGTGTATGTACAGCCTATATCAGATTGCTTGCTGTCTTGAGGGGAGGGAAAGGAAGGGAGGGAGAAAAATTGCAACTCAAAATCTTGCAAAATGAATACTGAAACATATCTTTACATGTACTTGGAAAAAAATAAAATACTTTTAAATAAAAAAAAATGCTTTACTTCTGATTTCCTCATTCCCCAATATACTTTCAGTTGTATAAGTCTTTCTCCACCTTCTGTTATTCCCATCAATTTTTACTACCTTATAGGATAAGATAGATGTTTTATTTACCCATGTGAGTGTGTGTTATTCCTTCTTTGAATTACTTTTGATGAAAATAAGATTTAAATTTTGCCTGCTACTCCCCCCAACCTTTCCCTCCATTGCAATAGTTCTTTGGTGCCTCTTTAATGTGGGATAATTTGCCCTTTTTAACTTCTTCCCATCCCCTTCTTCTTCCAGTGCAATTTTCTTTCTTGACTCATATAATAAAATTGTTAGAGTTACAAATATCATATTGCCATGTAGAAATATAAACAGTTTAATCTTATTGAATTTCTAATGTTTTCCTTTCTTGTTTTCTTTTTACCTTATGTTTCCCTTGAGTCTTGTATTTGGAGGGTTTTTTTTTTAATTCAGCTCTAGTTTCTTATTAAAAATGCATGAAAGTCCTTTATTTCATTAAATATCCATTTTCCCCCTGAAAGATTATGTTATTGACTCTTTTTTCATATTTCCTATGTATTACTCTCGTTCCTTTTCCTAATTTTTCTTCTACTGATCTAATTTGCTTTTCAAAATCCCTTTCTAAGATCTTCCAGGAGCTTGTTTTTGGGCCTGAGACAAAATTACATTTTTCTTTGAGGTTTACAATAGTCATTCTTTTAAATATTGTTCTCTTCTAAATTTATGTCTTGATCCTCCTTATCATCATAATAACTCTCTGTAGTCAAGCTCTTTTGTTATGATTTTTGTTCATCTTTTCTGCCCTTTTTTATGACTTAGTGTTTTTCTGTGAGAGTTGGCCTATGATCCTGCACCCAAACTGAGTGATACTGCTGGCTTTCATTGGGCTTCAAGTCTTAGTCCCTAGCTTCCCTTCTGGCTTGTAATGGGAGGGAGTTTTCCTATTGGCATCCCCTTACTGTGAGGTTTAGCAGCTGGTTTACCCCAATATGGGGCCCTGTTGCTGGGTTGCTATGGAAATGGGGTCTCTTTGCAGGTAGGCCCCAAGGATGGGGCTTCTATAATGGTCAACACTGGAGTCAAGGCCTCCCTGGTGGCTTGTGCTGAGGGTAGGGACTTACTGTGCTACATTCACTGCTCACCCTGCCCAGGGGGGAAAGGGATAGATAGTTTCAGCCCAGAAGCCTTGTTGTAGTCCCCCTTCTGTGAGGTTGGCTGCTGCCCACCCTAGTAAAACAGAGCTTTTCCTGCTAGGCTGATAAGCTGCTTCCCTGCTCATAGACCAATTCTCAGGTGATTTTCTAGTTATTTGGAGAGGAATTTGGGAGGATTTCAGAAAGTTTCTTCCTCACTCCACCATCTTGGCACCAGAAGCCAAGAGAAATTCCTAAAAATTCTCTTGATGGCTCTGAATACAAATAAATAAATATTGCACTGTTTACTGTCTCTCAGAAAAGTATTCCTTTCTGTAGAGGGCCCGAACTCTGGAGAAGTATACTTGAAACAAGGATACTTACAACAGGGTGTTTACTCAGGGTGATTGATGAGATAATGGGTTCTCCGGTTTACACATACTTAGTACTTAGTATGGGAAGTAATAGTTCTACAATTGAGAGGACTTGATATAAGTTGACTCGAGTGAGCGTGTGCTCGAGCTCGATCTCACATTCCAGACTCCAGAGAGATCCTCCAGAGAGCTAGTCCAGACACTACACCTTCCCTTCCTCTATCAGGAGCCTTAGAAGACTTCAGCAGGAGCACCAACCCAAGCTAACTACATACCTCTTTAGACTCCTCATGGATACTATCTGATGTGGCTGAAATTTGCTTTTTCTTAAGTGAATTGTTGACTTCAAATAGCTCCATTTTTGAAGATGTGATTTAAAAAAATCAATTTCACAGAATTCTCCATTTTGCTAGCTGCTTTTATTATATTTGTATTTATATGGAATTTGGTATCAAAAAGTTCCAAGAAGGAAGTGGGTATTAATGACAACCAACAGCAATGATCGTTTGATAGACAATTAGTTATCTTGTCTTGGAAAGCATTCAAGGAATATCCACAGCTTCTCTCAGATCCCAGTCTTAATACTTAGTAATCATAATTAGTAATAATTAATAATGTATAAAAATCTTTTCTTAATAATCTTTCACCAAAAGACCTTAGGGTCCTTGATTGGTATTAGCCATTGCTGATCACTGGTCAAATATGATCTAAAGAAGACTCTTGTCCATATATTTTGGCTTGTACTATATAGTCCCTAATGTCCCTCCAATGCAAAGATTCTGTGATACTTTGATAATCTGTAAAAAATTCATCAATTAAAATATTCCCCTAATAATCAGAAGCATCCCCTAAGCAAAAGCATGACAATTTTTACCAAAATGTGTGATCTAAGTGGTAATTGAAAAAAAACAGTATGACAATTAACTGATAGAATTTTATTTTTAAATTTAAGAAGTTAACTCATAATTTATAAAATGTAAATACAATCCCATTGTCACAGTTAGAAATGGCAATGAATGTGATATCTCCCAAAGAGAACATAGTTTTGAATCATTTTTATAGCACCACAGGAAATAACAAAAAGTAAATTGACCTGGTAAAAGTAGGCAAAGCAAACTCTATTTTGAGTCTTAAGTTTTAGTTCCCGTAATAGTCTTCCATCAAAGTGATGGAATAGCCCATAATGTTCTTCCTTCAAACTAGCAAAATCACGAAGATTGTTGTTATCATTTCTTGGTCTATTTCTCAATATCCTGAGTCAACTAGTGAGAAGGGAGAGAACCACTTACCTTTGTATTTCATGAACTATAGTCCACCAGAGCATAGTTTTATAAAATTTTCATTGCACTTGATAGTCTACTATAGTGATATAGGAGGGGAGGACAAAAATCCCATATATTCAAAAAGTTGAGTGATTCTTTTCTATCCTAAAAGTTAGAATTATATCTATTCTCTTCACCCTAATATTTACATAAAATCACCAACTAATACAGGGATCATTGCTCTCTTGCCATTGCCCTTAATTCATATTCTTCTGTATGAATAAAAATAAGGAGTTTGGGGATGCCTTTAAGTGCCCATAAAATCCTAAGAGACAAAACATTTTTCAGACATATCTTTGAGTAGTTCAGGGACAGGTTGTCAGCAGCCATTGAGTGGAGCTCCCTGATATCTGTGTTCAGCGCTGGTATGTTTAGCATTTTTGTCACTGATTGAAATAAAGGCTTTGGTGGAAAGACTGACCAGTGATATGATGCAACATTGTCAATAATTAAAATCCTCATCAGCCAAAGTAGTCTTTGTCATAGTCTTTGGCCATGTTTTCTTCATTCCTCATATAAGTATTTATTGCTTTATAATAACAAAATTCCTGGATTTTAAGTACTTTTAAGAAGCTTAATGGCCAGTGGACCACTGTTCTAATAACCATTTTGATGACAAATTAAAATCTATATTGGAAATGCAGAATGGTGCTTAGTTTGAATTTTGGAAAGTGTTAGTAAATCTGGAGTCCAAGAGCCAAAGACATGAGTCAAAACCACAGGATTTCAAAACTGGAAGAAACTTCAGTCTATCAAACAACAATGAGTAAGACAAAAGACACATAAGTGCCTACTATGTGCCAGACATTGTGCTGGGTGCCGAGAAGCAAGAGCATTGGACTTGGTTGTTTGGTGTTTCGGAGTGTTCCCCCATTTCATCCTTTTTATTGTGCCCCAAGAAACTGACTTCCTTAGAAAGGTAACCCAAAGTGTGTGTAGTAATTGTGCGATTGGGGCTTTAAGCCATGAACTTGTGCTGGTCCAGAGCCCAGACAAAGGTCATACCAAAAAGGAAAGCGTAGTGAGAAGGAGCTATCCAAAGTAGTAGTCACAGGGCCATCCAAAGAACATTTATCTTCTGAGTCTGTGACTCCATTGGCCAGGTCCAGAAATCAGTTATTTTCCAGAATAATCACTGAACATTTGCCCACTGGAGATTTCCCAGTTGAGGAAACTCCATCTACCAATGCAAGTGGACACTTTCTCTGGGCGTCTCTCAGAGGTGCCTGGCACCTGACTGCTTAAGGTAATAACCCAGAGTCATGTGGCCAGTATGTGTCAGAGATGGGGCTTGAATACAGATCCTTGGAGCAGCTAGGTGACACAGTGGTTAGAGCACCAGCTCTGAAGTCAGGAAGAACTGAGTTCAAATCTGGTCTCAGGACAAGAAGTCCTATCTATGTAATCGTAGGCAAGTCACTTAACCCCAATTGCCTCAGGAAAAAAAAAAAAAAAGAATGAATATAGATCCTCCTTCTTTTCAGGTCAACTTTCTATCTATTCTGCTGACTGGTTCTAAGCCTATAAATGAGATACCCAAAATTTAAACCAGATAATTTTGCCAAAATATGATGCTTTTCAAATGTAATTTACTCTTGTAATTGGACTGCTAAGAAATCGAGGATGCTATGAGTATTTTCTTCCCCTAAAGCATGATAGTAAATTGAGGCCATCATGAGATAGCCTTATCATACATGGAGATCACATCGCTAGAACGTGCTGGAGCAAGTGAGGACTTTTTCCAGAACTTATCCTATCCTCCCATGCATATTCCCAAGAAGCTCAACATCCCGCCGGCAAAGAGTCAGAAAATGAACGAGATGCCTCCAGTCATGTATCCGACACATCTTTGATCCCTTCATGTCATCCCGCTGTGGAAGGTGATGTTGTAAGGACATGATAATGGCCATGCTGTTGCTGAATGGAGAGAGAGAGAATACTTCTTGACATCTGTGTGATCAGCTGATTTTATTCTGTATTTTGGCACAGCTATAAACTTCTGTTTGGACTCACCATCAATGCTCCAATAAGACTGTCCAGTTTTGAAAGTCAGTTGTCTTTTTCCTCACCAATATTCATCTAGCCTTCTTTAAGAACAGCGTGACGTGGTAGAGAGAAGACCAACTTAGGAGCCAAAAAGATCTGGATTTGTCCTACCTCTGGCGCATAATAGTTGTGTGACTCTGCATAAGTCACTTTATCTCTCAATACTTCAATCAAGTCTCTAAATATACAAGTCACGTATGAGCCGCCGATCCATGATCATGGAGAGAGTTTCCAATCCGGGACATCCCCACACAGAGACACATCTTGATTGGATCTTCCTCATTATATCTACCTTGTGTCATCATCCTTAAAGACAGCCCAAAGCACAGCAATGGCAGCAACAGCATCTGAGCACTGATTTTAATCTAAGCTTGTGATCTTCTGGGAAACGCTGGCAAATTGAAAAGCAAAGAATACCTGTGACCTTCAGCAGATGTTGGGCTACTATCAGTGCCACAAACCCAAAATCTGGACAAGAGGGCCAGTGTGGCCCTGGGAAATTGCAGTCCCTGGGTCAGGAAGCTTCAGCGGCAACCTCAGGGTGCTGGCTGGGTCGCACCCCATTAAGAGACACCTTCCAATGGCCCTGCCCTTGAACGTATTGGGATTCTTCACATTTCCATTCTTGGCACCATCTCAATACTAACAACTAACAGTGCAGTTATACTGTCTATAATCCTGTCCCTATAGACAGAACATAATGTATTGGACTACCTGTCATCTAGGGAGGGGTGAGAGGGGAGGAGGGGAAAAGTTGGAACTGAAGGTTTTGCAAGGGTCAATGTTGAAAAATTACCCATGCATATGTCTTGTAAATAAAAAAGCTATAATGTATAATAATGTAATTGTATAATGTGTAATGTCAAAAAAAAAAAACAGCTATAATTAAAAAAAAAGACAGAATGTAAATAAAAGGTCTAAGTTCATGATGGAATACACCCAACTTTCCCTGTCCAATGTGCTGAAGCAAGTGAGCCAGCAGAACCTACTGAAACACAGATGACGAGCCACGAAGCACACATAGTCCTCACCTGCTGCTGCTGCTCTCAGAGATGTGTGGGCATCTTTTGGGCACTGATGTCCCTCATCTTCTAGAGCAGAGGCAGGACAACCAAGAACAAAGGGCTCTGAAAGTGTCCCTCCCTTTGGGACTGATTGCACACATCTCCTATATGAAAAGAATTATTGGGTTCCCCCAGGTCTTGGGTTAGTGACAAGAGTAACATTGGTCATTTTGAGTAAACTAACACTTCATTTCAGGCAAACAATTCACTTGGTGAATTAACTACCTAGTCATGTGACCGATAAACTTAGCTGGTGGTGAGAACATGATGTAGTCCTAGCCACTTTTGGTGATACTGTCTTTAAACGTGGAAGATAACAGTAGGAAAGGGTTTTATGGAAAGCACATAATATAATTTTGAGGAAGAACTCAAATGCTGGGAGATGAAAATGGACTAAATATAGATACGAGAATTCAGAAGAACTTGTTTACTTATTTATTAATGCATTAAAGCTTAGGCTCAAAAATATATTAAGTCCAGAATAACAAACAATAAATGGTTGTGCAAATTACAGAGTAGACATAACTGTGTTGATTTTGAAAAACATTGTACTTTAAAACTGTTTCTACACGATGTTCAAGCATCTAGTTGGAAGGTAAAAAAAAAAGAAATTCAGTCAGTAAATGTCTTGGTTTGTCTACACTGGCTAATTGTACATTTTGGGGACTGAATTGATGAGACTTTATCACCATATAGATACCATCTGTATTTCAGTCGACATGCTTTCAATTTCTGTGTAAATAGAAAATGATTTAGATGAAATCTCAACAAAACACAAGATAATCACTGAAATAAATCAACATATACAGCTTCTACTCGAGCTTTTAAAACATTGCTCTGAATTAATAATATACAGTCACTTGGATGAATTACCTCCCAAGTAGATGGGATGATTGAAAACAGTATGAGCACATGAAAGATAATTGAGTTTGTAATTTAGACAATAGAATTCTCTGCAACTTAACAAGAAAATGCTGTCAAATGAATTCACAATCCTGTTATGTACTAGGAAAGCTGGAGAAGTCTTTCCCATACATATTTTAGTGATGGTGACCTATATATGAAATTAACCTGAGTGGACTATTTCACAAATTTTAGTATAGTTAAAAAGTAATAATCTGAATGTTTGTGATTTTTAGTGATGGTCACTTATACATCAAAGGTAGTATAATTATATTGTTGAAGTTAACCTGAGTGGACTATTTCACAAGTTTGGGGTATTATTAAAGAGTAATAATCTGAGTTTTTGTGATTTTAATGATGGTGACTTATACCAAAGGTATAGCTAGAATTATATTATTGAAGTTAATCTGAATGGTCTATTTTACAAGTTTTTGGTATTGTTAAAAAGTAATAATCTGAATGTTTGTGATTTTTAGTGATGGTCACCTATACATCAAAGGTAGTATAATTATATTGTTGAAGTTAACCTGAGTGGACTATTTCACAAGTTTTGGGTATTATTAAAGAGTAATAATCTGAGTTTTTGTGATTTTAATGATGGTGACTTATACCAAAGGTATAGCTAGAATTATATTGTTGAAGTTAATCTGAATGGTCTATTTTACAAGTTTTTGGTATTGTTAAAAAGTAATAATCTGAGTTTTTGTGATTTTAATGATGGTGACCTATATACATCAAAGGTAGTATAATTATATTGTTGAAGTTAGCCTGAGTGGACTATTTCACAAGTTTTGGTATTGTTAAAAAGTAATAATCTGAGTTTTTGGTGTGAATTAATAGCAAACAAATCTAAAACCTAGTTCTTGGTAATAGAATCCTAACCTCTGTTACTTCTGACTTATAGGGTATCTTTGTTACTAGGGTTCAGCCTGATGGGCCAGCATCCAGCCTGCTGCAGCCTGGTGATAAGATCCTTCAGGTAAGAAAAATGCTTTTTTTTTTAAAAAAATTTATAGTCAATGAAGGAAAAATTATGTTAAAAATACCTACATACTAAAAGCATAGTGTGCTAAATAAGAAAATATGTTTTCTGATAGTACTATGCATCTCACATGTCTTCATTTTTAGTATTTAGTAAATGAATGTCTTCATTTAGTATTCATTGATTGGTAGTATAAACAGTCATCAAAAGAAACTTTGCTTTTTTCACAATTTTAATTAATTTGAAGAATGGTCCATAAATCGGTGGCTTTGGATCAAAGATGGGGAATTAGCTTGGGATTTAATTTTCTTAACTGTGACTCTTAAATATGCTATGTTAACACCATGGAGATTTTACGTGTGTGTGTGTGTGTGTGTGTGTGTGTGTGTGTGTGTGTATCCATGTTGATGTTTTCACAAAAGAAAGAAAATTTAACTGTACAGGAAGAGATAAGTTTTCTGTAAATTCGCATCTTCTTCAAAAAGGCTTTATCTAATTTAATGGTTTGCACAGCAGGTAAAACACACTCCCACAGCTGTCAAATGCTCTGAGAAGCCTTAGACAACTTGCTCTCTCTGTGCCTCCATATCATCATCTTTGTGCTCAGTTCCTGTCCAAGATGGGCACAAATGCTGCCCAAGCAATTCCTGCATCGCATGATGGGAAACTCTCTAGGGGAGATGTCTTTATTTTCAACAGAAAAAGGGCTCATTCTGAAATACTTGCCTGGAGATACAGACTTTTTTCTCATAGGTCCCAGAATCTAAATTTATACCATTGTGAAGGTAGAGAAGTAGAACCTAGAGGTTAATATTCATAATGCAGAAGAAATTGGAAAATGAGCCATGAAAAAAAAAAATCAGATCTGACATAAAATGAAGATTCCCGAGGCCTAGAGATCCCTTTTAATTCATCTTTTCTGGTTTGCCTTCCTATTAGCTTTCCCTAGCTTACCCTAACCTTTCAATCAGAAACACTTAGAAAATAAGAAACTATGAATGTTCATCTTCATAGCCTGATTTCTTTATCCTGACATTTATCAATGCATGTATGTGTGTATATGTATATATGCACATATATGTATTATACATGATTATTTCTTGGTTAAGTAAGGCCCAAACCAAAAAAAAAAAAAAAAAAAGGCATCATGATAAGATCTATCAGCCTGACCCCTACCTGTGTTTCATTCAAAGAAGTATCAAATAATGTAGTTATAAACCTCTCTTTCCATGATGTCAAGAAGAAAGAAGAGAAGCAAGAAAGAGGGAGGAAGAGAGAGAAAGGGAATGAAGGGAGGGAAAGGGAAGGAAAGGATGGAAGGAGGAAGGGAAGAAGGAAGAATGGAAGGAAAGGGAGGAAGAGAGGGATGAAAGAAGAAAGGAAGGAAGGAAGGAAGGAAGGAAGGAAGGAAGGAAGAAAGAAGGAAAGAAGGAAGGAAGGAAGGAAGGAAGGAAGGAAGGAAGGAAGGAAAGGAAGGAAGGAAGGAAGGAAGGAAGGAAGGAAGAAGGAAGGAAGGAAGGAAGGAAGGAAAGAAGGAAGGAAGGAAGGAAGGAAGGAAAGAAGGAAGGAAGGAAGGAAGGAAGGAAGGAAGGAGGAAAAGCTGACTCAATTTAATTTTTAAAAATCTATGGAATGGAAAGACGAAGAAATCTCAGTTTTCTGACCTCTGGCCTCAGCTGGAGCAGAGAAGGCCTCTGGAGGTCTGGACAAAATTGGACAGAAGATCCCATCTTGTGACAGGGGTGGTACAAGCAGAGCTTCTTCCCTGCCCAGACTCAGATCATGGGGAGCTCATGACCATGGGTAGCTGTGCAGAGAGTGGGCAGGGGAGCCTCTGGGCCAGACGGACACTGCATCCTGGCTTGTGTGGTTCACTGATGTGATTCCAGGGGGCCTTGTGGGCATCCTGTCTGCGACAAGAACCAATTGAACAAGTGGAGGATCCATGACAATAAGGCCTCTTTAACTGTTCTCTTTGTCAGGCCCTCATCACCTCAAACCTGGATTGTTGCAATAGCCTCCCTGCCTCCAGCCCATCCCCTTCTGGATCCCCAGAGATCTTTTTCCAGGCAGCTCTGCTCCGAGGCTCTAGAGACTCCCCATGCCAACCAGCATCTGTTGGCCTTTAAAGCTGTTCCCACTTTCCTGGTCTTCTTATACTTTACTTCCCTCAGCTTCCCTCTACAATCCAGCAACAGCAGCCCCCTGGGCTTCCTCTGAAACAGCCACAATTCTTGGTTCATTCTAAGCCAGGGGACAATCTAATGTCTCCCTCCCCTGGGGTCCCCAACTGCTTCTCTCCTCTGCTGCTTTAGGGATTTCTTATTATTTGTGACATTAGCAGTAGAACCACAACATGCCTGAGCCTGCAATTAAGAAAACCCCCAACATTTAGGCCAAAATTGGGCTTTTAATCCTAATTTACATTTATATTTATTTCTGGCTAACCCCAGATTCTTGATAATTGAGACTATATTCAGATTATAGAAAAATGTTTAGATACAGAAGTGTTGAGATTGGGAAGGGGACCCCCAAAAGTTTGGGGTCACAGACCAGTGTCATGAAGTATCTCAAAAGAATTTGCAGGTTTGAACCCATATCCAAGTCAAAATTTATTTGTAATTGTAACGCTATTACAATCAGCTAAGTTCCAAAAGAAATTAGCAAAGGATCTGAGAGAAGGAAGATAGTTTTATACAAAATCAGATCTGAGCTTCGTGTTACTTGTTTGCTAATTTTATGACTTTCAGGTAGGTTTGAGGGGTGGTCTCTCATGAACTTGGTTATTCTTGACCACAGATTATATTTGCTAATCTTATGGTTTACAAGTAGGTTTTTTTTTTTTTTGGGGGGGGGGGTCTCAGGAACTTTGTCATTTTTGACCAACAGATTATGTTTGAGAGTCAGTAATGTTTGTAGGACTATTATAAGGCCGGAAGACTTCTACAATCATTGACAGACAAGAACACTCTTAGGTCCAAAGGGCTTCAGGATTATCTAAGGAAAGAAATATTCCATTCCTAGGCCAGAGGATTCTCACAATCATTGACAGACAAGAGCACTCTCGGGTCCAAAGGGCTTCAGAACCACTGCTGTTTCCCTTACATCAGAAGCAAACCTCGTATCTCGGGCTTGGGGAAAGAGCTACTTTTCTTGAAACATATCCCAGCATTGGAGGAGTGGGTGATGACCACTCTCTGGCTTCTGCTCCAAGACACCTGCAGGGCCAACCATCCTCCTCCTCTCCCTTCTTGACCACAGCTCAGTCCTTCTTGCTCTTTTTCCTCTGGATCACCTCTGGGACCCAACTCAATGTCCCAACTCTTTCCTGCCAGATCCTTGATGTGGGCTCCTCTCTCACCCCCAAAGAACAAAGATCCAAATGCAGCTGAATTTCCATCTATCAATTTCCCTGACTTCCTTCTAGCCTTCATTCACATCCACCTTGGGCGGGGGCAGCCTCTTCCCACCCCCAACCATGCCTTCCCCTCTAATCTCTATGTATTTTGTATTTAGTTTTTGGCAGGTCGCCTCATTCCCACCTCCAGTAGAAGGATTTTCATGAGAGCAGGGACCCTTTTTTTGCCTTCCTTTGTATCCCTAGCCCTTGGCACATAGTAGGCACTTAATGATTAATTAATGGTTAAAATGAACAAAGCACTTTCCTCACTGACAGCCATAAGGTGGAGAAAAGAAGCACATGGTTGTTTAGGAAGCATCTACTCCATATACAATTTATCATCCTTTTACAAAGCATCTGGACCTGACACATCAGGAGGTTTTATTGTTCTAGAATATAAAGGAATGGCCATATCAAACCCAGGGCAACCCAGGGACCACTGCTTACAATATGGCAGCCTCATCCACTTGGAGATGCCAAGTGACCAGTGTCTTCCAGACCCTACCTAGGAGAACTGGCGCCTCAGTCACTATCACGAGGACTGAGAAGGGTGACGGTCCATGTCACAGTCGTCGTTGGTCATTTTCAGGGATGTTGTCCACACCCAGCCCTTAATCAGGAAGTCCAGCTTAGAAAAGTACAAACAAAGTAGCCCGCTCTCTTACTGATGATGCGCCCAGAGCTCCATGTGGCAGTTACTGAATGAAGATTGATCTCTGGTATATCTAAGCATCTCGCCTCCAATGGGATAGGAGAAGACCAACCCTCATCTAGTTTCATGGCCTTTGCAAGATCTAAATTAAAACAGAATATTCATAATCCTTATTGATCCCAAATTTCCCCATAGTGCTCCCCTTGTTTTTTATGTGTCTTACATAGATCCTACAAGGACCAAGGAGCGGGTCATAAGGAGATGGTGGGAGTGATTAGAAATCCATCTACAACTCCTAGACCAGCTTTTTATCACTCTATTATTCATTCTTTCAGAATGAATTGCCATATATTAAAACAAAAAATACCAGTAACAATAAGATACTCAACTGGTCTAATAAATAATGCTTTTCAAATTTCGAGTCTCATTTAAATACAATCTATTAATTATGGCTAGCTAATTTGTTGCCAGGAAGAAAAATAAGCCAGAAGAAAATGTTTCTTATGTTTGGTAGGTGATGGTGCTGAACAAGATGATTCATAGCATCCACCCCCCTCCTCAAAGCTTCCTCTATTTCTATGCACCAACATAATCTCCTAAACAATAGAAAAGCATTTGTGCATAATGAACTGCTCCTGAAACCTTTTATAAGTCATTAAAACAAAATGGAAAAGCATAAGGCAGTTTATTTCTTCCCTTGCCTAGTACCTATAATAGGTACCTAAAACATGGTTAATTTTAATACTTATGTGTTGTGTGCCTACAGCTGTCAATGTTGAGGAAGGTACAAAACGTAAACAAAATAGCCACTGCCATCATAGATTTATAGTTCACTGATTTACAAATTTTAGAAATGAATGACAAAATAACTTTTAAACAACTTATAAACTTGGAGAAATTGAGATCTAAGATATAACCACATGCCAAAATAATTGATTGAAAAATAAATAATTCAGTCAAATCACTTATTTTCTTTTTTAAAATAATAGCTTTTCTATTTTTTAAAAAAACATGCAAAGATCATTTGTAACATTAACCCTTGCAAAACTTTGGGTTCCAAATTTATTTCCCTGTATCCCTACCTCCTCCCTTTCCTAATAGCAAGTAATCCTATATAGGTTCAATTCTTCTATATTTATTTCTGTATTTATCCTGCTTCACAAGAAAAATCAGATCTAAAGAGAAAAACAATGAGAAAGGAAGAAAAAAGCAAACATACAAGAACAACCACAAAAAGGTGAAAATACTATATTGTGATTCACATTCACTCTCCATAGTTTTCTCTCTAGATGAGGATGGCTCTCTCCATCCCAAGTCTATTGGAATTACGTTGTATGACCTCATTGTTGAAAAGGCCACATCCATCACAGTTGATCATCACATAATCTTGTTCTTGCTGTGTACAATATTTTCTTTCTGCTCATTTCTCTCAGCATCAGTTCATGTAAGTCTGTCCAAGTTTTTCTGAAATCCTCCTGCTGATCATTTCTTAAAGAACAATAATATTCCATAACATTCATGTCCCATAACTTATTCAGCCATTCTCCCATTGATGGGCATCCACTCAGTTTCCAGTTTCTTGCCACTACAAAGAGGGCTGCCACGAACATTTTTGTACATGTGGGTCCCTTTCCCTTCTGTAAGATTTCCGGATATAAGCACAGCAGAGACACTGATGGAACAAAGGGTGTGCACAGTTTGATGGGCATAGTTCCAAATTGCTCTCCAGAATGGTTGATTCAGTTCACAACTCCACCAACAATGTATTAGTATCCCAGTTTTCCCAAATTCCCTCCAACATTTATCATTGTCTTTTCCTGTCATCTTAGCCAATCTGAGAGGTATGAAGTAGTACTTCAGAGTTGTCTTAATTTGCATTTCTCTGATTGATAGGGCAAATCACTTTTCTAATAAACTGACACATTATAGTGGAAAGAACCTTCACTGGTTGTATATGCAGAAGACCCGAGTCTAAGAATTAGCACTGGCATTAATTAAATGTGTGAACTTGGCCAAGTTATTTCCACTTCCTTTGTTGTAAAATGGAGTTGAAGGAAGAGGAGTAATAGTTTAACTTCCTCAAAGATTTGTTTTGAAGAAAGTATTAAAAAAAAAAAAAAAGATGAGTTTCTTTCCAACTTCCAGGCCACAGAAAAAGCCTTAGAGAATTTGGCCTTTTGTGTCTAAAAATTCTTCACTTAATGAATACATCAACTTGGAAAACTGCTTGGAAAATGGCTAACATTCTCACTGCTTAGATTTAGTAGTTCTCTTATTTATTAGCTCAGTTAAAGCACTGTGGAACCATGACTAAGATATGTTTAATTTTCATATATATCGTTAATTTGCTAGAAGAGCCAATCTGTCTGCAACTGAATTCATTTGCAGTGAGGGAACTGCTCATCTTAGAGCTTTCTTGGACAGCTTCCCATCACTTTTGTTTTCTTGGTCACCTGGGAATCTGAGCAACTTCAAGCTCTAGAGATGTAAATTTAAAAAGCAAAGGTTCCCTTAGGACATTACCTTCTATTAGGGAAAATAACCTGTGCACATATATGGAAAAATAACATACTTGTGAGGAAAAGAATATAATTTCAGGGAGAAGGGAGTAATAGATTGAAGGAATGACAGGGTCATGTGCTTAAATTTTAAAGATGGTAGAAATCTGGGCATGTTTTTAAGCAACAAGGAAGAAGTTCATAAATAGAAAGTCCCTAGATATTAGAAGGCATCAAGAAGGGCGTGAGACTATGTACACCACAGAATAGGATCAAGGGTAAATAGGGGTCAGCATTGACAAGGCACTCCTTTGAGAGTCTAGACTAATGAAGGAGAGAGGGAGAAATGGAGTTCAAGAAGAGGGAGCTCAAAGCCAGTTGTCTCTATTTTCTCAGTCAAGGATGAGTTGAGGACCTCCTCTAATGGGAATGGGGAGAGGGCAATGGGAGAGACTTGAAAAGAGAGAAGACCATAGGTGGTTGTGATGATCTGTCTTTGTAAGGGATTCACTATTGTCTGGAGCTCTTTGGGTGACTGAGAGAGATTGCCTAATCTAAGGGGAAGATCCTCCATCCTCCTTTCATCTTGTGTTTTACCTGCATGCCAGGATTTCTCATCAAGACTCTTATTACCTGAGTGGAGTTCCCTAGAGCATACCCCAATCCTCCCTCCTAAATTCTTCTGAGCTAAAGACATTCATAGGTATCAGGTCACCTTCCCCTGATCTCTGAGCCAAGAGTCATAGACTGTCAACTTTCATATGATCTTTATTTTTCAAGACTCCAAAATACAAACTTCTAAACAAATATGACTCTTCTGAACATCCCAAGTGTGGGATGAGGTCCGCCTCTTAATCATTAACCTTTGATGTATACACAGAAATGCACTGGTCCTGCCTACACTCTCTGTTTCTCTCTAAGTCTCTCTCTTCCTCCTCTCCTTTCTCTTCTCCTAGATCTCCCACTTAGTAACCTTCTCTTTAGTCCCATCTTTCTTTTGGATGCTCCATCGCCGGTTGTGATTGCCAAAAGCCACTGACTCACACAGCCTTTCTGGTGGATGTTGCCTGAAACATTCAGTCTCTGCAGCTCAGTGCCTGTATTAGGGTTCTCTCTATGTTGAAAAAGTGGTAAAATTGAGAAGGTGATGGCCATCCGGGAGCTGTGGAAGTTCCTTTGTTCATGTTTCTCAACATAATTTGGAAGGTTCCATAAAGAAATATTACCAGCTTAACATTTTATTCAATCATTTTTCAGTCATATCTGACTCCGTGACCCAGTTGAGGGCTTTCTTGACAAAAATAATAGAATAGTTTGTCATTTCCTTCTCCAGCTCACTCTACAGATGAGGGAACTGAGACAAACAGAGTGATGTGGCCTGCACAATTAGGAAGTATCTGAGATAAGATTTGGTCTCAGAAAGATGAATGTCCCTGACTCCAGAACTATAGTTCCATCCACTGTACACCTACGTGCCCTACCAACTTAATATAACTAAACACAAGTTTTAGCCACGATTTTATTTTCAGTTTTCTAATATTGCTCACCCTCATTTAGTGGTCATTACTACAGTGCCTTTAGTTTTCAAAGCACTTTTCTATACAAAATAATGAATCAAGGATGCAACCAGATTGCTATTCCCTTACCCCTTATTACTGGAGAGGTTATCAACCTCTGAGCCCCACTGAATTGGAAAAACCAAAAAAGAGTTTCTGAAAATGTTTCATTCTAGTTGTTGTTCCCAAAAATAATCAACAAGAACAGTAAAATGTCCCAATGAAGACGTCACAGTTTCTCACAAAGCATATGATTTTAGGGTTATGAACTTTAGAGTATTAATTTCCTGGGAACCTGTAATCTCTAGTTATAATTTCTCATCAGAGGAAAAAATGATATAGTTTACAATCAATACACTATTGATGTATAAAGTCTAGTCAGCCCTAAATGTTTCTCAGTATTTAATTATAGTACTTTATCCGATTCACTTCCTGAAATGTGAATTCATTCCATAAAGTTAATGCGGAGGAAAACTGTAATTATTTAAAGTTCTCAGGGTTTCCTCTCTTGCCTAGCTGTCAATCTGATTTAGGGACTATGGTTCCTAAAAATCCAAGCCTAGAGCTCATGCACACCAGCTATGTTTTGACTGACCTGCCAAAATAGATAAACCTTTGGGCATTTGAGATGCAGAATGTTAATGAGGGAATCAAAAATAGCCAATATACACCTGGATGGATCTTTTTAGAGTGGGTCCCCAGATGATTTATTTTTAAGATAATCATAGTCATATAAACCCATCTGCTGGTGTAATATTCCTAGTGTTGGTGGTCACAGAAATGATGCCATGAGGAGAATCAAAACATTTATAAACATCTAAAAGAGGGAAACATCTGTAACCATCTGGGAAGTTCAAACCAGGGACCTTCTCATTTACTACTGACTGTTAAGCCTACAAGTAATTTTCCACAGATCAGGCAGTCGTAACATCACTGAATTCCCATTAAAGTGACGTCTGGGAATTTTACAAAACTATTTACCACAAGGAAGAAAGAAAATTGAAATATATATACCAAAAAGCAAGAGAAAACAAGACAAGGATTGTTTTTCCTATAATTTCATAATTGTTGTAATAAAATCTCTCTTAAGAATTGTGTCTTTTCTGGGAATTACAAATCATCTTGCAAATATTATCTCATTAACTGTTAATCTCCTCGTTCTAAATTATGAAAGAGAGCAAAAAGAACATAATTCTAGAGAAGGAGGTATCAAATGGAACTTATTCACCATTTCAACAATCAGATATTTCATTGACATGAACATTTCTTTTTACTGATCCAGATTTCAGCCCATCCATGTTTTAGGAGAAGGTCTTCTTGAGTTGTTGTAACTAAATAAAAAATAAAAAGCAAAAACATTAAATGAATCACAGTGTACCTAAGTTAGTAACAAGGACTCCTAAAATCAGACAAGGCACAGGGTCAGTTCACAGCCAATGGTGGAGAAGTTTCCAATTTGGCAGGACCCGTCCAATGTGGACCACGGACAGAGCCGACCCCTGGCACAAAGAGCTATCACGGTAGAACATGTCTAATCTCTATCTATCCATCAATAAACATTAAATTAGGATTTAACATCTGGAAAGGGATTTGGAATCTCTTCAGAATTTTACATCTCAGCTAAAATTAGAAACATTAATTGCATTCGGTGGAGGCATAAAATTTTTTAGCGGCTCCATCCCCTTCCCAGATAACTTTGATACTAATTTCATTTTACAAGATTCATTTATTTCTCATTTTTAATATATCAAACCTTTATACTCAATTTATCTCAAAATTGCATGAATTCGATTTAATGTAATAGCTCAATTTTAACTCGTTCTGCTATAAACAAATGAACAAACAGGTTTGTTTTTGTAGGGAGGGGGTTTTTGGGGGGAGGATCCCTACATATCGACAATGGTTCTTCGGCAGCTTAAACCTCTGAGGGTTCTCTGAGACAAGGAAGTGAGTGGTCCAGAGTCTCAGACCAATGTTGTCTCACCAGCCACTGCATACAGTCTCTCTTGGATATGAAACAGAAATGTTTCTAATATTTTCTTTGCTATTCATGTTACTTCATGATAAATAAGCAATAGTGTTTCTTAGCACTGATTAAAGTAGTTTAAAAGTCTGTAGTTCCCTTTACTAAAATCCTGGTTTTCATGATACTAGAGAAACTGTGTTGTGTTCTCTTCTCTTGGATTATCAATTATGGACTTCAATCATACTGCCCATCAGGACTAAAAAAGAAACCTGGCTTCTCCTGGAGTCTGAGGGGCTCCAGGAGCTTGGAAAGCATGGCCTGTGCTCCCCTATGGACACCCACCTCTCGTCCTTTCGGATCCCCTAAGGCCGTCCCCAGGAGACATGGAATCCATGCTGCTTTATTCTTGGAAGTAAAGCCATGGCAATGAATGGTCTCTCCAGCACTGAGTGAGGCAGGATTTGGAGGGGAAAACAAGCCCTGAGATCCCCATTCACTAGAAAGAGCCTGAAAACTCATTGTTGCAGGGACTTATCTTGATTTCAGAGGAATAGCATTGAGATAGGCTTTAGTTTAGAAATTTTAGATAACTGAAGCACAACAAGGTGGGCCCTGTGTGCTGATTTAATCGCATTTGTTTGTCATAGGCAAGTTTTATCTTTTTGTCACTGAAAAATTACATTTTCAAAGCATCAATAAACCATTTAGAGGAAAGGAAATCAAATCACCAAGTATTTGTTAAGTACCTGCTGTATACAAGACACTGCTAAATGCTGGAGGAAGGAGATCCATGTTTAAGTCTTACCTTGGCCTTTCAGTGAATTTTAAAGTTAAAAAGGCCTTCAGGGTCTTACAGTCCAACTCCTACCTAAAAGGAATCTTCACTGTAAGCAGTAAGGCCTTTGCTATCTGGTCGCCCACATCTGGAAACTACAGCTTATCCATTTCCTCCTTATAGTATCTAGAACTGAATGCAGTGTTCTAGCTTTAGAGTGACCAAGGCAGAATCCACTAGGGTTTTCACTTCTAGGTTCCAGAAGCTATAACTCTCTTATACAGACCAAGATTGCAATCACTGAGGGAGTTTTCACATCACTCTGCTAAATTAGAGTGAGCTCTCATTTCTCTAAAGCCTCCAATTCCTTTTCAGGTAAACTTCTCTCTGCCTCCCCTTCTTTTGGAACCCTGAAACAACAAAAACTGATTTTTGTTGCCAAGTGTAGGACTCTCCATTTGTCTCTTTGGGATGTCATCTTATTAGATTCCATCCAATATTTTATGATATTGTCAGTAGATGTCAATAAATGAAGTGGAATAAAGTACAAGAAGACTTAGGAAAGGCTTCAAAAAGCCAAACAGGGGGTTTTACATTTGATCCTGGGGGTGATAGATAGTGACTAAATTTTAGTGAGTAGGGGACATGATTGGAGCTGCTCTTCGGGAAGAACACTTTGGCAGCTGAGGGAATGATAAACTGAAGCTGAGAGAAACATGCAGTAGTCCAGGCATGAAGTGGTAAAAAGACCTTGATCCAATCAATTAATTAAACTCCATTAAACATTTTCTATGAGTTTGGCACTGAAGTCAGTACTGAGAATAAAAGAAAAGCAGAAGTCAGTTCTGACCCTCAAGAAGCTCCCAATCTAATGGGGGAGACTACATGCAAACAATCTATATAAAAGTATAAACAGGAAAAAAATAACAGGAAAGGCTTCCTATAAAAAGGCTTAATTCCACTTTGTTTCCCAACTTTTTGTCATATGCAGATTGGATGATTCTTTGATGTCTTTCATGTCATTTGATTTGATGTCATTGATGTCTTTATCCAAATCTTGACTAAAATGTTGGACTACATCAGACCAGGCAGAAATGCCCAAGACACTCCACAAGACATCTCCTGCTAAGTTGACATTGCGCCATTACTGACTATTCTTTGAGTACAGCTATTTAAGCAGTTCAAAATCCATTTTAACTAGTCCACAGTGATCCATACTAAAATGATATAAAAATTTTTAGCAAATGTTTTGCTAAAATTTAGCGAAATTCTATCTGCAACATTTACTGATGTGTTAAGTATTTTTTTTTTTTTTGCGAATTTTGCGAAAACAGAAAATTTTGGTCCATTTGTCTTGATTTGTTCTTGATAAAATCTTGTTGCTCTTTATAACCACTATTTAATATCCCAGATGTTCATGAACCTTACTTTTAATGGTTTGTTCTAGAATGTCCCCAGAATTCAAAGTTAAATTCTTTAGCTTATGAGTTGCAAAATCTGTTTTCTTCCCAGTCTCCTCTCCATTTCCCACAATCTCTTTTACAATGACTCATCACTTCCATCTGCAGTTCTTGCAGTACCCAGAGATGTAATTATTAGCTGTGAATCACGGGAGTCAGAGGCTCAAGGTTCAAATTCTGCCTTTGATGCTGACTGCTTGGGTGACCTTATTCACTCACCTTCCTGTGTCTCATTTTCCTCCTCCGTAAAATGAAGGGTTTGTTTTAGACATCATCTGAAGTCTTTTCCAGATTTAGCTCTATGATTTGATCTCCTGTTGTCAACTGTAAAGTGAGAAGCTTGAATTTTGCTGTTGTCATTATTCAGTCATTTTTCAGTTGTGTCTGACTCTTCTTGATCTGGGGTGGTTGCCATTTTCTTCTCCAATTCATTTTAAGATAAGGAAACTGAGGCAAACAGAGTAAAATGGCTAGTCTAGATGGTTGAACTAAATGGTTGAAAATGTCCCTTACATCTGAGTCTGTAATTCTGTGACTATAGAGAAAAAAGGGAAGAAATGAATCATCAAACTAGGATTCAGGAGAGTGTCTACATTTAGAAATCAGAAAAAAAGAAACATAAGGAGTAATCAGAGAGGTAAGAAATACCCTGAAAGTTTTGTGTCACAAAAACCGGTGCATAAAATAATGTCAAGAAGCAGGGAGGCAAAAGATAATAACATCAATTTTTTATTTGTACCGAAATCAAAGAAGATGAGGAATAAGACCATTGGCTTTAGCAAGAAGCAAGTCTACAGTGAATTTTGAAGGAACACTTTCACCAGAGTCATGAGGATGGGAGACACCTTCCAAGTGGTTGAGCAGCGAGTGTGGGAGCAGAAGTGGAAGCATCCTATATACTCATGGAAGAGGTGGTCAGGGAGTCAGTGGAAGGATTTTATAGAATAGAACATTATAATAGATATAATAGAACATATATATCTATTCTATAAAATAGAACATTATATGTTCTTCAAGTGGTTATTCTTGTCCTTAATTCTCAAAGGGGACCATGACATCAGGGAGGTGACACCATGATATGCAAATGAATTGGACTGAAGTGAGGAAGGGCTGTGCAAGATCCCCGCTTCACTTTCCCCTCCAGAGCCATCTGGGTCCAATGGTCAGACATAGATCAGGATGACTGGAGATGAACCTGGATGCAATGGGAGATCTGGGTCTATTTAAGCTAGGGGCTTCATCATTGACTTAAGCTGTACCCATTCAATGATTAAGGTAGGGTAGCAATTAGGGCAAAGAATCTCCTCTTTGCCCTGGTCCAAAAAATTTTAAATAAATTAATTAATTAATCTGAGAGGGGAGGACTCTGAGGGTTTCTGACCAAGGCAAAAATGAATGTTATTTACATTCAATCTGAGTCAATTGAGACCCAAACAATGATTAAATAGGGTTTGAGGGAAGGAACCCATGTGGACTGAGAGACAAGGAAAAGAGCTGAAAAAGGACCAGATGATGGAGGAAGGAGAGAGGTCCAGGTTACAGGTGGAGAAGTTGGTCAGGGCCAGACTGGATCAAAGCCATGGCAAGACCATCTCTATAAGTTCATTGTCAGAAAGAATATAACCCTTGACTGCAGATTAGCAAGAAATTTATAATAAGGAGTTAGTTTTACACACACACACACACACACACACACACACACACACACACACAAAGCACAAAATCTGTCATTGTTATCTAGCACAGCAAAGAGAACATTAAAAATTAGAACAAGTTGTCCAAAAATTGCAACTGTAAAACTAACAGTTGGGATATGAATAGGGTCTAGGAAGAAATGAATAATAATCATTGACATTTCTGTCATACTTCAAGGCATATGAAGCATTTTGTAATATCACCTCAACTTTGAAGTATAAGTTGGGAGCTTTTAAAGAGACCTAAATAAACAAAAACGGGCTAAACACCAAAGTTACCGTAGTCGGTGATTTTCTCCACCTTCTCAAATATGTAGAAATGAAATTTGGAACAAAATTTAAACTCTGTGATTAAATATCATTTAAATAAATTGTCAGTCTAAAACTGCCATCTTGTTTTCTAAGTTTAGTTTCTGCAAGAACCTCCCACATGTATGACAATTTTAAGAACAAACAGAAATCCCAAGTCTTCAAAAATGTTTTACTTATCCAGGCCCCAGGGCAAAGGCAATCAGAGATCCTTTGTATAACTGGTTGAGGTACAATTCAATACTTTTTTCATTTTTTTAGTTAGAAAGTAAGAGAATTGTAAGCTCATAAAAGAATTCAGAGACATAATTAAGAGGTGATGGGGACACATTTATGTATCACTTACTATATACTAAGTAATGTGCTAAGTATTTTATAAGTATTATCTCAGTTGATCTCTGGGAGGTGGATGTTAGATCTTCCCTGATCTACAGTTGAGAAAACTGAAGCAAAAAAGTGAAATGACTTGCCCAGGAACACATAGCTAGTAGATGTCTGAAGCCAGATTTGAACTCGGGTTTTCCTGAGACCAGGCCCATTGCTCTGTACAAGTTACCTAGCTGTCCCATCCACCATTGCTACACATTGCTATACATTGAAGGTATTTTTTCTGCTGCAAAGAATACTGGTTCCTATCATCACTTTTCTGCTTTGGGAGAGAAATCAAACACAGATTCATAAACTAAAAACACCCAAAATAAACCAGAAGTGGGAGCTATAATAAGAATGAAGAACCTCAGCATTTTTGCTGATTCTACTTTAAGAATAAATATTCTTTTCCACTGGTATTTTTGGAATGACCCAAATTGAACCTGCTGGCAACTTGCATATGAATCACAGCCTTGAAAGCGCCCAGGTCTGTAGAGACTACTGCAGAGGACAAAGTTATGGAGTTTATAATGGGGAAAAATGAGTTCTTTGCTACTCTCAAGGAGACAAAATGCAGCATGTCATGATAGCCACAGATTTACCCATGCAATAGTGGAGAGCCTCACCCCAAAAAAGCAACCAAAAAATGTTAGACTGTAGGGATGGAAATCAGATCAGTTCAATAAAAGATTCACCATCATTACAGAAACAGGAATTTGCTGGTCCTTCCTCGTCAGAGTCCAAAAGAGCCATAGCCCAATTCAGGGCTTCTCCCTTCCAGGTTGGGTGAATGCAGACCCAGGGGCTTGTGCTGCTGGATGAGAGATTCCTCTGGCTGTCTGCTGCTGTGTGTTGTGGAGAAATGACTTATAAGCAAGTAATGATCACGGAATAAGACATTCCAGCCATAGGCAAAGATCTTTGAAAAAAGAAAAACAATTATGTCGCAATAAAAGATGTGGAGCTCTTTGCAGCTTACCAGGGATCTCAACCACTCTGTTGTGGATAGATGGAGGATTAGGGGTCCAGTGTATCCTCCCATTCCCAAGGTATTTTGAACTGATGGGCTCTGTGCTTCCTCTACCTCTTACTTAAGGTATCCAAGATGAAACTTTTCAGAATAGCCTTCAATTTTATCATATCCTTCTCCAGCAAATTATATTGTCCCTGCTCTATCTCATTAATCTTCTATCTTTCCTTGTTTATTATCCTACTGTCTATAAAGTGCCCATGTCTTCATCATCCTCAAAGAACTCTCACTTGATCCATCCATCTCCACTAACTATTGTCCCATCTTCCTTTTTGTGGTTAAACTTCTTGAGAAGGCCATCTACATTAGGTATCTCCATTTGCTCTCCTCTTACTTGATTCTGAATTCTCTCTGGCTTCCCAGACTATCACTCAACTACAACTGCTGTCCCTAAAATTCTCCTAATGACCTTGTAACTGCCAGATCTAATGGCCTCATCCTCGGTCTCCCTGCCTTCTTTGACACTGTTAATCACTTTCTTCTTGATACTTTCCTCTCTCTAGGTTTTCAAGATACCTCCCTCGTCTCAATATCCTCTTCCACACCTGGACATTCCTTCTCAGTTTCCTTTGCTGGATCTTCCTAAAGGTCATGCCCACTCACAGTGGATGTGTCTCAAGGCTCTGTCCAGGGTGCTCTTCTCTCTCTCAATACCATCGCTAAATTGTGATTTCATTTGTTCCCACAGATTCAATTGCCATCTTTATGTTGATGATTTACTAATCTATTGCTCCAGTTTTAACTTCTCTTTTGACCTCTGTCTCATATCAGCAATTCTCTAATGGAATTCTCAAACTGAATGACATTATCTTTCCTCAAAAACTTTCCCCTCTTTCTCACTTTACTATTACTCTCAAGGGTCCACCCAGGCTCTCAGCCTGGAGTGGAGAAAAGACCTAAGACTGCAACAGCAGGCAATGCAATGATATAGGCAGGAGGTGATGAGGGCCTGGAACAAGGGATGGCAGTGCAGAAGGAGTATATAAGAGACAGCCCAGGCTGTCTTCATCTCAACTGTGTTGAGAATCTCTTAAAAGCAGGGATCAGGATTTTTTTTTTTTTTGCTTTTCTTTGTATCCTTAGTGTTTAGCATTGTGCCTGGCACTTAGCAGACACTTAACAAATATTTGTTGATTCACAGAAATGGAATATTGAATATAGGACTTATTGATATCACCTATTAGATCACAAACTCCATAAAGACAGAAATGAATCTTATTTAAATTTTATTCTCCATAGAGAAGGGACTTATAAAAAATAGTTTTAAAATTGAATTGTGTCTCATCCGTGTCACTAGTAATAAATGAAATTTATTGAAACCCATGTCAAAATATGACCCTAACCTAGGGAAGTTTCAGAATTATTCACCAAATTTGACATTTAGGAAATCACATTAATTCAATTTAGTTTCTGTAAACCAAATGGACATATATCCCCCATCCAGATAATGGAATCAAGACTGTGTTCTCTCAAAATTGTGACTAAAAAGGTGGTTTTCATCAGCTTTGTTTTTTACTGATGCATATGTCAGGGTAAGAGTTAAAGGAGAGGTCTTGGTGAATTACCTGGTCAGATTTGAGCAAACTCCTATGCCCAGGTCAGGTCACAGAAAACCAGTTTGCTCAGCTCTCCAAACCACATCTCGATTTGACCTGAAAGAAAAATGAATGAGCCCATTTGTGTGCTTCTTAATGCAACTTAGGGCAAGAAATCTGAGCACAGAAGCCCAGTGGCCAAAAGACTGCTTGGTTATTTGCTTGCTTAGCTATGTCAACTTTGCATGTTTCTCACATTAAATAAAGGTCCTCAAAGAAAGCACACTTGACAGCAATTTTCATTCTAAACCATTATTTCCTTGTTTCTATATTTTCTTCTGTGTTTGCACCTCAGTATTAGCTTATGGGTTGAGGGGTTTGATGTTCCCAAGTAATGTCCCTATCCATGCTCTTGTTTATCATATTTAATTAACCAGATAGAACCTTATTAGGTTTTAAGCATTATCCAGCACTACCAATGATCTCTTTTTTTGTTTTGTCATAACAACACCCAAAGCAGTCTAATGTGAAAAGCGTACTTATGAGAAAGATTAATCATATTGTAATGAATCACAAAAAAAAAGGTTTTCTCTATAGCTTTCTCTATACAAGACCGACTCAGTCAACCAAAAAGTGAGAAATACAAGCAATTACCTAGTTCTTTAAGGTTATGCAAGGCCAAACATAAAGTGATTAATTTCTTTAATCAAAATAAGCATCTGTTTAAGCAAAATTGACCAAGGCTATGTCTACAAATGCAGTAAAGACTTTGACTTTCAGAATGAGTTTTCTTGACCATAGTTAAATAATGTTGCTTGTTTGCTTGTAATTTTCATGTCGGTGAGATTCTATATGACCAATACTTGTGGGATCTGCTCATGACTGAAATCAAAAATTATCCTATATGAAACATATGATAGGAATCTGTCCTGTTCCTTCACTCCATGACCTGATGTAATCAAAATGATGCTTAAAGTCATGGGGATACAGGGCAGTAGCCAAACTCCCAGCAAACATAGGTAACCCAAGTCATTGCCTATAAATCCACAAGTCAGAATTTGAACTCTGTTCTTCTCTGACTTGGGTAGAAAGAATGGTGTCTTTGGTTAATATAGGCAGCCTCTCTACATGTGCCTCCATGAAAGATTTGGTCACCGTGAAGCATCATGTCTCATCAATATTGCCCAAGTGGGCAATATTCTCACCACCCCAGGTCACCAACTCTTGTCTAAATCCTTCATGTGAATGTGAATACCCCAGCTGCATTACTGATTTTTAACATTTGGAGAATTGTAAAGAAGACATTAATGGTGCTAAACCTCCTTCTGTGAAAAAAAAAAAAAAGATTATTTGTATATCTTTATATTTGAGCTACTATCTCAGGATAGATTTAAGAAATAAGCCTTTTCTATAATTTAAAAAAAATTGTGTTGATTTCTGTTCGATTTTTGTTGTTTTTGGAAATGAGAGAGAACACCAACTTGCCATTTGGGGCTGACTGTGCTGTTTCATTTGTGTGTTTCCAGGCAAACGGACACAGTTTCGTGCATATGGAACATGAGAAAGCGGTCTTACTCCTGAAGAGTTTCCAGAACACAGTAGACCTAGTTATTCAGCGTGAGCTTACTGTCTAAATATTTTTTATAAATAGTGAAGATTCGTCTAATCAGACCTAATGTTCAAAGATAAATTTATACATAGGAAAACATTTTTGCCAATTGCTGGACCAATGGCAAACATTAGTGCCAAATGTATAATACTGTATGTCAGTACTGAGCCTCCTTAAAAATGTTCATTCTATAAATATGACGTTCACGTGGTGATGTATTAGTTCTCATTGTCAGCCTCTGGCTGGGCATTGGTGCGGGGGTTTTGTTTTGTTTCTTTTCATTTTATTTCATTTTTTATCAGATTAGTTTCTTCTCAAAGTGGATTTCCTATAATTTCAGAGCACGGAAGCACACACAAGCTCTTTAAGAATTCCGCTCTCCATCAGAAACACTGCCTCAAAATTGTATATGCCTTTCTATAGAAAATACAGAGATAAAGAATTGTAATTCCCATAAAATATTTCTAGCACAAGTTATATGTTGGCATATATTCAAAAAGAATATAGATAAAATGATATTTTCATAAACTAAACACCTCGGATTGAGAAAGAAAATATATCTTAAAATAAGACTTTACTATGTTGAATCTTTTTCAATAAAATACATGATAATGCCTTATGAAAGTAACTGTACATATGGTATACAGTGTTTATATTTGGTTCCATATTCATTGCTAAATTCTCACCATACAGAGTGAAATGTTTCATAAATTAGCCTTTTTTTCTCTGGGACCTGAATATAAAGAGTCAATATAAAATTAATTAAACTTGCTCAATGCCTTCCACCGAAAGTTGGGAAATGGACAAAAGGCCATTGGCGGGAACTATGATTCTCCACAAAAATAAGCAGTGAGTGATGGGTGGCAGGAAAGTTGCTTTGTTTTCTCCGAGTTTCTCTAATTATACGCAGTAGCCCCTGTGATTCTTTTTGCTGTTGGTGTGGAATTTCCTCGCGGGTCGCATCAGCGGATTTGCTGCTTTTCAGTCATTTCAATGAGCTTTGGGGATCGATAAGCTTCACCCTTGAGAAGGACTGTTTAGCGGAGAGCCATTGGTGGGAGCTATATTTGAACTCTAACATTGAATATCAACTTCAAATGTGTTATCCCAGAGCTGTGGTCTGCTGTAAGATTCATCTCAGAGCTTGCCTTTTGACCAGGGCTGGAGACAATCCCAAATTCATCTCAATCGCTCCTGGTCCAAGTGTTTAAAGCTTTTTAATTTTTCTTCTCCAGAAATAATGGTACGGAACTCTGGCGTTCCTTTACCGCCGGATTGGCAGGCCGATGGGAGAGTTCGGGGATCTTCAAATTCTCGACATTTTGTAGTACGAGTGATGGAAAAACTCTCCATTTTCTAATCCTATTTACTATTTCTTTGTGTTTTTACTCATCCACTTCTTTAAGATGCCCCGTTGGAAATCCTACGACAAGCCTGCAGAGCTTGCACTATTCATGTTCCTTCTCGTGTCAGCATGGCTCTTTAGGAGCAAACCGAGATCCCCGTTGATTTTCCAAGCTGCTGTTTCATGCAGTGTGTGCATTGCATACTGTGTCACCACAGCTCTGAGGACGCTATTTGTAAATGAACTGTTTTCCTACGTCCAATGAGAATATGTATTTTTGTAGGGTCTATTAAAATAAGTTACTCTCCCAAGAGCTGACATGGTATTTCTTGGCAAGAGAAACTGTCACCCGGTTTAACTGTGAGGAGCCAGTGGTTAAACAGGGCTGCAGCGAGAAATAGGCGTTCCCTTTTGGGTGGATGCCCCGTCTGCTGTTACTCAGCGTCACCGGGATGTGACACACAGTTTATAGGGGTAGTGAGGACCACAAAACTAAAATGGGGGCCAATTGGAGTTTCACACGAGGAGGTGACTTTCTGCATCACAATCAAGAGGCAGTTTGTGATGTGACAGCCTTCCTCCATTTTCTTTGCTACAACTCACACCCCTACATCCAGAGCCAAATAAAATAAGTGTCACGATTTCATGGATATACTATCATGTTATTGGTGATCCTTGTTGATCTCATTGAATCCTTTCTACCAAAAGAAAAAAAAATCTCATAAATATGGCTTTGATGGTAGGCAAACTGAGGCTGAGAGAGAACAGTAGCATAGAGGAAAGGGTCAGAAAGGGACCTTATGGCCTTCTGGCCCTTCTTATAAATATCACTGAGAGATACCCCCCTCCCCAATCCCAGGCCCGCAAGAGGGATTTTTGAAAACCATAACTCTGTGGGCCCCAACGGGCTCCGTCCTCGCCAGCACTGTGTCATTCCTGTCAACACCTCTACTGTTGCTAGTATACCAACATTCAAGCCTTTGGCCAGTGCCTTGAGTTAATCTGCTGGGTCTGAGGTAGGAAGAAGAAAAATGGAAGCAGCGATCCGGTGGAAAATGGCTTACCAAACTCTCCCGCACTCCGTTAACCAGCTTCTTAATGAATCTTGTGCGCTGGAAAAGGCAGCCAAGGAAAAGGAAGGACTGGCAAGGGGAGTCAGTTGGATTTGGTGAAGGTGACCCATGAGTTTAGAAGAATTGGATTGACTGCGTAGGTCAATGGGCTGGTGCATCCATTTTTCAATGAGCACCTGATTGACTCCCTGTAAACAGCCAGGAGAGTAAGCTCTGGAATATTCCAAGATCCAAAAATATCATAATCAAGGAGGGCCATGGGAATACTGAAGAAGCAAGTCAATTCTACCTCTTTAGAGTTGGTCTTAATTAAGAATCCGGGTCTCTGAAGGGGCTCTGATAGTATCTGGAGCAGACGGATTCTGCATTTTCAGAAGGAATAGAATGAGGATGTGGGAAGGATAAGGAGGGAGAACAGAAATCCTAGTGTCTGGGAGGGCATTATAAGCCAAATAAGTTTTTGAAACTAGGTACAAGGCTTATAAAACAGTTTAATTCCTTTTTAAAAATCATAATACAATCCCTTTTTTGCATGCTAATCACTTCATACTTTGACACTTCAGTCACCTGGACCACGATAACTTTGAGACATATAGATAACAATACATACCTACATATATGTGTGTGTGTGTGTATGTGTATTTATATGTTCATATATGCATGTATACACACACCTATATAATCCACACATCTACAGGTGAGAGAGTTGATCATAAATTATTTGCTCCATTGAGCATTGCTCTCATATGTATTTCACTATGATTTTTAAAAATGTTTAACTCATTATCGCTCTGAAACTTCACATCAGAAGATATGGTTAAAGATCCACATCTTCTTCATTACTTAGAATTTTAACGATAATGAGCTCAGTGAAGGTAGTGATCGCCAGTATCACCTCAGAGGCAGACAGACTAAATGAACAGAACAGGAGACAACCATTCATCATCTCCACCACAGCCCCAAATAATAGAGAATAGGAAAAAAAAAAAAAAGTCTTACGAGGAGACCAGGAACAGAGAATAACTTCCCACTCCCAGCACTTGGGGTTGTGACTTTTTAATGTACTGATCATGTAATGGTTGGGTCATCTAGGGCACGCCGTAAGGTATATAGACAGGACTCCTCTCCACAAGTTCAAATCCAGACTCTGGCACTTTCTAGCTACGTGACTCCCGGCAAGTCATTTCACTCTGTTTGCCTCAGTTTCCTCATGTGTAAAATGAGCTGGAGAAGGAAATGGCCAACCCCTCCAATATCTTTGCTAAGAAAACCCCAAATGGGATCATAAAGAGTCAGATAGGACTGAAAAAACAATTGAACAGCAATGGTCCCCTGCACTTTTTTCTTTATCCTTTTTTTAGATGGTGTGATCTTTAGGGTGGGGACCCTGTTTTGTCTCAGTTCTCTGGTCCCTCTGGCCCGTACTATAATGCTCTCAGTACACTGTGGGAATTTAGTCAACAAGCACTTTTTAGGTATTTCTCTGGGCCAGATACCTTTCTAAGCTCTGGGTCGTTCCCTTATGGAACTCACGTTCTAATGGAAATGGCAATGAGGAACAACTATGTGTATACAAGATAGAGACAGAAGAGCTGGAAAGAATTCTGGGGAGGGGGGAAGGGGGAACCTTTGGCGCCCAGTGGGAAGGGATCAGGAATGACCTATTGCAGAAGAAGCCAGGAACTCAGGATGGAGAACATTCCAGAAAAGGGGGAAAGCCAGGGAAAATAAGGACTTGGGAGATGGAGTTTCTTGTGGGGAAGTAGCCAGAAGGCCAGTAAACCCAGAGAATGTGGGGAGAAGGGGCAAGATTGCGAAGTCTAAACAGAAGCTTTTCTCTTTAATCCTGAAGTTTGCTCCAGTAAAGCCTGTAGAATTAATGAGGGGAAAGGGAAGTGACAGGATCATTAAATAAGTGATATGATATAGTTGACAGATACCCCATAGATTCTCCTTCTTGATTTAAAATTTTGCAAAGAATTTACACCCTGCTAAAGACTCCCAGAAGTCTTCCTCTCTCGCCAACCACATTTCCCAGTTATCCATTAAGAAGAAAACATGCTTTGCCTACATTTCCTGAAATTTATGGGCAGAATTTCTTTGGTGTTAACCTAGGCTTTTGTCTAGGAAGCTGCTTGTATACAGTTGGTGCTTAGCTCAGGAATCAATGCTGCCCAAAGCAATAAACGTCTCTCCCTCTGGTCTTGTGGGAAACCAGTAGGATCCCTTTCTTGCCCATATATACATTTTGGTGAACTGTTCTAGCTCTCTCTAAGTGAGCCCCAACTTCCCAGGTGGAGATCAGTTTTCTGGGGGAAATAAGGAAGTTAGGATAACATGTTCTACCCATAACCCTCTATGGGCTTCACCCAACTGTGCCTATAATGGTTGTACCATATCATGGTGGTGGATAACGGTTCTGAAATGGAAAACAGGTTCCCCTTTAGATCTACTTCTGTTCAAACAAGCTTGTTCCTACCCCATTGGCTAAATGTTCCAAAGATTCCCAGTTGACTGGTTGGGTATCAGACTGAAATTTCCTTTTTCTAGCATTTCCTCTAAATGTTTGCAGCATCCAATAATATTTTTGTAAACCTTCTCAGACTGTAAGTCTTCATCTGGAAGGAACCTTAGAAAGATTCAGCCTGACTGTGTATAAGATTCATTCACAAACAGCAAATTCTGGTAAAAGTCCAGGCCCATATTCCAGTCTTGGCTTGACCTTATCTTGAATCCAGCTCCCATTTGCACAAGGAGCCATTCTGCTGGAAGGGCAGGAGGGAGAGCTCGGGAGAAAGAGAGAAACATCGTCTGAGTCCAGCGTTAGGACTTCTTTTCTTACATGTTGAAAGGACAGCCCAAGAAGCAGGATCCCCAGTGCACACAGTGAGGGGGGCTCCTGGAGAGCTGAGCTGGGACGTGGGCAGCTGCAAGTATGGGTGTTCTCTCTGAAGCCGGGCATGTCTGCACATACCCCTACCCGCCTTGTGCTACAGACCATTTGTTGAGCTTGTTGCCTTATTCTAATAGAGCCGGTAACTCGGTGTTACAGGTGATGAAATCAGAAGCAGAGGTGGACTACCGCACACTGGTGTGGGTTCATTATTTTTATGAGTTAGGAGTGGTGGAGGATGTAAGCCTGAGGGGGGGAGGGGGAGCCATCCTCCTCACCCCCAGAGATAAGAATTATACATTTCAAAGAAAATTTAAAAACTTGGGATTGTGTTTAACTGGGCAGGATGGTGGGATGGATAGAACACTGTGCTGTGAGTCTTGGAAGTCAAATGCTGCCTCCAGTCTTTGGAAACAATCACTGAAACTCTCAGGGCCTCGGGCATTTCCTCAAATTCGTCTAGGAAGTCGCTGACAAGTTGTGGGGTTTTTGTTTGTTTTTGAAGAAGCTGTCCAGGGTGCTGCAATCATAGACCCCGCTCTCCCCAACCCCAGGCCATTTCTCAGCAAACAAATCGATTGGATTTAATCAAAAATGACTACACTTCCCCCCAGCTCCCACCCTGTCCCACCCCCATCCCCCTGTTCTTGGTTTGGAAGTATTCCTCCCCATCCATAAATATTTTGGCTTCCCTTACCAGGGCATTTGCAGAAAAAAGTATCCACAAATAACAGTAAGAATATCTGGTATTTTTAATAGCACTTTAAGGTCGGCCAAGCACTTTACAAATGTTAACAGATTTTATCCTCACAATCGCTCCGGGAGAGAAGTGCTGTTATCATCCCCATTTTATGGTAAAGGGAAATGAGCCAAACAGAGGTACAATGACTTGCCCAGAGTCACCTAGCAGCTAAATGTTTATGGCCAAATTTGAACTCAAGTCCCACAGTCTGCATCACCTAGCTTACACACACACACACACACACACACACACACACACACACACACACACACACTCAGAGCTTAATAAAGAGCATGATATTCATATGCATATTTCAAGACTCTCTTAATACTCATCTAAAACTTGCCTTCTCATTTCAGCAAAACAATTGTCAACTCTAGTTCAATATAGTTTTTTCTTCCTTCTTTCCTTTCTTTCCTCTTTCCTTCCTTTCCTTCTTGCCTCCCTCCTTCCTTATTTTCTTTTCCTTTTTCCTTTCTTCCTTCTTTTCCTTCCCTCCATTCCTTCTATCTTTCTTCCTTTCCTTCATCCTTCCTTTTTAAACCTTTCTTCTTTCCTTATCTCCTTTTTCCCTTTGCTCCCTCCCTCCCTTCTTTTCCTCCTTTCCTTCCTCCCTCCTTGCTTTGTCCTTCCTCTACAACTAATTGCATCCTTATTGTGCTAGATGCTACGAGGGACACAAAAATAAATTAGACATTGTCTGACTTTATAATCTACTAGTGTTCTATCAAGTAGGGTAGATAAGACATATGCACAATTCTAATTCAGAAGAATTAAAAAAATAAATCCCTTTTCTTGACCAAAGTCTACATCATTCTGTCAGGACCAGCATTTCTGAGGTGATTTTTTTTTCTGCTCATATCTCACTAGATTTGGATATGAGTCACCCTAAAATTCCTCAATCGCAATGTCCTCTTGGAGACCAAGTTAATTTGGAAATATCCTGAAACCACAGTTTATTGAGAGGAAGGGGTCTCTGATGATTTTCATCCTAGTGAAAATAAATCCAAACTCCCTGAAGTCCCTAAGTTGACACTATGTCTTGGAATCTCTGAAATGTAATCCACAATCTGTCCTGTTGAGTCATTTCAAAGTAAAATGAGAAGGTACAACAGTGAAGAGGGACACTCCTCTTACCACAGCACAAGATTTGGCTGCCCTTTACCTGATATCAGAATAAAGATAAATCCCAGTATCTGCAAAGGCATGGAGAGTTTGAATGGAGATAGTTCCTCCAGTTGAGTGTTCCAGAAAAGATCCCTAGGATCATTGACTCCTAGAGGAGAGAGACCCTAGTGTTGTCTAGTCCCATTCTTCCTTCCTTCCAACTTTCCTTCTCCCTTTGCATCCCACTCAAAGATGTCATGAGTTGAACAGATTTCCAAAGGGCTGCCTTGACAGGTTGGGATGCTCTCCCTCTTCTTCACTTACTATCATCCATATACTATGTTGGTATCTTTCTTCTTCCCATGATATCTGTACCTCATCCAAACATCATCCTATCTAAATGACATCTACCATTGGTTCCTACAATGTTTCATATGAATTGACCTAGCCAAGAGAATACAAATTACTTCTAATTCCCCAAATTAATCTCTGCTCTGCTTTCTATAATTTCACACTGTAAACCACAAACCTTTGAAGACTTTAAGCCCCATATTAAAGCAGGGACTTTTCTGCTGACCTATCATCTAAAAATTCACCAATCCCAAAAGAAAATCCATTATCTACTGTAATTTTGCTTCCTCATTTCTGGATTCCTCTGGAGATCCTTGATTTCTCTGAAATGGAATTAGAAAAGATCATATAATTTGTTTCTACTTCAGCATAAACATTTTGGATAAATAATATTGGCTGTTTTTATTGGAGAACAAAAGAATAGTGTTTTTTAATGGCTTGAATTTAGTCCATCCCTTGTGTTTAATTCCTTGTTTGGGATTTTATTTAAAAAAAAACAGCTTGATCAAACCATAGGTGGTATTTATTGCATCCATCCATTGGGTCCATTTCACTTTATATCTGTAAAATAGCTGATTCTCAGTTAATTAAAACAAATTTTATTAACTGCCCTCTAAGTACAAAGCTCATAGTCAAATCAATTCAACAAATCTTTATTAAGCCCCTACCATGAGCTAATTAGGGATCTAACTGTATTGGATAGCTTTTGACAAGGAAATCTTCCCCACCCCATCCTTCTTTTAAAGACATAGAAGGATCGGGGCTTTTAAAAAAATATCTTTCAAGCTTATTTCAACACATACTTTTCTTTAAACTGTTATTTCCTTGTGACTGCTCTTACCATGTATAAGATCTAACTAAAAAAAAAAAAAGATTCTTATGGCAGTGCTTTGGGATAGCCCCGAGGCACAGTCCACTTGAACTTGAATTGGCTAACAAAGCTGGCAAATCCCACCTTGTGTATCCCTGTAGTGAAGAAAGTCAATATGATGGCCAATCTCTTGAAGGGCACAGAATCTCATGGGGTAAGAGAAAATCATAATTGCTTTGTTTAGATCTTTCCTCTGAGAATCTGAGTCAAACTGTGACCTGTTCATTTTCAATCAGAAAGGGAGTTCATCTACTAAGAAGTAAGCCATCACACCCTTTTCCCCATGGTTGGACAGCCAGAGGATTCAGCACCCTGGACAGATCATTTCAGGGTAACTGCTTGCTCACACACTTTCCCTAGAGAGAATTCTTGACCTCAGAGCTAAGCGTTGTCATGTAAATCATGATAATCTGATCATATTTTCTTCCCTCTCTTTTTCTAATTTGGTTTTCAAGCAGAATTGACTAAGATGTTCCCATAAATAAGATCCATTTGTTTTCCTTGAAGTCAATTATCCTGTTCTGGTTCTACTATTCCTCCTTGGTCTTGGAGGAAAATGTGATCATTTCCGACCTTATGGGTTTCTTGGTGGTAATTTTTCTGAAAGCCATTGTTGAAGTACAAATGATGAGAACTTCCTATTTTAAATGAAAAATTCTAGGTGACTTTGCCCCCTCTTGTTATTGTTTGAGCATGATAGGGTTAAGGTGTGTGATCTTTTGCTCTCTTGGAAGACAAGACAAGACCTTTGTGGTTGTTGTTGCTGATTGAAGTGACGGCTTCCACAATTATTGAGATTTTCATCATTTGTCGTGATTCTTAGATGGTCAAGTAGGAATGCCCTGGAGGGGAATGTACAGAGGAAATGTCTACATGGGAATACACAAGTGGGAATTGTGAAGACTTCGTTGATTCATTCATTCATTCAACAAGCATTTTTTAAACAATTAGCTGATGGGGTGCTCTGGGGTTACAAAAACTAAATTCCTTTCCTTAAGGATCCTGCATTTTATTGAGGGTGGAGAACAACTTATACATAGAAAATGAAATGCAAAGTAATTTCCAGGAGAAGTAACTGAGGGGAAGGGGGAAGGATCAGGCTGATTGAAGTGATGGTTTCCACAATTATCGAGATTTTCATTAATTGTCTCGAGTGGAGAACAACTTATACATAGAAAATGAAATGCAAAGTAATTTCCAAGAAGAGTAACTGGGAGGAGGGGGGAAGGATCAGGAAGGTTTTCTATAGGAATTGGCACTTGAACTGAGCTTTGATGAAAGCTGGCTATGCTAGAAATCAGGAAGGAAAGGCATTACAAGCATGAGGGGCAGTCTGTACAAAAACCGGCATGGGAGATAGCACGTCATATATGGCAAACAATAAGCCAATCGGTTTGGCTAGAAGGAAAAGCATGTTCAGGAAAGTTAAGTGTGTTCAACACTGAAAGGGGTGAAGGAAGTAGATTGTGAAGGTCCCTAAAAGCCAAAATTAAGAGTTTATATTTTATCCTTATCTGTAAATTGGGGGTGATAATAATAATGGTGCCTACTTTACGGGTTGTTGGGGATCATATGAGATAATATCTGTGTAATCTTTAGTGCTATAACAGTGTTAGCTGGAGTTAAAGTGGAGGAGGTACAGTGAGAGTTTGGGGAGCCCATGAGGAACAGGATCAGACTGAGGCTTTTGGGAGATTACTTTGGCAAATGTTGGATTGAAGTGGGGCAAGACTTAAAGCAACGATTCCAATTTGCAGGCTGTTTCAATACTCCAGGCAAACATGATAAGGGCTTGAACTAAGGAAGCACCCACAGGATAAGAAAGAAGGGGGTAGTTGGGAGAGATGACTCCTGGAGGGTCTCATGCCAGGCTGGCAGAGTGTTGTCCAGCATGATAGAAAGTAATGCTTCATCAAATGCAAACACCCTCTGACCAGGAATAAGTTGATCACTTGGAGTATATTTAGACCTTCAGACTAAGCCATTCACCAACTCTTTACTCCAAATCGCTACAGCCTTTTCAAAGAACCTAGAAACTTGAAACTCACTTTCCCCTGTGCTTTGCACCCCTTTGCGGTCTTGTCCATCCCCTTGGGTTTCTCTGCCTGCTTGCCTGATCGCCCCAGGGAAATAGCCACACATCATACTCAAAAAGATGACTTGTGAAAATGTTCAAAATTGATTCTGCTGATAATCAATTTCCTATTGATAAAGGAAAACAACCTATTTTGAATTCGATTTTGATTTTTTTTTTAATGGAAAGACGCTACTTGGTATAAATAGAATGAGAGTTCTCATTAAGCTTCAAAGGCCCTCACAAGAAGCCTCACTAATGATTCCTCTATTTCAGTTCACAAATTTCGTGATGGGGCATGAAAACCATAGGAGAGGAAGCGTATTTGTCTTCTGGGGACAATTAGCACACTAACCTTTTATTTTTAAACATCTGGAGGAAGAGACTCATCTTAAACTCTAGGGCAGCTGTGTCTAGGGAGCGATCTAGTCTCCTTATAACCACATAACAGCAGGAAAACAGTATGTTGCTTTGGGGTGAAGCTTTCCGCCTCTTTCTCAATTTTTCCAGCATCTCAGATCCAGAAAAGATCAAAGAGGTGAGATGAGGTTAGAAATAAAGGTGGGGAGGAGGATCAGATGCAGAGTATAAAGAAAGAGAAAAGGAAAGTGGAGGAAAAAAAAGAAAAGAGAGGAAAAGGTAGAAGAGATTCTTCCTCACAAATTTACCTGGGCCCTGGAACCCAGCAGTCCAACTGAAAGATCTTCTGATCTCCTGGCCCAATCTAGGAGCAGGTTGGCAAATGTTTAATGATCAGCTTTCCTATATATATATATATATATATATATATATATATATATATATATATATATATATATATATATATATATATAATATGCATTTTAAAGCTTATTTTTAAGTTTAATATGTATGGTTATACTTTCTCTAACATTATATTAAATTTAAACAATCAACAAAATAGTAAATTAAGCCCTAGTTTGTAGTTTGCTGATTTCCACCGAGGCATAAATTCTCACCCTGGAAATGGAACAGTAGCTTCTTGGGATCCACACACTCATGTATGAACCCTCATGAAACATCCCCAGATGTTCCTCCTTTTGCTCTTCAACCAGGTAAATGCTGTCTCCGTGCTAGCCTGATTTCTCCATCTCCTTCCTCGGCGTTCCTGGACCTCTGGTTTCTTTCTTGCTCTTCTTAAGAGAAACATTTTCCCATCCCTAGTCAAATAGCTTCTTTCAGGAAATGGAATTTAATCTGGACTTAGAAGCAAGGTAGATGGCTGCTTGAGAGGGGAAGGTGATGCTTAGAGATGCTGGGGCAGATGCTGATGCTGATGCTGACCCGAGCAGTTCCGATTCCAAACAACAGCTTTACTTAACGGGATCAGCCAGCATTGCCCCCATCTCCTGAGACAAATGGACACTGAGAACAAATCAGCTAAGAGGAAGAACACATCGAAGCCAGGCTGTGCTGACTGGCCTCTTCCTTTTCCTTTTACCGTTGTTCTTATACACCGTATAAAACTAACATGATTCGACCACGATCTTTAATGGTCGCTTTTCTCCCTATCATTGGGTCAGTCCTCAAACACCCCACATCCAGTTCTTTAAGAAAACAAATTGAGGCCAGAATAATTGGGCCCCACCACTTTAGGATCACCCCCACCCACTTATGTGGTGACAATCATAATGCTTCAAAGACCTGTCGTTTCCTTGGGAATTGAGTTAATCACACAAATCCCAACCCAGAGGCAAGCAGGTGGAGGGTTGTCCTGGCTGGAAAAGAATCCATCTGCCTCTCAAATGATCAAATGATCAATCTCATGGGGGACCTGCCTAGAATTTTCATCAGCACAGAGTGGGAAGAGCTGGTTTCTCTGTCCTTTAGTCTTGGAGAGTTCCGTGGGCCCCTGAGAAGTTAACAAGATGCACTCGGACTCACTCAGCCAGGATGGGTCAGAGATGCTCTCACTCCAAGCTTCCTGACCCCAAGGCCAACCTTTTGACTATTAAGTCACTGAGGGCATAGGTATGTGTGTGTGTTTCAGGTCATTTTTATTCATCAAATCAATAAAAGAAATTAAAAATTAAGTAACCCTAATTTTTTTGAAAAATAGATTTATTTTCCAACTCTCTATAACCTGACCCCCCCCCTGGTCCCCAAATTGAGAAAAAGAAGAAGAAAGCTCCATCACAAACCTGAGTAACCCAGAAAACAAGCGTCTCTGCATTTCCCTCTCTGGCAAGAGGCAAGTAAACTATTTCATCTTCAAGCATCTTTATTTGTGATAACCTTAATTTTAAAAATTTACAATCATGTTTTACTTTTAAAATAAAAACTTCAGAGAAAGGAAAAACAAAATGCCATTCATTGGGGGAGAGATAAAGGTGTACCCAGCACAGCCTGTAAGCACATTTAGAACTAAACTAAAACTAAAAAAAAAAAGAATTCAAATGAAAACAAG
Source organism: Antechinus flavipes (assembly GCF_016432865.1). NCBI lineage: Eukaryota > Metazoa > Chordata > Mammalia > Dasyuromorphia > Dasyuridae > Antechinus > Antechinus flavipes. The sequence goes on along the minus strand of NC_067401.1, from coordinate 457,007,760 downwards.
ACACATATTCGTGTCAGGAAGATGCTAAAAGTATTCTTTAGTTTTATTGTTATTTCTTTTTGGAACAAAATAGCTAGCAAATAGTTTTTAAAATAGGCATAAATTTTAAAAATATGAGTATAATTTTTCCATTTAAGATGAGATGTCTCACAAGAGCAAATCAAATAGTGAAACTTTTATGAACTTAAAAGTGAGCACCAGAAATGTGTAGCCAGAAATAAAAATAGTGCTTTAAAGGAGGAAACCCATTTCTGCTTGCTCTTGGGTATTGGGAGCCTTCAGGGGTCATCGAGACCAACTTCCCCCTTGTATTTGGACCATTCTCAAGGCCATTTTTAAAACCCTCTTGAGAAAGACTTGCTGCCTCTTCTCTCAGTGATCCATTCTAAAATGCCAGTAGACTCATTGTTACAGCCCATTTAGTTCAGCTTTGCATGCAGCCTGGGTCCCTTCTTCTTGCTCTTCTGTCAATGCAGACATCAAATTGACCGCTGGTCAGAGGCTGGTCAGAGGCGCCTAACTGGGTGACAGAAGCCGTCTCTGCACCTCTGACTTTGGTTTCAGAGTTTCCCTTCAGAGGCTTTCTATCTGTGCCGGGGAGCAGCATCACAGCGGCCGAGGGGATCTCTTCTGGGAGTTTACTGCCTTCCAAACCTCTTCCCAGCAACAAGGTGAAACAGCATCCCCACCTGTCATTCCATAGAGAATCATCTCTTTGTCGGCCAAGTCGAACGCCATCCTTTTAAGATGAGATGAGGTGGATCTGTCACTTCTGAAAATGCTTTTCCCTCCCAAATTCTAAAATATATCAACCATGAAAAAGAAGGAAGCTCCTTGAGGGCGACATAGAAAATGCTGCTGAGGACTCAGAGTTCAGACTGACCCGGTGTCTTCACCTGGGTTCCCAGAGGCTGGAGTCAGTGGTCTGCTTCCGGGACTTCTGAGTTTGCTACATTTCTTAAGAGTTCTTTGTGTTCCCACCTACCATCTCTAAGAGACAAGGCTTTAATTGGATGCCTGAGGAAACCGTCTATTAATTGGGCTCCCCTGGACCAACCCAGGCCGAGCTGCCATCTTGGAATCATAGAATCAGCCGGGAAGGACCTCAGAGATGATCTGGCCCATCCTCCGAGGGGGCAAAGAATCCCCATTAGGGGATGCTTGACAAGTGGACATCCGCCTCTGCTTGCAGACCTACCTCCCAAGGCACCTGAACAGGAGAGAGGGACTTTCTCACTTCCACTGGGGCCCCGCTTCATTTTCCCACCAGGTAGCTTAGCCACACTTGTCCTTCCTTGCTCTATCCCTTCCCCCTTTCTTTAGTCAGAGCTGAAAAAGGGAGAGTGCAATCAGCCTCGATTCATGTCTGCCCCGTAACTTGTGAAGATCCGGTCCAACCCAATGGAACTTTACCCTTGATTGCCTTAGCGGGTCCGCTTCCCAAGAAGAGCTCTTAGCAAACTCCTTTCTCTCCCTCCCCTCGGTCCAGGAAAGCCATTGACAACCCTTCCTGCCTGTCCCTCAGGTCTGCCTATTTGATCATAATCCAAGTTTGGGGACCAGCACAAGGCAGAACAGCCCAGGTGGATCTAAAAATGGGAGTCTGGAGTCAAAGGCTGTCGTCTCCTTCTGTCTTTCTGACCTTGGGCAAGTACAGAGGTTTCTTTGCTTGGTTCTTTGTTATTTTGGTCTCGGTCTGTGAACTCATTGTGTGGCCAAACTGCCTCCACCCATGAAGGTTACCCACTGAGCTATAATTCAGAGCCTTAAGATGCCTTACAGATGACAGGGGATCCCTCAGCTGGTCTGTCAGAGGCAGGACTGGATCAGCCCATGGCAAGTCTCCCTTAGAACACCACGCCACTCGGTTTTCCTAGAAAGAAAGACCATTCTTGACTCCTCCTTCTCTCTGTCAGCTAAGAAGTCACCAGTCAGGGTCACCTAGACAACTCCAGGCTACGATACTCATCCTTTCCAAAGAGAACTGGAAGTCATGGATAACAGGAGATCCCTGGCTGCAAGTGATCCCTGGCTTCAGGAGATCCCTGGCTTTAGGAGATCCCTGGTTTCAGGAGATCCCTGGCTTCAGGAGATCCCTGGTTTTAGGAGATCCCTGGCTTCAGGAGATCCCTGGATTCAAGTGATCCCTGGCTTCTGGAGATATTTGCTTTCAGGAAATCCCTGGCTTCAGGAGATCCCTAGTTTCAGGAGATCCCTTATTTTAGGAGATCCCTGGCTTCAGGAGATCCCTGTCTTTAAAAGACCCCAGGATTCATGATCCCTGGTTTCAGGAGATCCCTGGCTTTAGGAGATCCCAGGCTTCAGGAGATCCCTGGTTTTAGGAGATCCCTGGCTTTAGGAGATCCCTGGCTTCAGCTCCCTTTCAGAATATTGATTCCCTGAACCTTAATAAAGAGACCCTTCCATGAAACAGTCAGAGCATGTTGGGGATTTTACAGGTTCTTCCTTATTTTCCCTACTAAGAATTCCATCAAAAATGATCAGCATCACTGTCCATATAGAACTTTGCCTCCAACCCCAATGATCAGTATTCTAAAGAGAGCAAGCCCTGGGCCACCCTGCTCCGATGGGGCCAGTACCCGTGGGGCTCTCTGTGGACCCTTAGGACTCAGCAGCAGCAGGCTGCCCCTCGCTTGCCCCCCACATTTCCAAGCCCATCCTGTCTCCTTCTCTGGGCAAACATGGAGTCCGAGCCAGGAGTGCAAGCACTCGGAGGCGCGGGGAGATTCCCGGGGGATCCGGGGTCCTGGAGTCAGGAAGATGGGAATTGGAAACTTAGGGGCCCCGAAATGCTGGGCAAGTCGCTTTATCTTTGTCTGCCTCGGCTTCCTCAACTGTATACAGCGCTGACTTCCCAGGAGGCTGTGAGAAATCCATTAGATTATAATTGTAAAGGGCTTGGCGCAATGCCGGCGCACAGCAGGGGCTTTAACGATGCTTGTTTGTCGTTAGAAACCCACGTGCCAGATCTTGGCGGCGTGGGCAGATGTGTGGCTACCTGCCGGTGGCTCAGGGCTCCGAGGGGACATCCTGGGAGATACAGGTCAGTCATTTAAGTCATTTCATTTAAGTCAGTCCGTATGGTATGGAGCCAAGGACATTGCGGTTCCTTTCCCCTCGGGGCTTATTTTCTATCTTTTCTCATCCTTATAATCCTTCTCTGGTTCAGGTACAAGTTGACCCCATGAATCTTTAACTTTGCAACCAAGAACCAGATATTCGAAGAGTTAAAATGGCCATTTCTCCCCGGCATCCTTCAGTTTGTCAAGTCCTCCTTTGACGTGTTCCTCTGGCGCTGCCGGCCACAATCTGCCTCGAAATCTCCTCCTTCGGTCATTTGTCCGCATGGTTTGATCACTCGGAGTTGCTCAAATCTGTCTTCATCAGCTTGCCCGAGAAAATAGGGAGATCGGTCCTGGTCATCTTTGGGAGGGAGGAGGCAGTTGCTGAAGGGCTCAACAATCAATTAACAATTGCCTCCTATGTGCTCGCTCTCAAGATCCAGAGAAAACAAAAACCAGCCCCTGATCTCCCGGATTTAAATCTTACTCGGGGGTACTTGTTGATAGAAAAATTAGTGTAAGAGATATAAACTAAATCGGCCTTTATTGAAGGGAGGTTGGAACTAACAACTGGGTGAATGAGAGAAGATGTAGATCCAGAAGGAGGAAGGGCATTCATGAGAGAGTACAGCTTCCAAGAAGGGACAGAGAGGAGAAAGAAAAGGTCCTTGTAGGGAACAGATGGGAATACTTACTGTCTAATCCCTCTGGGAAGAAAGCCTGGAAGCATAGTGGGAAAGGCAATGGGGAAAGTTTCGGGGGCAGGAGGGAGGTTTGGTTGACCCTAGGCTTTAGGAAGGAGAAAATGGCAACTCAAGGAGAAATGGTATTCATGAGAACACCCAGGAGTCAGTCTGCAGAAACTACCTACTTTATAGTACATCCCCCTCTCCCAACCCATCTCCAACCTGTTGTTTATTAACCATGAGCACTGGCAAACCCAAGGATGTACAAGTAAGGATGATGCACTCCTTCCTCCTCCTCCATCTCTGGTCCTGAGCACAGAAGGACAAATCTGAGTCACAAATTTCAGGTTGGGAGGGAGCTGAGACTCACTGAGTCCAAAACACCTGCATTTTACAGAATTTAGAAAAGGGAGAAAGGGGCAAAAGTGGCATTCAAACTCACGACACCTGACTCCAAATCCAGGACTCATTCTTTCCCCGCTCCCAGTACTGAGGACTTAAATTATGAGATTAAGAACTATTCCTTTTCATTCAACCTTCAGTAATTCTGAATGTGTTCAAGGGCTCTTTTGAGAAGAAGGAGATAGATTTTTGCAAATAGTCCAAAAAATATCCAGGCAATACAATTAAATTTGGGGAAAGAATCAAATTTGAAGTATATAATGATTTCAAAGATGAAAAAGATGAGTTTTTAATGTGGCTGATCAATTCATTTTAAGATCAGAAGAAAAGTCAAGGTACCCAAACATTTTAAGTATTACTGAGATAATTGCATAACTTTCCAGTGTGATGACTATAAAAGGAAAATACCCATTTGTGTGATTTTAAACTCCAATATGTTTGCTTTTAAAATAGATTCTATTATATAGTCCCCAAAAAAGGGAACATTTCTGTTCATTTTAACCAGATTTTGCCTATTAAGAAAAATGAAAGGTTGGACTGGGGGGAAAATACCCGATATTTCATTTGATTTTTTTTTCTCCTCTCCAGCCAAGTGATTCTGTTCATATGCTGATGGATTTTTTCCTGTTCATTTTACACTGTTTAAATTAGAATACTGATCTTTATGCTAAGTGACAGACATGTGGAGCTTCCTCCCACTTTCTTCTTCCCACCTTCCATTTTGATGATTACATAACATTTTGAAGAGAGATGATAGATAGAGGACACAGATGGATGGATGATGGATAGTAATAGAGATAGTTTATTTTATTTTCCCCCAATTACATGTAAAAATAATTTTAAACATTTTTGGTTGATTTTTGAGTTTCAAATTCTAGCCATCTCTCTTTCTCCCTTCCCCTTTCCCTTCCCTGAGATAGCAAGCAATCTGATGTAAGTTAGACATAGGTAAATATACAAATTTCCGTATTTGCCATTTTGTAGTAGAAAACTCAAAAGAAAAGAAGGGAAGGAAGGAAGGAACGAAGGAAGAAAAAGAAAGAGAAAAATAAGTGCTTTGGTCTGCATTCAGACTCCATCAGTTCTTTCCCGAAGGTAGATTACATTTTTCATCATGAGTCCTTTGGGATTGTCTTGGATCGTTGTATTGCTGAGAACAGCTTGTCACTGTATACAATATTACTGTTTCTAGGTACGACGTTCGTGGAAGTCTTGCCAGGTTTTTCTGAAACCTTCCTCTCATCATTTCTTAGGGCACGGGATTGTCTGGATGTATGTGGATATATGGAGATTATATATGCATATATATGTATATGTGTATAGGAAAGAGCAAAGGAGAAGAGAGGAAGGGACCCTGTAACAAGGCAGCTTCCAGGAGCCGGACCCTGGCCTGGGGAGGGTGAGACGGGCCAAGCACAAAGAGCTTCAGCTGTGAAAGCACTTTCCATTTAGGAAAAAGAACTGAGCGGTCATTCCCCCATGGGACGCTTGGCGAGGGAGCGGCTCTGCCAGAAGCTGCATGGCCGCTTGCCTGGGCAGTTTGGGGGCGAATCCCTGGGACGAGATGACGGCTGGGGGCCGTCCAGCTTGGGCGTCTGGGAGTCAGCCACGGGCTTTCCCAGGACACGAGGGGGGACTGCCCAGGGTGAGGAAGTGACAGCCCCAGAGTCGGCGCTGGGCAGCCAGGCTGTCTACATGTCCTAGACGGATTTAATTAGTGTGGGAAGCGACTTTCTCCACCAACGAATGTCATTGATCCCTCTGTGGCCTGGAGCAGAGGTGGAGAGAAGGGAGGATGGAGGGGAGAGGAGGGAGAGGAAAGGAAAGGAGCGGAGAAGAGAGAGGGGGAAAGGAGAGGGGAGGGGAGGTCAGCAGGCGTTGCCCAGAACGGCCTAGGGTGTGTCAGAGGTGGGGCGTGAGCCGCTGCCTAGTAAATGGTACCCGAGGGGCCCGTTGCTCTTCCCCTCCATCAGAACTGGGTCTCTACGCCATGGGTAGACTAGTTGACAAGATGTTTGTTGGCGATTCTTGAGCTTGTACTAAAGAACTTGTATTCATGTGTGAGTGAGGAAAAAATCTGGCAGAATTTGTGAAAGTCTCCCCTTAGTAGAGAATTCTGAATCTGGGGCCGGCTCTGGGCAGAACCGAGGGGAGGAAATTTAGCACCTTCAATGTCGGCTAAGGCTTCCCATTATTGATCCCAATCACCGCTCTCATTGAAATTTGTTCTCAGGAAACCCAGGGTGATAATGCCCAGGGTTTCACATGCAAGTAGCCACACGGCCCCATGTAGGGAAACCTTTATTTTAATAAAGTCAAAAGAACGAAGCTCTAAATGTGAATTTTCAGGCACATGAGAGGTGCACCCCCAAAATCAGGTGCTGTAGGCAGCGATGTCCTATGTATAATGCAGCCCTCTCTGAGCTCAGAAGGAGGCTCGGGGGTCTGGTTTCTGAGACTCGGGGGTCTGGTTTCTGAGACTCAGGGGTCTGGTTTCTAAGACTCGGGGGTCTGGTTTCTGAGACCCGGGGGTCTGGTTTCTGAGACCCGGGGGTCTGGTTTCTGAGACTCGGGGGTCTGGTTTCTGAGACTCGGGGGTCTGGTTTCTCCAGTCTAAGGAGGGATTCTGGCAGTGGCTGGGTCAGGGACGAGGAGGGCGTTCTTTCTTGTTGAATTACTTGTGAATGCTGCAGGGGATGGGGAGGGTGTATATAAGCAATAATCCGTGGCTGGTGTGCAATAATTGGGCCCAGTAGGGACTGGGAGGAGCAGAGGGCGTGCAGGCTGCCTCCCCCAGCTCAGGAGTGCCTCTCTGCCCGATTTGGGCCCGTGTGGCCGATCTGATGGTCCCTGGCCAGATGGTCTGAGTTGTCCAGAGCTCCGTCTCCGTTCGGCACCCGCTCTTCTCCTCCACAGCTAGAGACTCCATGACTAGGGCTGTTGGCAAGTCTCTCTGTCCACTCATTGACTTAGGGCTGGAATTAGAGAATCCTGGTCTCTCAAAACTGGAAATGCCCAAATTGCAAGGTAGAGTTCCTCATATTTAATCCCGTTTTCTGCCACATTTTAGCATCTCTGCGCCAGTTCTGTTGGCTGAGACAGTCTTTTTTAGCTTTTTGCACAACCAAGACCCTCCATGACACAGAAAGCAAACGCTGCCCAGAAAGGCCGGGAGAGACCAACGTCGGGTTGGCTCAGTGTCATCTTCCCCCCCGCCCCCAGCTACTTTTACCCCTCCACTCCTGGAACAAATCTCAGCTGCCCACCAGCTCTGAACATGGGAGCCTTTTCCATGGAACAAATCCTAGAGAGCTTCCGCTCTCCCCCTGCCCTGGCCCATGACCGCTCCCTCTGGCCACGGGACCTGGCCTGGGCCAACCCCAAGGGCTTCCTCCCCCAGCAGACACCGAAGGGAACCTGGGCACACTCCGGTGCGCGACGTGCCCCGGACCGCCTCAGATGCTTCGGTCCAGTAGAAACATAGGACCCACTACTCCAGGCAGAGCACCCACCGCGTTGGCTTCTGGGGATAGAAATGAAAGGTCGGCCTCGCCCTCGGAGCGGACGGCCCTCAGGATATTCCACATGTGAATGGGGAGCAGGTGCCCGACGCTGGGAGGAGGGAAAGAACTTGCTGGAGCTAGCCAGGACTGGTCAGTGGGGGGTTTGTGGCACAGAGAGTGGAGTCCTCCTCATGTAGAATTAAGTGCCGGAGGGGCAGAGGGCGGGGAGACACGGGGGAGCTGAATGGGACCGAGGAGTGGAAGACTTGGAGAAGGCAGCGGGGAGGCCGCTGGGTTTCAGAAGGTGTGCAGCAGACCCAAAGCTGGAGGCCCAGTTTGGGGAGGGAGAAAAAAGTCCTTTCTATGAAGGGGAGGGGACTGGGAGCTAGGAAAATGAGGGTTCAAGGAAAAGGGGGGGAAGACTTACAGGAGGAACTGCTTCTCTGCTGAAGGGAAGCCCAGGAATGAGTGTAGCTTTACTCCCCCTACTCCCCCTTGACCTAACGCATCATCCCAGATTTTATCTTCTTCCAAGACACTTATTTTTGGAAGAGTCTGAATTCTCTTCGAAAGGGTTTCCCCTTGCAATCTGGCAGCTGGCGGCCGCCTTCACAACTACCCTTGCAATTTGATCTCATCAGATTATTAAGGAAACACTGGGAATGCCCGCTGGAATAACATAGAAATCCCATACTTGAATATGTTTTCTAAAACCTTAATGAATTCAGGGGAATGAAAATAGAATCGGCACTAGCGATGAAATCCAATTGTCTTGATTCTATAGCTAGGAAAGTCATCGCATGCAGATGCTCATTATTTTGCTGATTCTTCACAGAATGTATAAGCTTATGAATATTCTTGTCTGAAGTTTCAATGTTAGCTGCTGATATTGCACAAAGGTATTTTTGGCCCGTTAAAGCTTATTTTCATATATTAAATAAATTTTATTATGACTCAGGTTTGTATATATGTGTATATACACACACACATATAGGGGTGTTTTCTTTTTATGTTGCTGCATTTATCTTGTGCAGTTAAGTTCACGGGGATTAGCGATGGCCCTCGGTTAACAGCCAGATAGGAACCGATGAATTATGACAAAGGGACGTGGACATTTTCCTTCCCATCGAGCCCATCGAGCTCCTGGCTTCATCATCTCCTCTACTTAGGCAGGAAAGCTGGAATGGTTTTTACTGTTATTTAGTTAATGGAAAGCCCTTGGGCCAACCAGGAAAACCCATCCCTTGAAGACGACTTTCCCATAATGGGACGAATGCTCTTTCCAACACCTCAACAGTTTTGCCCCGCAGGGCATGGGCGCCCCTAGTAGTGAGACTGGGGAGGAGCCCTTGGAAGTTTGGTCCCCCCAGCCAACTCCTCTTCCCTTGTCCACTTTACAAACTCACAGGCAAATCCTCTTCCCGAGCCCCATTCCCCCACTCTAGGAAGCCTACCTTGACTGTTTAGGTTTCGGGGGGCAGGGGGAGGGGAAGACCTGAAAATCCACCTAGAAACCACATTGCAGGTGTTAGAAGAAACCAAGTTTCTCCACCGATTCTTCTGTGGGGACAGCTGGGGAACCAAAGGCAATCAACACTTCATCTTGATTTGTTTTTTCAGTGTGAAGGGAAACTTTTTTTTTAGTAATAGAAAATACTGTGAATCTTTTGAGATTCTATGTTTAGCTGGCAATAACCTGCAAGAGTGAAGTTTCTGTTTCTTTTCTGCCCTCTCATCTCCCAAGGGCAAACCACCTGCATTAACAAGCCAGCCTTGGGCCCAGAACAGAATCAGCCACCTAGGTTTGGCCCCATCATTGTAGGCAGCAGGACACGGGGTGAGTTTCCAAATTCAGAGTTGGACAAAGGCTCACGGAGATGTCCCTCTAGCCCCTCGCTGGACTGACCTCTCCCTCCCTCCTATGGCGAGCCCTTCAAGTGTCTTTCCCACAGCCAGAAACTGCATTTTGTAAAGGGGCTGGAGCGGGGTGCCGAGGGCCGCGTTGGGGAGCGCCGCTCCCCGGGCTGGCTCTGGCCAGCAGGAGCCCAAGGCCTCTCCCGTGGCGGTGACCCTTGCAGCTGGCCGCTGCTGCGGGGGTGAGGGATGGCTCCCGCTCCCGTCCTTCGGGCTGCTTTTGGTCACCCACCCGTCGCCATTTCTGTGCGCACAGTAGTCTCCACCGGCTTCTCCCGACATCCCGTTCCCTTCTCAGTGCATGTCATTTCACCGCACAGACTCTAGTCGGACACTCCCCTCGTAAAGCTTTTACTGACCAGTTCCCCCAAAGCCCAAGAGGCCGGATCTTTATCAATCGGGGCCTTTTCGGTCTCTTGGCTTTACACGGGTGGCTTTATTTAGCCAATCTGCGAGAAAAACAACTCAACAGTTTTCTACTTGGGAGTAAGTACTGTAGCCAATTCAAAACAAATAGCTTACTTTAATATAAAGATTTTACCATTTTATAAAAGTTATTTGAGGACATGTTTAATTATGATGGAAATGGCTGTATTGTAACTAATATTTTGAGATAATTGTGATTTTGAGCTTAAATTATATATAAATACTTGTCATTTTTGTATGTGTTACAGATTGCTATATTAAAACTGTACTTTTCAGTTGAACTCCATCTTGTAAATAAAACTGGATGAAGAACTATTTACTACTTTATTAACATAAGTGTGAATGTACTGAATGTTTTTTTGGCAGTTATTACACACCGAACTTAAGAACTGCTTCATTTTATGTGCAAAAAGGTCCTTTAAAACTCAGTTTTAAATGGCCAGATTTCATTTGCACACGCAACTTATTTCCTTCCAGTTGGCCTCTGTATTGACACTACTTGGTGAGGGTGTACATTGTGATTATAATGCATTCTGAAGATGCTTTCTGTACATATACAAAACACAGGGACTCACACGATGCTGTGCGGTATACGGCAGAGCCTTTTTTTGGCTTTGGTGTACTCAACTTTTTCAGTATTTAAAAAAAAAAAGTGTTTTGAATAACATAAAAGTCTCTAAGTCTCTTTATTGTACAAATAATAAAATTTCACCTTATTGTAAAGTGTCTTTTGTTTAATGTAACAACACGCTTCCCCTTAGTAAGATAAACAATGAAATTTATATTGGAAAAATGCCTCATCCATAAATATTTTCATCGTCATTAACTTTTTTCTCAAAACGTGATTCTGAAATCTACCCAAATGAGATCCTATTTTCAATATGTCCTAGGCTGAATAGACCATGAATCTTCTTTGAAAATTCAGCTTCCTTAAATCTAGATCTTTTGCAGAAGAAATTCTGTAATAACCCAGTTAATTAGGGTCCTAATTCCACCGACAAATTCAACGTCATTAAGATCTCCAAGGCCGCGGGTCAGAGAGCCAATTTCTGAGAACGTACGCTCACAATGGGAGACCCTCCACGTGCAACCTTTTGGCTTCTCAGACTTTCTGTCTGAGTCACAGAATGCCTAGAAGGGGCCAAATCTGACTATGGTACAAAGGTGGGCCAGACAGAGGAGAGATGGGACCAAAACACTTTAATGGTGAGAGGCCAAAGGCCAAACCGCCTTCACCAACAGCTCTTTCTTCAGGGGATAGAAACGTGTTTCTTCTTCGACAAATGCTTTAATCAAAGTGAATGATACACAACAGGGAAAAATGGATTCTCAGCATCTGAAAATAAATGCTGCAGACAGAATTATTTTTTTAAATCACACCAAAATGAAAATCGAACAAAATCTCCTGGAGGTTCATTGTTGTCCTTCCAGTCCAATGTTGGTGGGTTACTGAGCTACAGCAGCATCAGAATCTCGAAACTTGACATCACAAATACTCAGTATTATAATATATAGTATATAGTAGAGCAACAAATGTCGCTATAACTTTCCCCACATAAGGAAAGGTGGCAAAGTGCTCTCGTATATAATGACTCAAACATACACATATGCATATGTAATAGAACAACAAAATGTAAAAAAAAAAAACCCAAACACGACTTATCTTTTACAAAAATGTTTTGTCATGATTAAAAAAAATCAACTTTAAAAAGAACGATACTTCAGTCACAGAAACTACCATTCCCTTTTCAAATTTCAAAACTTTTGAGAATGAATGCATAAACACACAGAAATCTAGAATAATCATTATAAAGTTTTTATACATTATTTTCAATGTAAAAAGAATATTTAGTGGTAATAAGATTGTAGAGTCAGTTTTGGGCCCCAGATAAATCACAGCAATACTAAGTGACACACTGCTTGAACAAGCATCAGGAGAGGAAATCGGGCGCGCTCCCCTGCCCTTCGAAGCTCGCGGGGCCGCTGGCGGCGGGGGTGACAAAACTCCCATTAAGCAGGAATCCGGTCTCTCAGATACTCCAAGACGGCATCTGTGCCTTTGGCTAAAATGGCTGCTCGAGGGATGCGGAACGGGTTCCCCTCCAACAGAAGAGCCCTGGAGGAAGAGGAGAAACCGGGGGTCCGTCACTCTCCGTGAGATGGCTCTTACTGTCCAAAATCTAAATCAAACTTTTTAACAAGAAACCTTTTCTCTCTCACACCCCACAGGCCCCAATTTGAAACCAGACACCTGACCAGACCCCAACTAGACAGACCGCCTCTGGCCATGTCACAGGGGGACGGGCACAGCCGCTCTGCAGGGAGCCAGACGATGCCCGGAGAACAGTGGGGACCGTGGCTGGCACGGGCCAAAGACCGAGGGCAGAGGCTCCCGGACACCCAGGAGCTACTCTTTTTTCCCATGAAACTGTAAGCTTCCTGGCCCTTCTTGCCCTCCCTGGTTGTAGGGGAGGCTGCACACGCGCTTCCCAATTATGTGCTGGGGTCTCCTAGGTAACGGCCGGCACAGAGAAAGGGTCGCCAGCCAGGGACCACCGCCACACTCACACTTTCACACTCACACACTCACACCATCACACACATCGAATAGGCAAAGCTATAAAAAAACCTGCAACAGCCGATCAGAAGGGTCAGGATTATTCAAGGGGGAAAATGTCTGACTCTAGACTTTCTTTTCATTGACTTGGTTCTGGGAAGTCCATGTGGGCAGATCTAAGAGACCCATCACCAGGCCAGGCTTCCCCACCTCTCAGGAAGGCCCTTGCACGGACACATCCTGGTGTTCAGTGCCCCAGAGCGGAGGCGCTCCTAGGCCTCCCCTAGGGATTCTCAGCATGAGAGGAAGCGCGTCCCCAGCCTGACACTTTGGGGACGTCCTGACTGGGCCCTGCAATGAAAGCAGGCCCGCGGGGAGCACTCTGGCCCCGGCCGCCCCTCCCCCAGGACGTCCCTCGCTTTCTCCAAGAAATCACTCAGAAAGCAGCCGGCACAGATGCCCATCGAGCCGGACTGCCCCAGAGCGAGCGGGTCTTACCTCAGACTCACACAGTTGCCCAGCTCGGGGGGGATGTGGAGGAGGTCATTGTTCTGAAGGTCCAGAGTGGCCAGCTTGTCCATCTGCTTTAGCTGCAGGGGGTCCACAGATCCAACCTGATTGTTACTGAGAAGGATGGTTTCCAGAGACCGCACCCGATAGAGAACGCTGGGGAAGGTTTTGAACCTGGGGAGAAGGGAACCAGACGAATGCTTAAGATGGACGTATGCAATGAGGAGACGTCCTCATGAAACCGAAACACTTTGCTTCAAAAGCGCTTTTATTTCGGCTTAATAAAATGAGCAAGAATTCATTTCCCAGTGTTTAGTACCTATCAGGAAGAGGGGGAGGAACCGGTACATAAAGACAAAACAGCAAGAGTCCCCTGCCCTGGAATGGGGTGTCCACCCACAGGAGGGGCTTCAGAAGTGGACACAGGCAGAGAAACCTCGGAGGCGGGGGGGGGGAGGAGCGGCACTAGCCGGGGGGACCGCTGGGTAAGGGAACAAAAGTTGGTAGAGTAGACAAGGATTCTGAACCTTCTCTGGGCTGTGGATTATAAAGGAAAGGAATTCTACTGAGAGACCCTGGTCCAGTGCCTAGAAACCCACATCCGCAGACCTGAGGCTGAAGGACGGCCGCTATAAGGGAAGGGAGGTCAGGATCCAGAGCAAGAGGCTCGGCAGAAGGCCGGGAGGGAGGGCAGAGGGAGAAGGCCCAGTGACGGGGGAGGGCTAAATGCTAACACCCCGTGCCCCCCTGCACCCCCAACGGAAACGGGGTGTACGCAGGTTGGCCGTGCAGCTATACGCTGCCCCTGGAGGGGTCTGTGAACCAGGAGGGGCAAACAACGACATTTCATTTTCATTAACATTTTATTGAAATGTAACTACTGACTCCCTTAATCATTATTTTTAAAAACATCATTCTGAGAAGCGGTCCATAGGTTCCTCAGACTGTCCAAGGGGTCTACTCTTTCCTATATGTCTATGTGCTGTCTCCCCTTATTATTCAATTAGTAAGACATTTAACAAGCAGCTACTGTGAATTATTGGTATCTCTACTATACTAGACAATGGCAAAATGTCAAAAGAAAAAAGGGAGGGAAAAAAGCAAAGGACAGAAGAGAGAAGGGAGGGAGGGAGGGAGGGAGAGAAGAAAAAAGATAAGGAAGGAAAGAGGTGGGATGAAGGTAGGAAGGGATGGAAGGAAGAATGGAAGGGAGGGAGGGAGGGAGGGAGGCTGGAAAGATGGGAAGCAGGGAGGGATGCTGGAAGAAAGTCATTATCAGGTGCCTACTATGTGCCAGGCACTGAGCCAAACACATTACCGAGATGACCTCATCCGACTCTGACAGCCCTGGGCAGTGGGTGCAAAGCCAGCAGCTTGCTTACGGTCCCAGGGCCCGTGGTCTCCTGGAGGGCATCAAGCTGCTTGCCTGGATGTCCACACCCAAGGGCTGAATTGGTCTTCCGGTTTATTAGGTCGTCACAAAGTTCTTGGTAAGCCCTTCCTGAGAAACTAAGCCTCTCTCAAGGACACAGAAACAAAGAACACTGTGCCTGGAGCTGGAGGCCACGTTAGAGCTCAGCCAGCTAAATCTACCCATTTGGAAGATGTATAAACTGATCCCAGAGGGAGAACAAGCTGCCCGAGGCCCCGACTGGTAAGACATGGCATTCTGCCTGATTTCCTTCCATGACTCGATGCTACCTCTCTTTGCAGAAAAGCAAACAGAAATAACATCAGTGTCTCAAGTAAGTCACAGGGACACGGGTGTTCTGGAACTCAAAGAGGGAGAAAGAGATTACTGTGGGCAGAAAGGGCTTGGAGAGGGAGGGGAAGGAGCTTCTCTTCTGGCCCCTCGATACCATCACTTCATGAAGCCTTCCTAGATCCCAAGAACTTTTCCCTCTGATCCAGGTAGACCTCCCACTGCCTGGAGGATCGATTAGATGGAACGGGTCGATAAGGCACAGAATAGAGACCGAAACCTGTCTAACGGAGAGTGTTTACCAACAAGAGGGCAGGAGGGAAAATCAGAAAAGCAAGCTGGAGGCAGACCCCCTGGGCCTTCAAAGCCAAGTTAATTAATGAAGGGAGCCCGTGGACAGAACCGACTTAGCATGGAGCATCTGGACAGCCAGACCCCGCAACAAACTTGGCCACATAAGCAGCCAGGTGTATACCGGTGGTATATACCACAGGCAATCGTGGACGCTCTCTGGGCTTCAGGCGGCTGAAACAATCACTTGACCCCCTCCCCACCTGCACTAGTGCAGTTCCCAGCAGGGAGCTTCCGTCACTAACAAAACAAAAAAAAAGAGTTTATTTGTGAGATTCTGACAGGAGACATTAGCAACAAGGAGAAACCAGTTAGTCCGTGCTCCAGATGATTACTGGGAGTTACAGACTGATGAAGGAAGAACTGAGACAATCTATTTACTGATTATATACAAGGGCACAGAGAGCGGGAAAAATAAGACACTAAAAGCCATTTTGGAGTTGGGGGACTCGGAAGAGATGCAAGGGCTGGTTTGGGAAAAGACAGAGTATTCAACAAAATACTGAAAATGTGCAACAGCTCCAGATTATGTTGAACTAAAAGAGAGTTTTAGGGTCAGAGAGAAAAAGAAGGATGGGGTGTCAAGATGGGAAGAACAGAGAGGGAAAGAGATCCGGAAAAAGGAAGAAAGAGACAGAAAAGGAAAAGCCCCGAAAGACAGGAGGGAGGTGGTAACAAAAACCCCAAGCACCTCAGTGCCCCAGCTTGGCTTAGAGGGGGAGCTCCCCAGTTCCTTAGCAGTTAGGACCAGTGTCTTGCTAAATGCTAAGCGGCCAGCTGGCCCCCTGCTATTCTTCTACTTGCTCTCCATTCTTTAGCCTTCAGAAAGGAGCAGCCCCAGCCCAGAGCCGGCAAGACATCCCGAAAAACCAGGCCCCCAAGAGCCTCCTCTGCAGAGGCTGCACATCAGCCCTCGGCCCTGTGTCGATGGAGAGATCAGATAAGAAGGGCCAGCGTTTTGAAAAAAGAATATGGAAAATACTGCAATTTCTGAATCTCCTCTTTAAAGCTTAAGTGCTTTCTGGGTAGAAAAACAGAATGAAAGTAAAATGACACGTGTGCTTTTAAAAACCAACCCCAAGAAATTCGATGCTGACGGCTTGACTGCTTTCAAACAAGGTACTGAAACCGAAAAGGCAGCATTATTTTTAACAAGTGTGAAAAGGACTTTAAGAAATCCTGCCAGGTATCAGTTACGGCCATGACATCCCAGTTTAGGGGAAGAAAAGGAAGCAGCATTTATAAAACACCCACTATGTGCAAGGTGCTGGGCTAAATACTGTACTGCTGTCAACCTCATGTAATCTCGCAACAACCCTGCCAAGGAGGTGCCGTAGGATCCCTAGCACAGTTGAGGAAACTGAGACAGATCCATCATGCGGTTAGCTCACAGCTAATTGAAGTGAGCTCCTCCTAACTCCAGGCCCCCGCCTGGTACTTTAAAGAGAGGAAAGCGATCATTCGAGTGCTGGCCCAAGGCTTTCTAGCTGTGTGCTTGTACCTGTTCTGCCCTTGCACAATGGCCCAACAAGCGCCCTGCACGCCCCATTGGGAGACTGAGAGTGACAAGGGGCTGTGGAGGGGGCCACCTGTGGGGTCATCCCAGGGAGGCTCCTCAAGTCTTTCTGAGCTGCTCCTGGGTCAGAGGGAGAACAGAACAGCCTGTTGTGACCCAGGAACTTGGAACTGGTGTCTGAATGGAGACTCACCTGTTAAAGGAAAGATTGATAGTTTGCAGTTTAATCAAGGCTTCCATCTCTTCAGGCAAAGAGGTCAAAAGATTATTCCTATGGGGAGGAAGATGGGGAGGAGAAGGGGCAAGGAGGGGAAGAGAGCAGGAGAGGGGGGAGGAGAGAGATTTAATTAGTTTCACAGTTTAAACCATTTTAACAGAAAAAGGAAACACACAGACTAGTCAGCCCTCCCTGACCTGACCTCATTACCACGTGGGCAGCCAGACCAAGTAGGAACGGACCGTACCCACACAATAAGGTGGGTGCCTCCTCACACAGCCCGTGGGCCCTCAGGTGCCTTCACTTTGGCCACCTTTGACAACCTGTGACTGAACAAGGTAAGAGGAGCAAGTCCAGGGCAGTCCCGACTCCTTCCGAGGTCACCAGAACTTCCCTTTCTAGCTACTAAGGGAGTTCCCTCACTAGCAGACTGTCAAAGTTCCTCAGGCCGCCTGCCCAGGACTCTGTGGGAAACACGGTGGTCCAGGCTGGCCCCCAGGCTTCCACTGGACAAACGAAGAGATCCGCAGCGGAGGCCCTTTCCGTTACGGGCCAGAACTTGAAACAAGGCACTAAGTCAGTGGAATGGATAGAGACAATGGTTGTTTAGCCGGGTGCTTAACAGTTTTCTAGTTCAGTCCATGTCCTTGGTACTTACTATAGTTCTACAAGAGTCACACCTTTGATAAGAGACCATATATAAGCTGGGAGCCTCAGCCAGGATTCAGTCGGGGAGATTCGGAAGCCAGAGAAGGCGGCGGGAACTCAAGCTCTCGGAACCAAGGCCAGACTGAAAGGCCTCCAGAAAACTGCCCAGCCCCAGGAAGGAGATAAAGCATCTGGACTCTAAGAAAGCCAACCGGGCCGCAGGCAAGGAGACAAGACTTGGAAAGAGGCAATAAGGATTTGGACTGTTACCCCTGGCTACTCGTGTGGTGATTACTGAACTGAAAGGAAGGCTGCTCCTAGAAGCCCCGCAAGAAACCTGCTCCCAGAGAACATTACATTTTAGAGAGAATATTACACCTTTCCATGCAAGGGTCCCTCCTGATCTTCTCCTCTGGTCTCTTTCCCTACCTTTAAAGCAGCTTGCTCATCCACTGGTTTCAGCTCTAGTGTCCTCTGAAAATGGAAGTGGGAGGCAGGCCCAAGCCAGCCGAGCCCAGAGGATCCACTGCTTCTCTGCTCCACGTCCCTGCCTCCCAAACCTCCCTGAGCGCTCCGGCCAGCCACCTCTGACAGAAGCTGCGTAAGTATGTATGGCTGTGGCAGCACCGGAAGGACCCGACCCTTCCTGAACACGGGCCCTCTTTTATCAAGTCAAGAGCACTTTCTTACTCTGACCCCCTCCTCCTCCTAGGTGCTTCTTGCCACAGACAAGTTTCTCTAAGGTAGAGCCCAGGTATGTGATATATAAAAGAAATCCTAACTCTGTGAGCCCCGCATGCAGTTATGGGACCCCCGGCTGGGGGTTTAAGAGGCCAGGCTCTCAAGGACACGCCGAGATGACCGGGACATGGGCCCACTGTGACTCCCAAGGGCTTCTGAGGCTCTTCTAGCAAAAAGCCGACCGGTTTATAAGCTCAGCTCAGCTCTCCTTCCCCTGGCTGCAGCCAGGCACCCGCATTTAATGCGCGCTTCATTGACAAAGCCCCACAATCCCTGGCGAGAGCTCCCAGGGCAGACGGGACCACGCTCCTAACGCTCCCTACCTGAGATCCAGGTGGGCCAGCTTCTGAAGCGCACCCAGCTCGGCAGAAACGCAGGAAAGCTTGTTAAAGCCAAGGTTGATGTCGCAGACAGCTTTCAGCTCCATAATCCTGAAACACAAGAACCCAGCCGGGGGCCGTCCTGAAACTCAAAGACTGCCAGCATTCATGAAGAATTTCAGCCAATTTTAACGTGCAACATTTCTATGCTTCCCCCAAACATTCAAACAATTCTTTTTTTAAAATCAAAGATCAAAAATGTCACCCTCGACTTAAAGGCGCCCAGTCAGCAGGGGGAGTTGGAATCGGCCTCAGACACTTCCTGGCACCACCGCCAATCTCAGTCAGCCTCGGTCACCTCACCCAGAAAATGGCCGCATCCCGCAATCTTCCTGAAATCTCTCATCAATTCTCTCCTGATCTGGCTTTGACAAAAATATTCCTTTCCTGTCAAAAGAACTATTTAGCTTCTGAAACCTTTCAAACGAACTTTCCAGGTTTCTCTCTGGGCAGCAGCGGCAGCGTCTCACTTCAGGCTTCAGGATAGCGCCCGCTGTCTCCCCCAGCCTGGCTTCCCTGGCTCAGTGTTGGAGACTTGTCCCCCCTCAACTCTCTCAGCTGACTCTTCTCTCCTCCCAAAGCCTCCCTTTATGGAGAGGACTCACAACTCCCTAGACAGCTCAATTAGATTTCAAATCCACAAGCATCATGGCCCCCAGCTTCCTTTGGTGTGCTGTCTCCCCCCCTCCCCCATTAGATTGTAAACTCCTTTCGGGCAAGGCCTATTTCTTGTTCCCACACAGCTGTATCTGTTTATTGATCAACTGACTGACTGATAAATAGTCTGGTCAAGACTGGTCCAGAATCCAACATGACCCAGTGCCCTCTGAAAATGGAAGTGGGAGGCAAATTCAATTTGTTTCAATTCTTCTCAATGTCAGATCTCTGCACTAAAGCAACGTGGCTGACCTTGACAACCAGGGGTCATGCTGCTACTCTGGCCATCTGAACACTGAGTTACATTTATCATCCCCAGTGAAAACTGAGCACCACTGGGGGTGCAGAAAACGGCATTGCATGTAGGAAATCTGGAAATGAAAATGAATTTTCCAGGGATAAAAACAGGGACAAGTATCTACTCCAGGCTGCTGCCTGTGATGAGCGCGTATTTAAAATCAGCCGGAGTCAGGAATTGAGGTTAAGGGGAAAATCTATCTTTATTCTCAGTAGAGGTGAGGGGGGATTGCAGTAGCAATATGGGCAGGAAGGATTGCGATAGCAATATGGGCAGCTGCGACAGGAAGCCAACTAGCAGAGGGGGTTGGAGATGAAGGGCTGTCGCAACGGCAATGCGAGCAGCTGTGACAAGATGCCAGCCAGCAGTCTCTCCTCCTGCTTCCCTTCCCACTCCCCTGCCTCCACCCACCAAAAACGTCATTTCCTGTACAACACATCAGGACTTGTACAAAGAGTGGGCGGGGGCCATTCTTTCTCCAAACTTATATATTACTAGAGTATGGTCCAATTACTATTTAGCCTCACGTGCTTGGGACCTCAGTGCATCAACTCGAGCCTCAGCCCATTACAGCTGCCATGTATTCGAAATTTTACAGAACCAATGGGAATGAGAATATTGCCCAGGGAGTTTACATAGACTATTATTACAAATAATTCCTGACAATGCACTTCGCTGAAAAAAGTAATTAAAATATTTAGTGAATAATTGCAATAACCATTTTAAAAGTAAACAATGTGTGAAAAATAAATGGCTTCTCTCAAAAATCCTTAAGTCTTGTGAAAAATACTTGTTCCTGTTTCTTATCAAAACTTAATAGCAATAAATCCCACTTACAAAGGATGAGTAAGAGCTTAGTAACTTTTTTTTTTTTGGTTCTGGGCCTTTTTTTTTTTTTTTTTTTTGCAGGCCTTGTGCTAAGCCCTGCAAATACAAAGTAAGGCCAAAAGTCAGGTCAACATAGGAGGGATGAACAGTCATCCAAATGTGCTCATATATCAACACCCAAACTCAATAGAAATGGCCTTGGTAGCCCAAGCCCTACCTTTTGGGTATTTCATTTAGATGATTCTTACTGAAGTTTACAGAAGTGATAACGTTGCTTCCTACAGCATCAAATACTTCATCAGGAATCAATGTTGTCTGTTTGTCACTGAAAAAATAAAAAGCAAGATCATTCTAGTTCTGAGCCTTTCGATCACCAAGCCCCCCTGAGCTACTGCTGTTCAGTCTGGCTCAATAAACTCTTGGGGGTCCTAACCCTGCAGATAGCTGGCTCTTCACAGGTAGCTTCCGCTTTCCTGGAGCTTACGAGGGGGGAATGGCAAACGCCCATGAGCAACAGATGCAAAAGAAGAACATCTGCTAAGAGCAGCGAAGAAAAGCCAACAGACAGATGCTAAATGAGGTCACCCTGATTGGGAGGTTCTAGAAAGGCTTTCTGGAAGAGGTGGTATTCTAGATGGATTTTCCAGCGTGATGCGGGTAAAATGAGGTGAAAGAAGAGGGACCTTTAACTCCAATTGCCCCCTTCCCCATCAAGTAGACCACAAAGCCCCTCTTCAACATGATACAGAAACCCCCAAACTTCCATATCCCTCCAAAGCCCAGCTCAGGAGGCCTCCTACCCCATTCCCCACCAGTTTTAAGGGTCTCTTCCTCTCAAAATTCCTTTGTTACTCTGTATAACGATTTACTTTTACTTACTTCCAGACATGTCGTATCCCTCTCACCCCACCTCCCAAATAGAATGTGAACTCTTTTTGAAGGGGCTATTCATTTTTGTCTTTATACCCCCCACAGTGTCTTTCATAAAGAGGGTCCTTAAGTGGTAACAATTATACATTGTTTGTGTCCTGTGTACAAAGATTCTAGAAAGAGATGCTAGCTTCTGCTCTCCCTGGGGGAATGGGACATACCCAGAACATTACAATTCAGAAGAATGCAGGAAAAGATCAAAAAGGCTAAAAAGGTGTGAGAAGTCAGAGGGAGGAAAGAGAGGAGGTCCTAACCAAGGCGGGATTAGAGAAGGGAAGCCCTCTGGGAGGATAGGCTACAGAACCTAGGCTCTCACATGCTTTAACAGCTCCTAACAAGCTGGAAAGGCGAAGGTTCCCTGGCAGGCCTGTCTGCCCAACAGGCTAAGCCTGGGGATGCTTGTCACAAACACGGCTGCGGGCTGACCTCCTCGCCATAACTACTCCCCAAATCCAGTGTGGGGGAACTCAAGACAGGCTGGACCGGTTTGGAGGAAGTACTGAAACAAAGTCCACAAACTTGCCCCTGCTGATGAGTCCTGCGCTCGGCCTCCGTTCTCCAATTCCGGGGCAGAGCCCCTTCCGGAGCTCCTGTGTCGCTTTGTAAGAGCTATTATGGCCAAGATGGAAGACACACTACTTAAAAAGCTGTGCATTAGAAGAGGTTCTTAAGAAATTAGGGGCCTAAAACCACCAGGCAAGAACAGAAGTAGCATGCGAGCTCCTCGAGAGCCTCCTTCTGTGCTCCTGGACCCTCAGCACTGAGCCTGGGACGCAGCGGTTGCTCCAGAAACGCTTTGTGCTCGACTAAGCGTAAGTGGTGAATAAACTCCTAAGCACTAGATCTCGTACGGCGGCTCCCAGGCACTATTCCCAACTGTGCTCGGGGATAAACTCTCGGTCACTTCCACCTGAGGGGATTCAAAACCTAATGTTCCAAGCTAAGCTCATGAAAGGCTTGTTCACAAATAAATGAACATAAAATACATGCAGCAGATAAATAGGTGGGTAGGCCACACACATGTCTGCAGTGCAAGCACCCGGATACATCTGATACAAAGCAAGATGTCCTACAAGGTGGACTTGATCTTCGACAAGGAAGCCAGAAAGGCTGTTCAATGAAGAAAATGAAAAAGTTTTTCTCAAGAGGCCTGGGCCACACCAGGTAGTAGTGTAAGGGTATATTAAAGGGCAGAACCTTCCATCAAAGATGAGGAGACGGGGCCCGAGGAGGTCAGCCAAACCGCCAAGGTTGGACGCTGACACAGTGTGGCCTGGAATTTGAACCCAGATCTACTGGTTGGAAAGGCTGGTTTTTTCCCACTGAAATGCTTTGTATGGATTGCTTTTATACTATTTGTGTCAAAAGAACTGGCAGTGGTTGTTTGGAGGAAAATGGTCACTTAATAAGATTAATTTGCCCATAAAAAAGAAATAGATGGCAGATTAAGAGCCTGAGGACTCAAGACCACGGCACGTAAGAAATGGCTGAAGAACGTGCAGTCCTAAACATAGCAGTCTCCGGAGCAGACACGAGACTGCTGTTTGATGAGAACCATCCACAAGAGAAGTGGTTGGTGGGGGACTCACTTCAGGTACAAGCTGGATAAAGGTCCTTCTGCCATTCTTAGGCAAGTATGGGCTTGCCCCCTTCCAACCATGAAATGCTGGATGTGTCAAAAATCAATAAAGAGCCTTAGGAGCTTTGTGATCACATTGTCAGTGGCTTCATGGTGACATCCACAAAAGAAAG
This sequence comes from Antechinus flavipes, assembly GCF_016432865.1. Taxonomy (NCBI): domain Eukaryota; kingdom Metazoa; phylum Chordata; class Mammalia; order Dasyuromorphia; family Dasyuridae; genus Antechinus; species Antechinus flavipes. Next base: position 456,984,659 of record NC_067401.1, on the reverse strand, counting down.
CACCTAAATAACACTATATTTCTCCAATTCATACTCTAGGATGGGTTATTCCTGAAATGTCTTCTTGTCAACAGCACATTTTCTTCCAAGAATACAGATTCACAAGAATCGAGATATAGACGTGAATGAGACGTCCCAAGTCATCCCTTCTATATTTATAGAGGAAGAGGCTGGCTTGGAGAGCTGTCATAAGGTGGATTTGAACCCCATGCCTCTGGCTCAGAATTCAGGGGGTTTGCCATTGTGCCTCATGGCTCTTTTTTAAAATACATTCTTATCCAACCAATTTAGAAAAAAATAAACTAGGGAATGTTTCCCAGCTTGACCTGAAATCAGAGAAGATGCCTTGTGTTCTGATCTTTGCCTCCGTTATCTCTTGGAATCTATCCCGGGGGCCATTTTCCAAAGCGACCCAGACAAGGATGCCCCTCGACCTACCTGTAGTCTAAGAGCTTCAGTGCCGTGATGGTGTGCGCGTTGACTCTGGCCTGACTTGGCAGGGTCATGGCTGTCTCAATGGCCGCCTCGTTTTGGTTTGCTGGGTCATCTGGGAAGAAAAAAGTCATAGGGCCACACAAATAGAGATTAATAAACTAAAAGTCATAAAAATATTATTAGTCACAGATAAAATCAGGGCATGAGCTAGCTGCAGCCTGGGGATAGCTTTTTGTTTAGATAGTTATCAGTAACCAACTTCTACCAACAGAACCCAATGTTCTGGCACCAAAAAAAAGGCGGTCAAAGGGGCTACGAGCAATATCAATACAAAACTTTGCAATCAATATTATTTTAGAAGATCTACATGAAAAATCCTCAAGGAATAATCAGTTTCCTAGGAGAAATAATGGTAATTAGCCCTTCCTCACAAAGCAAATAAATAAATAACATGGTGCTTTTTAAAGAACCTGTTACCTAAACATATAATGCTATTCCCAAATCAAGCACTGACCAGATTACAATGAATTTGGTTTACTGCCACCCATGTTTCATGCCAGACATCTCTGACCTGATCTAGAGTTTGGTTATATGACACAAATGGGACAACTGTTAGAATTTAGGGATGCTGACTCCCCCTAACACCAACCACACACACAGTCACAGTCTGGGAGTCCGGTCACTAATCCCTACGGAGACTCTGGAACACTGCCCCACTGCGGGGCAACGAATCTTGGAAGTTAAAGACTCTAAGCCTACGTAAGCCAAATCTATCTAAAAAATGAAAACTAGTCCCTCCTAAAAATAGAAAGGCGTGCTAGAGTGATTCTAAAAAAAAATACAACTGTTCAGGGAGAGATAAAAAGGAAAAATCATCTCATACAAATGAGGCATAAAGGGAAGAACTGGTACAGAAGTTTAGTGGGGAGGACAAATAGTTTTGGAACCTTACTCTCTGACAATGGAAGAAAGAGAGACCGAAACATATACTTTCTGTGTAAGGCTATATATATAAGTCTTTTTATATAGACTATAAAAGTCTTCTAAATTCGGAAAGAAATAAGAGGGGACAGAAGCGGGGAAAGGATAAGGGAGAGGCACTTAAATGGTTAAGGAACAGCCTTAAGTAGAAGTAAAACAGGGTGAAGAGGGATAGGGCAAATAAAGTAAAAAGGATGTGAGGAAAAACAAAGAAGGAAAATACACAAGTAAATGCACCTCTGAATATGAATGAGATGAATTTAGATGGCAGAAATAGATGGAAGATTTCTGAGTTTGACAATATATGTTGCTTTCAATTTTTTACAAGTTTTTTTGCGTGTGAATCAATAAGCAGTAAATGATTTACCCAGGATCACAAGGCCAGGGTCAAGTATCCAAGACTGATTCTGGGTCAGGGCTCTAAACCTTGCACCACCACCTACCACTGTTTTCACATTATAAAGAATCAAACACATTTGTGTTCAAAGACCAGGAGGACCCTGGACTGAGCCGTCATCCTGAACAAAGACGGCTGTGCTCTGTATAAACGGGCAGTTTTTGTATATTCTGGGCCTTTAGTCTCCTCCTTTCTTGTGACTGAATCACATCTTCCTGTATCCTTTTTGCTACCTTCCTTCATGCCCCCACTTGCACAAGAGTCTCCTCACAAGTTCAGTTAATTTTTGTTGAGTTTTGTTAAGTTAGCCTCTTAACAAACATTTCAGGAGGTGGAGAGGAGACAGGTCTTTGCCTGCGTTCCTCCAATATTCTCCCAGCATCTGAATGGGTTTTGGAGTCACAGAACCCACAAATATTTGGAGTGTAACAAATTTCCAGCAGAGGATATTTTAGAAGAACTTCAGGAAAGATCAGTCTCAATCTGGCAGGGGGTGGGGGGGAAGGTAGGCCAGCTCAGGTACAGTGCAGGAAGTCCTCTAAGCCAAAATACAGCAATATTGGCTCCCCCGTCCTGGTGGATCAGCAGTCTAGCTGGGAGACCTCCACAACAACTAGTGAAGGCAAAGAGTGAGCCCCTGAACCCCAGCACAAGAAGGAAGCCAGCAGCATTGGCCCAGGGCAGTGTGAGCCACTGTGGCCTGAGGAGGACAATCTCCTCTTTGCCCTAATTGTCAAAATTGTCAAAAATGAGCAAAAAAGCAAAAAGAGCTCTGATCATAGATAGCTTTTATGGAGACAGGGAAGAATAGACCTAAACCCTGAGGACATGAAGCCTCAAAGAGTGATATAAATTGATCTCTATCTCAGAAGAAAAGTGGGTGAAGGAAATGGGAGCTCTAGAAAAGAAAACAGAAATTATCTGAAGAAAATCACTCCATAAAGAATAGTTTTGGAAAAATGAAGAACAAAACTAAGTCCTTGAAAAATGGAAAAAAAAAAAAATCCAATGAACAAAACCATTCATTTAAAAGTTCAATTGACTAAATGCAAAAGGAGATTTTAAAAAGCTAACTGGAAAAAATAATTAGCTAAAAATTAGAATTGAACAAATGGAAGCAAATGTCTCAATGAGACATTAAGATGAAACAAAACAAAACAAAAATTGAAGAAAATGTAAAATATCTCATCGGAAAAACAACTGACTTAGAAAACAGGTCCAGGAGAGACAATCTAAAAATTATTGGACTCTCTAAAAACCATTCTGAAAAAATTAGTCTAAACAACATTTTTTCAAAAAATCATCAAGGAAAACTGTCCTGATGTGCTAGAATCAGAGAGGAAAATAGCCATTGAAAGAATTTATTGAAGCTCCTGAAAGAGATCCCAAAATGAAAACTCCAAGGAACATTGTAGCTAAATTTCAGAATTATCAGATCAAGGAGATAATACTGCAAGCAACCAGAAAGAAACAATTCATATGAGGATTACCCAGGATCTAGCAGCTTCCATTATAATGGATGGAATAATCCTGATATTCTGGAAAGCAAAGAAGCTAGGACTACCTACAATCAAGAATCAATTACCCAGCAAAAGTAAGCATTATCTTTGAAGAGAAAAGATGGACATTCAATGAAATTGAACAGAAAATTTGATTCAAATACAGAATTCAAGAGAAGCATAAAAAGTTAAAAAGGGAATTAAAAAAAAAAACCTTATGTTTTTTTTAAGAGATTAAAATGTTAAAAAGGGAATTAAAAAGAAAAACTTATTTTTTTTTTAAAGTTAAAATGTTTACATCCTTATATGTGAAGATGTATGTTTAATTCTTGAGAAATATATCTTTGTTGGGAATATGCTTAGAAAGTGTAAGTATAATCTAACTTTATTGTGATGATATAAAAAAGATATTAGGAGTAGAGAAGGGATTGTATTGGAAGAAGAGGAAAGGGTAAGCTAAATCGGGTAAATTATATCATAGGAAGAAGCAAAAAAACCTATTACAACTGAGGGAAAGAAGGGAGGGGAATGGGCATTGGTTGAACCTTAATCTCATTGTATTTGGCTCAAAGAGTGAATATCAGACATATTGAGTTTGAAAGAGAAACTTGTCTTACCCTGTAAGAAAATAGGAGGGGAAAGGGGAAAGGAAAGGGGGATGCTAATAGAAAGGGGCATATTTGTAGGAAGAATACAGGACCCAGATCAGCAAGAACTAGAGGTGCAGGAAACAGGCTTTCTTGGTGGGAAATCCAACTTAACTCAAACTCCCCAAAGAGAGTTAAAAATGAAACTAGAATGACACACAACTAATGAAATATGAGAAAGAACAGTCCAGATTTTGGTAAATTAATAATTATCTTCTCCATCAGTGGCACATTTGGATTTTTGAATGATCATTCCTGAAGAAATGTCACAAAAGAAGAGTCAATGGGAAGAGTAGACTTGACTGAATATCCCCAGAGAAGGCTACCAACCGCTTCACTCCCCCAAAAGGAATAATAATCGAGAAAACACTCTCCACCTCCGCATTTTTGTGAGAATAATCTTCCCAAATGATACTCTAAAGCACACTACATCTCTTTAGACAAACATCTAGGGGAAGGTGAGATGAACTGATGGACTACCTTTGGAAAACTGAAGTCATTCAAAACACTGCACAAACTTTTCCAAAGCATCCTTTTTTCCCTCTGAAAACAATTCTCTCCTTCCAGGGGTCCTCTATGGTTAGGTCATAGAACACCATGAGGGAAAATGGAAGGAAGGGAGCAGACTGGGACACACATCAAACATGAACTATGCAGGGCTACATCAAACAGATGTACTCCTGGAATAGGAGGTGACCCCATCATGAAGCAGGAACGGGGACCAGAGTGCAACAGCCAATGGGAGCTCAAAAGTCCAGAAGAAAGATGCCAGCCCAATGGCTGGCCTTCCTGTAAGGAATCCTGGGAACTGGGGCCAAGAACCACAAACAACAGACAAGGTACCTGTTAAAGCTCGACACTTTGTTTGGTTTCTCTGCTCCATAGCTGACCACTAAATTCCTCCGATTTTCCAGAATCAACTTTTACTGTGATTTTTTAAAAAACTAATTGTGTTCTTGCTTCAGCTAGGAACTAGAGGCTTCTCAACTCCACCCCATGGCTGCTCTTAATCAAATGCCATTAATTTCTATCACCCCTTTCTAAGAAATGCTATTTTTACCCAAGTCCCTCCTTCATAGTATCCTCACTTCTGGAACAGCTGAGAAGACACCTAAGGGATCGATCTTTTGCTTTTGCTTCCAACCCACCCACCAGTGCCTGTGATTGAATACCAGCCCTTTGTCCCTTTTCACATCTCTCTTTCCTTCCTTGTTGAAGGTTCTTAGTAACCCAATGCAAAAGAATCTGAACTTATAAAGGTGGTAATGGGTTCAGGCAGGGTCAGGTGCACTCTGTCCTCCTCCATACCTTTCCTCTCTTCACTTGCTTCCATCTTGATGACAGAGCACTGAACCCCGGGCCCTGTGGCCCCCTTTTCACAAAGTCACAAGCACTTTATTAAGATCCGTTCCCTTCCTTCCCGGTAGCAAGAGGAAGAAGCTGTAGGAGGCCCAGCTATTGTTCAGAGATGTTATCGCATGATGCTTATTCGTTCCTGGGAGTGTCAGAGGCCCAACTCCTCTGCAAGACAAAAGAGGTACAGGGAATATCTGAGAAGCCTGGGATTTGGAGATCAGCAAGCATCTCAAGGAGCAATCTTTCCAATCAGGAAAATCAAAGGCTCTATCCCACAGTTTGAATTGGACAGAGAGGGGTTCTGCTGACTAGGAAGCTGGAGAGGAAGCAGCCACAGAAGAAGGGGAAGGGAGAGAGGGAGGGAAGGAGACTGGCATGGAATCGATCAGAATTTTCTATTGCTTTATAGCAGCCTGGGAAATCTGAGTCCATTACTTTGCTATCGTATCAAAAGAGACACCCCATGGCGGGTCTGGGCCAGATCCCCCCATCCCAGTACCTGACAACCTTTCTTGAAGTGGAAAGCAAGAAAAGAGGCAGAAAGTCTTCTGATCCTTTTAAGGAGCCAAAGAAGCCAGGTCAGTCTGACTCACCCGAAAGTTAGTGAGTAGAAAAGCAGACAAAGGGGTTTGAAGTCAGAGACAATATATTCAGGTCAAAAGCAAGAGGAAAAGAGAGGAGCAGCTGCGGAAGGTGGTGGAACTGGTGAGCTTAAACACCTCCATTCCAGGGCCCGAGACCACCGGCAGCAGGGCAATCTCCGGGTCTTTGTCAGAGCACATAAAGTCAGACCGGCCCTCCTTTAGCCTCCATCCATCTGCCCCTCTTGGCAGCAGCCCAAGTGGAAATGACTTGTTAGCATCAGGAGACAGGGAGACTCGCCACAGCATCGGCATCACAGCAGGAGATGTCCCAGCACTCCCACAGGCCCTGCCCTGGGCCAGGAGCTGGGGACCCACGAGGAGAACCCCCCTAAGGCAGGTCTGGGGCCGGAGGGAGTCAAGGCAGATCTCAGAAACTGAGAAGGGCAAACGAGAGGGAGGACAGGAGGGCTGCGTGCGGAGGTCCAATTACAAAAGCACGCAGAAGACCTGAATGTAAGAACCCCAGAGATGGGCATGAGGGGCTTTAAGAGGAGATACCACAGGAAGGGGCGCAGAACAGGGCAGGAGCTGAGCCGTGCGGCCTGCAGGTGGAGATAGGGTCTCATCTGTCAGACAGTGGTCATGAGAGCCCCTTCCCCGGGACTGCGGGAAGATCACACGAGGTAATGACAAAGTGCCATATGGAGCAGAGGGGACTCACCTCAGCCATAAGTGGGCCATGGGCTCACAGCCCCACCTCAGGGGGAGGTCTCCGGAAAGCCTCCAAATTTCCTGCCCCCATTTAGAAAGCCACGTTATGGAGGGCCAGTCCAGAGTCCTCCCCCCCTCTCCTCAGTGCAGCTAACAGCTTTGGGGGCCAGTCTGTCCACTGAGCATCCCCAAAACTAGCCTGCCCCAGAATCCCCACTTGCCCACTTCCTTCTGGCTACTGGTGAGTTCTAAGAGGGCCTTGTCTTTCCCTTTCTGAAACTCCTTTTCTCACTACCTTCTCTTGGAATTTAGCCCGCTCCCCACAGTGAAACAAAATCTTTGCCCTTTGATACAAAAGCCTGTGCCCACAAATTCTTTTCATATGACTTGCACCACTGACCCATAAAACCCCAATACACTTGGGGGTGTCACCCATAATTCCATCATTTTGGTGGTCTAGGGAGAGGCTGACTGCACCCAGCAAACAAATAAGACTAGAAGCGGAACAGGAATCTTCCAGGGGCAACCAGAGAAGACCAGAACACAGGATGGAGGATTCATCAGTGGGGAGCGTACACACCTGCAGGTGAGCTTGGGGGAAACAGCTAGTGGGGAGCCCTGGGGCTCGCTGGGTTCTCTATCAGGACAGCAAGGGGAGTGGGGGTCTGAGTCCAACCTCTCTGAGCTGTGCTGTGGAGATCAGGCCTGGCCCCTGGGACGGGAGGAAGCAGCCCACCCGGTGAATGTAGAAGCAGTGGGACAACTTGCAGGAAGGTGAAGCTTTTTGGTCTGGGGTTCTAGGCCAGAAGGGAAAAATGAAGGGAAGCCAGAGGCATCATTCCTCCCAACCCCCACACCAGGACTAGAGGTGATTACACTAATTAATCCTTATTTTTTAAAAAAATGAGCAAGCAAAGGAAAAAGAACCCAACCACAGAAAATTACTGTGGGAATAGGAAAGAATGGGGTTCATCTTCAGAAGAGGAGATCAAAGTAAAAAGAGCCTTCCCTATACTAAAGAGAAATGTTAAAGGATCACCTACCCAGAAAGAATTTATAGAAGAACTTAAAAAAAAAAAAATGACAGAGATTGAGGAAAAATAAAACAAAAATAAGAGCCATCCAAGAAAAACAAGGAGACTATGAAAAGAAAGCCAATCAATTAGGAAAGAAGATCCAGTCTTAAAGAAGAAAATGACTCTGAAAATTAGGATTGGGAAAGGAGAAACCAATGAAGCTATAAGAGATCAAGAAATAACAAAATAAAATAGAAAGAATGAAAAAATAGAAGAGAATGTGAAACACCTTATAAGAAAAACAATTGAACTGAAGAACAAATCAAGAAGAGAAAACATAAGAATAACTAGACTATCTGAAATTTATGACCAAAACAAAACAAAACCAAAAAACCTGTCTTGAAGTATGAAAAAAGCAAAAAAAAATCACTGATTATCATCTCAAAGATCCTATGAAGAGAAAAAATATAGGAACATCACTTCTAAGTTGCAAAAGTCCCAGATCAAAGAGGAAATTTTACAAGCAACAAAAACAAAAAGCCCAATTCAAATATGCTGTATCTGCCATTAGAACTATACAGCACCTATCAGCAACTATAATAAAAGCCCACAGGTCCTAGAATTCTATGTATTGACAATCAAAAGAATTAGAGTTGTAGCCAAAAATATTATATTCAGCAAAATTAAGGATACTATTGAAAGGGAAAAAAAAGGACAATCAACAAACTCTCAGATTTTTAGAATTTTGTCTCAAACAAGCCTAAACTCAACAGAAAATTTAACATATGAAAGCCAAAATCAAAGACTAAATTCAAGGGACTCAATTAGGCCAATATTTTATAGATGATGTGTCTAAGATGGACATAAATTTTAAATTGAGGGATCCAAAAGAAAAACTGGGGTAGAGCTGAATATGATGTGACTCTACACAGCAAAACAGCATAGGAAAAGTAGGACAAGGTATGTAGATTAATGCGAATGGGATAACGAGGGAGGGAAAGGGTGAGGGGAGAAGATAAAGGAAGAACAGATGGGAGAACAGAGAGGATAAGTAAGAGTAAAACAAATTAAGGAGTACAAGATATTAATGACAAAGAGGAGAATTTATTAGAAAAAAGTAGGGGTAAGTAATCATTGATCTCAAAGTCAAACTTAATGATTCAATCAAAAGAGAAATTTACATTATATGTCAGTCACAGTAATATGATATGTGTATATACGTATGTATACATATGTGTGTATATGTAGATATGTTATGTGTTTATCTAGATGTGTGTGTATGTATACTTAGAGGTTTACATAAATATATCCTTGCTTAATTGTAGTCACTTCAGAAATAAGGGGGGAAGAATAAAGTAAAAAGTACACACCAGAGAAGAAAAAGAAAACCTACAAGGAAAAGAAAAGATGGAGAAACATGCCTTCTATAATTATATATACTTTCTTGAAATAGAAAATTTTTGTTATACTTATTGAATCTCATATGTTTCTGCTGAGCATATGGCAATGAATTTTTTCTATTTTGTTTTTTCTTATTTTGCATTTTTAAGTTTTAAATAAATACATTTAATTTTTTTTTAAGTTAATGATCTGAGTTCAAATCCAGCATGTGTCACTTACTAGCTACTTGACTTTGGGCAAGGAATTCCATTTCTCCTGCAGCCTTCAGTTTCCTCATCTATAAAATGAGGAAGTTGTACCCCTTAAAGCACCACACTTAATTCTAGTTGAATTGCTTTCTTGTAGTTTGAAGCAGTTAGAGAAATTATTATTTTGGTACCATAATTATAATCAAATAGTAATTTGGGATCTAGGCTTTTTCTCTTACCATCTCATTTGGGGTTAGGGTTAGTCAGTCTCTGAAAGCCAAGACTGATGAAACAGTTGTAGCCCTCAAGGAAACAACCTCTTCCCTTCCTGGGCAGGACCCCACCCACCAAAACTTACTTCTCTAGACGAATTCAGGGAAAGAAAGAAGCCCTTAGGATACTCCATTAAAATTTAAAGTGACCCATCTCATGAAGGGAAGAAAAAACACCCAGAGAGAGGGATGGAGATGAGTCTCAAGATCAAGAAATATTCTTAGAATGAGAAGTTGAAGACTCCTAATCCACCTCCTCATTAAACTAATCAGGCTTGAGTTTGACTTGTTAAGGTATTAACTTTTACATTTGCTTCAGTGTCTCCAATTAGGGTTTTTGGTTTTCCAAGAGAAACGATTGCTCATCAATTTAATGATTATTAGCTAGCCTAATTAATAAAGAGATTATTAGTTACTCAGAAACTCTGTCTCTTCGGTTTTTCATTTGTTCCTCCAAGAATCTTAAGGAGTATAAAACAAGCTTTCTTAACATATTGCTATGAATTCTAATGAAGTAAGTTGCTTTTGATTGTTACATAATCTTATTTCAGTGGAGAAGTTTCAGAAGAGGAGGAAATTGGGGGGGAAATAAGATATTTTGGACAGGCTGAGTTTGGAATGGTGAAAGAAGGGCCACCTGGAAACTTGTGATAAAGGAGTAGAGCTTAGAAGGGCTGGATACCTGGATGGAGGAGACAACAGCCCGGAGATAAACACTAAACTCAAGGGAGTTGATGCAACCACCAAAAAAATAAATAAAAAATGGAGACAAGACAGAGACCGGGACAGACCTGGGGGATGATTTAGATGATGCTCCAATAAAGAGTAGACTGACAGGGAGGGAGGGAGGGAGAGAACCAAGAAAACAAAGAATCACAAAGACCCAGAGAAGAGAGAGTGTCCAGGAGGACAAGCCAGCCATGCTCAGTGCTACCAGGAGTTTAAGAAGAAAGAGGGAGAAAAGTCCATTTAAAGGATGCCTGGTAATGAGAGAAGAAGCATAGGGGTAGGGGCACAAGAGTAGATAGATTTTTCTCAGAGTCTGCCTGTGAAGACAGGAAGAATCACACATATCCTATTTCCCAAGAACCTTACAGCAAATATGATTCTCATTTTAGAGATGGAAAACTGGGAGGTGGACCAGGGAAGAGTCTTTCCCAAGGCCATGCAGGGTAGGATCAAAATCTAAACTCTTCCTGCCTGATTCCCATGCTGGCTCACATTCTACCACACACAAGGCTGAGGCCTTGCATCAAACATTTGTATTTTCTTACTTTTGTCATTTAAATAAAGCATAAGGTATACTTGTATAACTATCATTGTGAATAAATGTCCAATGTAATTATTTCCATAATTTACACTGAAGGAAAAAATGGAAAACAACTAATTACTTTTAAAACTAAATTTTATCCCCATGATTCAAACTTAAAAAAAAAAAAAGTAAGGAAAAATATTTAGTAAGATATAAAGGTCTATCTTTCTGGAAAATGAATAGGAAAAATTATACCGAGGAAGAAAAAAAATTGGGACTCTTTCTTATTAAAATACTACAAACTGTTGTGAAGTGAAAAGGATTACAAGTTTTAAAATTAACAAATTGCAAAAAGGCCCATTTAAAACTATGTATCACATAAAAGAGAGACTATTGTATGTAACAATAGTGGCATGTAGATCTAGATATAAAATCACGTGCTCTATTTTTTAAACGTTTTTTTGCCAGGCATTCTGAACGCCTTCAGAGCAAAAAAATTGAGGAATACTTTCTACTAAAAGCAACATATGTGCTGCGTATTATAGCCTAGTGGATCATAAGAGCAAAAATAATAAAGTTTGCACTTGTCAGGGAGGAACAGAACAATTCCGCCCTGCACTAAATCAGGGTTTTTACAATGTCACATTTTCTTTCCTCCACCTCTGCAGAAAAGATAACTAGAGATGGCTATTAATAATTTTGCTGCTCAAATCTAAAATTATTCTTAATGCAGTTAAGGAGCTTACAGATTTGGAATAATATCCTAGCTCTACATTGCAGGCCAGATCTCACCTAAAGCGAAATAACTACTCGAATTCTTGTCTCTACTTCATAATTTGTTGAATTTGAGAGCTGGAAGGTTTCTCAGCAATCGCCTCGCCAGCCTCTTCCCATCTGATGCCGAGGAGGAAGAGCCAAGGTTAGAGGAGGGAAAGGCTTGGGCAGAAGAGCCCCCAAGATGGAGGCAAGCCCAGCCAGAGTTGGCACCCAGGCCCAGTCTCCCCCTCCATGCTGCAGTGCGCCAGGCAGGCTGTGCAATCCCACCCTATCTCTGCATTTCACAAGACAGAAAACTGCTTCAAAGTACAATGACATGGTCAAATTCAAGATTTTTAATACATATTTTTTTAAAAATATGTGTTGGGACATAAGCACAAGAGACCAAAATGTCCTTGTCAGGGCACGTTTCCCAGGATCTCATTTCTCAATCTCCCAACAGCCTAGTGGGCAGGGTCCTGTTTTAACATTACCTATGGAGGAGGGCAGCACAGTGGCTAAAGGACCTGAGTTCAAATCCAGCCTCGGACACTTCCGAGCTGGGTGACACTGGGTGAGTCACTTTCCCCTATTTGTCTCAATTTCCTCATCCGTAAAATGAGCTACAGAAGGACATGGCCAAACTCTCAGGTATCTCTGCCAGGAGAGTCTCACGTGGGGCTCTGAAGAGTCAGACAGCCTGAGAAGCCCAGAGACCTGAGCCACCACAGCCACCCCACGTCCCAGGCGTACCATGTCCCAAGTGGCTTCATCTGGACCAAAATAATCCTGGAACCAAACTTAACTTGGACTGCATCCATACAACATCAAAATAACTTGTCAATTCAAACCAAGGTACGGGTGGAAAAACTTAAAAGAGGGGATTATTCTGAGGAGCCCCAGTTACACCTACTAAGATCCCACAGGATGAAGGGACCTCTTGAGGAAGAGGCTTAGCCCTGACTGAGCACAAACTCCTGGATGGAACACGGCTCACAAAGTATTCCTTGACTTTCACAGGTTTTTTTACATGTTATGGGATGTGGCATAAATCAAAAGAGATTAAAAATGTAAATTTCTAGGAGTCTAAACTTCATCTGCAACAAAGTTTCTTTACCTTTCTTTTATCATGGACACAATAGACACAAACTGGTAGAGTCTAAGAACCTCTTCTCAGAATGTTTTTACTGCATGACATGAAATTCTAAGATTACAAAGGAAACTGTCAAAATACAGTTATGATTAAGGATCCCTGGTCTAAGATAATTTCCTCTAATGATGTAGGACCAGATTCTGGTTTTCCAGAGGTTTAAATATAATTAAATATGACTAAAAGTAGCCCAATTAATTTAATTTAATTTTAAAGCTTTGGCTGCTACTTTCCATGCATGGAAATACAAAAGGAAAGAAGATGATACCTTTAATTTTGCTTCTTAGATACTTGAGGACTTCTTGGGTTCCTTTCTAAACAAAAGAGAAAACAAAATCATCACTGAAAGAGAACACTGCCATTTGATGAAAGATTTACATCAAAATGAAATAAATGAAATATAAGCAAATTCAAAATATACTTACATTTAGGAGTTCTCGTCGAATAGTTCTCAAAGGGTTTCCCTCTAAAGCCAAAAACTGCAAACGAGGAAGGTTCCCTAATGTATGGGGCAGACTATAAAAAATAAAGCAAAATAAAATCCCTTAAATATAATTCAACTACAAAAATAAAAATTCATCTAGACAGATGACAACTCACAAGACAGTATATAGCATGTTAAAGCTAAAATATCTAAAGTAGGACCAAGCAAATCTGACCTATGATATTCACCTTCAAATGGAAGTTTAACTTAAAAAAGAAAAAGAAAAACTTGCTTAGTGTAGAGTGAAGTAAAAAGAATAAGCTTTGAAAAAAAATTAATATTGTTATTTAATATTTATTGAATTGTAAAAGAATATCTGTTTGAAAGTCAGTTTTGAATCACATATCACTCCTAAATCGTCATGTCTCAGGTTTAGATTGAGAACACCAAAAAAAAGTACCATATTCCCTCTAAATAAAAAAGCATTTGTGGTAAAAGATGTATTACAATTTACATACAAAGAATTTCTCTGAGACCCCAACTCAGATGCATTCATTTATGTAAATAAAAAGGATTCCACTCAAAAGTTATAGAGGGGCGGCTAGATGGCACACCGGATAAAGCACCAGCCCTGGAGTAGGGAGGACTTGAGTTCAGACACTTAAAATTCCCTAGCTGTGTGAACCTGCACAAGTCATTTGATTCTAATTGCTTCACAAAAGAAAAAAAAAAAAGATTTAAAAAAACGCCATCACAGAGAGGAAGGTTCAGAGTATTAAACGAGCAGTTGCAGGGCAGCGGGTGACCATGGGGACACTTCCACACTTTGGCGTCTGTTCTCTAGGAATAACGATCTAGAGAAAAGGTGTACCTAAGCATGGGCTTTAGCTTGTTTGACAGTTTTATATTTTTGTTTCTAATCAGTAACTGTGATGGTTCTATGGAAGGATGGGAAGGAGTCAGAGTCAGAAATGACTCCCAGGAATCTTGGGAGGGAGGGAGTTTTCCTTTTTAAGAGTAAAGGATGAGTTGATTTTGAACATTTTGTATGAGAGGTGGAGATCTGCATAAGATGTTAACACAGAACACAGTTCTTTTTTAAAAGTAAATACAGAATTGCACGAATTGTCATTTTCTATGCATTTGGGCAACAGGCAATGGTGGGTCGTCCTCCTTCCTCCAGGAGAGCCCTGACATCTGGGAGGGGATGCCGCCATGTGCAAGCCAGGAGGTCTGGGTGAGTATAATGTTCTCGGTGGCTTTTCTTGGAGGTCTCGGGGGCAGCCTTCTTTTCAGTTGAGTAATCACCACGAGAATAGCCAGGTGTTAAAGTCCAAAGGTCTTTAATGTCTCCTTGGCCTGGTGCTCAGCTAGCTTTCTCGAGCGCTTCAGAAGGGACTTGTTTCAGTAGAGAAAATGCAGGAGGACAGGCCAGTCACCACAGGGTGTGAGATGGGATGAATGAAACTGTCTCTCAGTCCCCCAGGAGAGCCACCAGGAGCCTGACCGAAGATGGAATGAATCTCTCTCCTTGGCTCCCGCCTCCTGTCCTTTATCTTCTCTGCTCTAACTCTGGCTGAAGCTCCCAGCTTATATGCTCTCCACTGAGTATAAATCAATCATTATCTCACTAGGGAACCATTATTTGTAGTGAGATTAAATCAGTCATACTCAACTAGAGAACTATTAAGCACTATACTAAACTAGACAACCATTGTCTCATCAATTCCACTTAGTTAGTACTTTGTGAGAATCCTTGTTTCAGAGTTCTGGTCCATAACAGGTGAGGGCGGTCTGGGCAGGGCGCTTCAAAGCCTGTGCCCAAGCACTGGTGACTGGCAGGCTACTTGGGAGTGGGAAAGGGCATGCTCTCACCTTCAATGCCCTATGAAACACAAATCCAGTCATAATGTATAACAACACACTACCTCTCAGAAAAGAGGCATTTTACTGTTTGTTTTCTGGGACTAAAAAGCAGGTTTTTTGTATTAGTATAATGGCTTTTAGCTTCACTGTCATTTAGTTTTATCCATCTTCCTCTAAGGCAGAGAGCCCCATCGCGCCTTCCCTGAGGAGGCCATTCTTCTGCTGCTGCGTGTTTAGAGAGTCCGGGAGTGCCGAGAGGCCGAAGCTGAATCCAGATTTCCTTGAGTTTGACCCCAGCTTTCTCCTCCAATCCACATGCCTTATGTGGATCTTCATTGCAAATATATTTCAAAAGACAATCTAGTTCCCCCATTCCCCTAAAATGTCAGAAGCCTCAAAATGATTTTGGATTTAAATCACTGAGAAAACTCTTGATTTACGAACTGTGAATTACTCTGGTTATAATTCTCTGAAGAACACAGATACTATTTTCCTATGCTTAATCCCCTAAATTATTTGTGGCTGTTTTTTTTTTCAGCTTACCTACTAATGTCATTGTTAGTTAGATCAAGTCGTTCCAAGGCCTGGAGCAGCGTAATTTCATCAGGAATAGATTTTAACTTGTTATCTCTTAGGTCTAGCACATGGATAGATTTAAGATGTCTAAGATGTTCTGGTCCTAGCATTTCAATCTGATTTTCACCAACATGCAATTCCTACAAAAAGCAAAGATAAGAGTTATTCACATTTCTGTTATTCTTAGTAAATGTAATTTATTCATCACCTACGGTATCAAATATCAATTAGAAGCAAAAAATTCAAATTATTCAAATGATAAAATTCAAATTACGATAAGAAACACAGCTTTTCTATCGTTAATTTGCTTGAATTTTCAGTAAAATGAAAACAAGCTTTTTTTTCACAGCTGAACAAAAATCCCCAGAGGAAAACTTTCCAGAGATTTTGTTATCATTTTAAAATTGCTATGACTCTCCTATAATTATTTCAAACTCTAAAAAAGAAATTTAAAAAAGAAATAATTTAGGCAAGATATATAAAAGGGAAAGCGGCAGGGTAGTGATCAATTCAATAAAGTAGATTTACAGATTGGGAAGGTTAGAAGGGCTCTGGGCAAACAAAGGTTAAGGTTTTGCACAAAATTAAAAAAAAAAAAAAAAGTCTAGTGGCAGAGCCCGGACTAGAATCAGTTCCTACCAGCTTAGATGGTGCGTAATAATATAGGCGCTCTGAATGAATGACTCCAGATCCCTAAAATTTCAATCCAAGTATATGCCCACCAAAATCCTTACTTGTAGTAATTAAAAAAATATGTGAGCTCAATTTGGATATTCCCTCTAAGGGGGGGTGGGATGAGCTCATAAGTCATTCATGCCTGTCTATTCTGGGTGACTCCTGTTCATAATCTCCCCTAAGTCGGCCACTGTGGTTCCCCCCCTACCTGTCTGGACCTTCTTCCCTTTCTCCTGGCCATAAGAAAACGTGTTCCTTAATGAACGTATTTCATAAGAGGACATCAAAAGATGAAATGATTTTTTTTAGTGACTAGGATTTGATATTGTCAGCGTCCCACTAAATTCATTAACATTTAAATGGTATATATATATGTATATCTTTTAGTGATTCCTGTTACTATTAATGATATTAATTTGTTTTCACTTGGTTTCAAAGCACAGAGTTAGACACTAAAGAGAAAGAGACTTTAAATTCCACCTCTCCCTAACAAAGAAAACTTGGATGTCCAGTCCTTTGGAATGTTGTAGAAGGGAGCCCTACTCAAGCCTGGAATGGACCAAACCTCAGAAGGTCTTTCTAATTCTGAGCTTCTGCATTTGGATGTAATTTCTTTAATATGACCTCAAAATCAGAAAGCAAAATATCACAATAAACTAGATTCACAATGATTTTACTACTAATAACAATGATTTCTAGAAATACATTACAATATTTTTAAAAAGATCTATTTATCAATGGAGGAATATGAAGAACAGCTGGACTAAACAAGATAGATCTTTACTTTAAAAATGAAGTTATTTCTTCTATTTAAAAAGTATTTATCAACATTAATTTTACTATAGCTCTTGAAAAAAAATCTCTTTTAAAGGTGATTGTATTGAAATACATATTCTGTTATTTAAACAATATTTTTTTTAAGTAATATGTTTTATATTAAATAACAAATGTTACCTTCAATAATAGACAAGAAGGAAATTCTGGTAGAAAACGCAGTTTATTCCTCCGTAAATAGAGCAGTTCTAGTGATTCCATGCTAGCTAATTCAGAAGGTACAGTTTGCAAGTAGTTCGAAGTGCAATCCAAATGCTTTAATCCTATAGAAAATATTTGATGAAAATTATTTGTGTTTCTTACCATGAAGATTTGTGAAACTTTAATAAAATATATTCTTATAATGAATTACTACTTTCATCATCATGACCACCCCCCCAAAAAAACAAAGGACTTATATAAATTTAGGCTAACAAAATTATTTTAATGGATTATCTACTAAAACTTTAAGAATTAACGTGTACATAGAAATGATAAAATGAAAATAAAAATACTACACACATATATGGTATCATCTCCACACAAAACCATTTATTTATCCATTTATCTATCCATTCATTTATTTGAGGCAACTGAGTTAAGTGACACAGCTAGGAAGTATTAAGTGTCTGAGACCAGATTTGAACTCAGGTTCTCTTGACTTCAAGGCTCTCTACCTCCTAGCTACCCCCACTACCATTTATTTTTAAAGAAATAAACACATGTGAATGGAATAAAAAAGGTCTTTCAGTTTTTTCCCCCATTGGACAATAGTGATTCAGTAAAGAAAGAAGACATAATTAGCAGCATGATGATCTCTTTTTTATGGTTTACACTGCTCTAAACTCTCCATGGGGGAATTCTGAAGATCTCACCCTCAGAACTTTGTGCAGCTTTTAAAACTATTAGTGTGGTTGAGTAACAATTCTATTTGGAGTGACAGTATCTGTGGGGAAATGAACTGACAATCTCAGCATCGTTACCACGCTCTAACCACCTAAGACTGTGGTTATTTTAAAAGTCAGAGAAAAACCCCTCAGAAAATCAGTCCTTATTACCCTGAGACTTTAGATCCCCCTGACTATCTTATTACTTAAGGATTGATCAAGCAGCTTTTCTTATGTTTATTAGCATTCCAAGATTTTTGTGGGTGAAACTATTTTCTGACTTTCAAGAAAATACCTTTGGGAATCTCTCTCTAAGACCTAGCTCACAATCAAGTTATACCCAAGTGAATTCCTGCACATTATATATTTTACACAAGCTCCCAACTAGAGAGTGGATGGGAAAAGAAACAATGTATTGAGTGAATTTTCAAAAAATAAGAAAATGAAGAGGTACACTAGCAGAGCAATTTGTAATCGGAGCTGATGGAAGTAGGGTGAAGTGAAGAAGGAAATGCTCAAAATAATTTAAATAACATTATTTTTTTCTCTTCTGCTAAATCTTTCTCTGAGGAATGAGTTCAAAGTGCCAAAGTTAAGCCAGATAAAGAGTAGTTTAAGGCTGACTCAGAAGAGCAAGCAGGACATGGACATTTTGGTATCAAACATGATAAAATTAAGCACTAACTACTAGAAAAACTTTTTATTCTGATTTTGTAATATGGGTAAAATGATAAAATATGAAGGTTAGAGAGAAAGGCATCAAATTATACTCTGTTGTCTTTAAAATATAGTTTTAAAAATATTTCAAGGATCTAAGATTTACTGAAGTTTCCCACCAACACAGACCAGGTTGCAAGTTCTCTGTCTTAGGAAACCATCCCTGTGAGTTGCTTTGGCTAAAAAGTTCCACTCCCCAGGGGCTTCACTTAAAGTGAGAGTCCACTGGTCCTTGAGCACAGGCCCGGGTCGGGGCTCACAGCCTCTCCAGGCTGAAGGACCTGCCAGAGCAGCATTCTGCCGGCAGAGTTTTCACCAACCCCACGATGCCCACAATGTTGCCACCACGAAGCCCTTTTAATGTTTTGTTATTGTTTCATTAAAGAACTTTATTGTTTATCTTTTTAAGATTAAAAATGATATTATCTATTTAGGTATAAACATTTTTAAGTGTAAAAAATCTGGCCTCAAGCAGAGGCCACCTTCTGGGAATTCAGGTCAAAGAGGCTGATTTTGAGCCGGGGAAGCTACATGGCACCCCTCACCTCATGATGGCTGAGAGGCAAATATCAAACATCACAAAACTAATCGGTTGTCCAGCCCATCACAATTTTATTAATTTCATTACGCTTTTTTCTCGTTTTGCAAAGTTCACTTCTTGATCATTTTAAGTTTTTTATCTCAAGCTGCCAAATACAAATGCATGATTACCTGTGAAAATCGGGTTCTTGGGTAAAAACTGACACCCCCCAGGGGAAGTAACGCCCAGAACCTTCAAAGCCATCATTATATTTGTCACCTTTAACCACGACAAAACGTTTGAGATGTACGAAACACTACATTACATTTAAAATATTTTAATGCTGAATAAGCTTACTTTTCATCCTCGTGATTTCCACTGGCAAGTCCTTCATCTGATTACCAGCCAGATTGAGTCGCATTAGGTTAGAGAGGGAAGAAAAGCTAACTGGAAGAGCTGTAAGGCGATTGTTTGATAGATCCTTTTGAAAAAGTAAAAACAAAAATAAGAAATGGTTCCTGTGAAGGTCCTTTAACATGCAGTTTTGAGAGGTCAGTGGGCAATGCAGAGTATATTCTGGGAAAGAACAATTTCACTAGGGAACGGTTTTCTTTATGCTTCCATCTTTCCCAAATATCACCTCTTGGTTGGAATTATAAAATCATTCTGAATTTTCACCAGGTACTTATATAAAACCAATGTTAATGCTTAATTTTGCCTACTGGGATCATCAAGGCTTTCACTGTAGTAGGAAATGGACTGAAATCAAGACCTGCCACATCCCTTTGCCTAGATAGTCAGGAGATTTCTTTTTGGAAATTTAAAAACCTCTATTGTCCTGGAAATTCTTAAAGCTGGCTGCACCCTCAAAGAATCCTTTACTGCTTTACTAAGAGATTTCCCTGAATCCATCAGTGTTTGGTTTCATACTTTCACAAATGAAAGTAAAAAGTGAAAGAATGACCCATATGATGTGTGAAGAAAAGCTTTCTTCCTTCTCCTTTTGTGTAAAAGGCCAGCCAATTCTGGTAAATTCTCTAGGCTCAATTTTACCAATGTGGCCAATTCTCACCTTCTGTGGGGGCCAAGGCTGCCTACTTAATTTCCACATTTCTTCTCGATAACTGTATCATTCCTGGTTGAGCAGGTTGTTAAATTATTGTCTTAGCAATTTTGTAAGAGATGTTTTAAAGCTCCTTTTTAGTGCCCATATGCTAGTCTTTATTTTTTTACTATTTTTTCAATGCGGTGAAGTACTGAATGTCTGGTGGCACAGAAGGATGAGAACAAATAGATTAAATGGCACTTAGCTTTCTAATTCAAATCCACAGCTGGAGAAAGTAGAAGAGGTTGCCAGTGACAGACACTGGCTAAGTCTTGTCATTTCTAAAAATGGTTTGCAGCAAGAGAAATATCACAGCTATCATTAATGTGCCAAAATATTCCATGAACACATATTACAACACTTAAGAGCCCAGGTCGAAGGTCAAAGGTCTATGGAAGGTCCTACAGGGAAGGTCTTAACAATCATTAATAAAAAACCCTTGCAGGGTTTTTCCCCATCATTCCCCATTCATTCCAACATAATTGTGCATTCTCTCTTCAAGCAACAATGATGGTTAACTCAAGGTCTGAGATTTTACCCAACACCTCACTCAGCTCAAACTTCTAGTGATACAGAGCTGTTATTTTTATGTGCAATATAAAGATATACCACCACAATGGGGCCACTAACAGGACTGGAATCTATTACTTATTTCAAGTTAGCATAGTGTTTTATAATTTATGGATCTTTTTCTTTGCTTATTTATTCTTTCTTAGTCATTTCTGAACTTTCACCCCCCCCCCCCATGCTGAGTACTTAGTAAGATTCCCCAAGAATTAAACACTGTTCCTTTGAAAAACATGGGTCTAAAAAAAATTAAAAAAGAAAAAAAAAAAAAAGAAAAACATGGGTCTACTTGGTGACAATCCCCTTAATGATGTGATTTCCAAAATGTATCACAGTGTATATATTATACCCCAGAATCATGGATTTGGACTAAGAGGGACCTTTTGAGCCAGAAGGCCAGAGTCAAATCCCTCCATGTGCCAGATGAGTAATGTCACGTTACACACAAAGTAAGCATCTGAGACATTATCTGAACCCAGCACTCATGCTCTCTTTGTGCCTCAGGGCTACTGCAGATGTCAAAAGTAAACTCAAATTGGCTTTTGTGAGTCTATTGGTCTTCTTTTCTCCCAATTATTCCTCCTCTGTCTCATCTAGCAGCTAGAAGGCTCTTAACCCTGGTTGAAAAAAAAGATGATGAAGGAGGTTGTGGGCTTTCGTTGAAAGGAGGATCAAAGACTCCTATTCTTCAGGACACTAAAAAGCTGATCAATAGTGTTTCAAGTAAAAAACGCGTCGGGATTACGAAAGCACAACTTACTAAATCCTCTAATTTGTCCAACTGTCCAAATCCTTCAGGAACACAAGTCAGTTCATTGTACTGCAGAAACAGGCCCTTCAGGTTTCTTAGTTTTGTAAGTTCTTGAGGTAGTGTTTTCAGCTTGTTATGACTAAGGAGAGAGAAAAATAAATGCTAAAACATCTGAAAATATAGTAAAATTGTGTAGCTTTTGTTAGCCAATTATATGACCCTATTAAAACTTTATTTTTATTTTAAAAGTAATTCTATTTTCTTTCACAACACTATGCACATAAAAAGGGTAATAATAAGTGACCTTTTGGACATTTTAAAGGAGATGAAGGAAATTCTTTCACAAAAGTAATTAGTGAACTATCTTTTGATAGCCTTTGTCATTAACTCTTAATTACATAAACTAAAGGAGTATTGCTTTTTAAAAAATATATAATCTAAAGTGTACAACTATCTGATTAACAGAATTCTAGCAAATGCTCAGGTTCTTTGTCTCCTCACCCTCCTATCATTCCAGCTCTACCTCTTATGGCAGATCCTCCGGAACCAAATGACTGTTTTAGGCGAGGCTTCAAGGAGGACATGGCAACTCCAGAAGAGCTTGGAATAAAAGGAAGAACTATTCTAACAAAGGCCCAGAGGCAAGAGATCAAAGAAAAGGCCAAAAAAATCTAATTTCCTAAAAGCCAAATGCATGAAGGAAAAGCCTGGGCTCCCACTAGGAGAAAGATGAACGAGAAAGAAGAGAGCCTGTGGAGCAGACAGAATCTAAGCCCGGCTCTCCTTCAGCCCTGACCATTCCTGCCAGTGGCTCTGCCATCTCCCCATCTTTCCAATGGTCATTTTCCTTCCAACTCTTCTCTCTCCCTCACCAATCATATTCAATAAATGCCCAAGTCCTGCCAACTCCCCTGGCTTAAAATCTTTTACACCCAACCCCTCTCCTTCCACTGAGGGAAGCACAGAGAGAGGCATCCTGCCTCAGACTCCGACTAGGACCCTGGCAAGTCCTTCCAACTTGGGTCAGAATGAATTTTCTTGAGCAGAGAACTTAGGATGGCCCTCTCTCCTCTGCTCCCTACTCCTCAGAGCAAGTTCAAACTCTGCTGCTCCACATTTAAGACCTTTGATGTTAGGGGCCAGAACTCTGAACTGGAAACAAAGGATTCTTACAAGGTACTAAGTCAGTGGAATTGATAGAGACAATAGTTATCTAATTTCGCATGGTTCAGTATGATTGATTTAATCCTACAAGGAGATGTTATGGGCCAGAACTTAAACAAGGTACTGAGTAGAATTGAGGAGACAATGGTTAAATCTAGTTTAGCACTGATTTAATCCTACAACAAATAATGGTTTCCTAGTGATGTAATGATTGGTTTGTACTCAGTGTGGGGCTTATAAGCTAGAAGCCTCAGCCAGGGAGATTCAGAGACAAGCGGACAGAAGGCTGGAGGCTGAAGGGTGGAGTACAAGCCCTTGGACTCAGACAGATTCCTTCCATCTCACACCACCGTGGTGGCAGGCTCTCCTCCTTCGCTTCTCCATTGAAACCAAGACTCCGAAAGGCCCCAAGAAAACTAGCCAAACCCCAATTGAAGGAGATAGGATTTTGAAGGAGACAATAAAGGATTTGGACTTTAACCCCTGGCACTTGTGGTGATTACTGAACTGAAAAGAAGGATCCCTCCAGAGACCCCAAGAAAACCTCAACAGAAAACATTACATTTTAGAGAGAATATTACATGTTGGCACCAGAACAGGGACAATTCCACTCAGTACTTTGTAAGAATCCTTTGTTTCAAGTTCAGAGATCTGGCCCATAATACTCTTACATTTGGGAATCTACTTTAATCCCTCTTGCTCCCTTCCAGGCAGGATGTGCCCCAGAAAGCCTCTGCCCCATGAGTAGGTGCTGACCATCCCAGCCCCTGCGAACCTGCTGAATGCCCACATTCCAAGGACACTGAGCCACTCACTGACCGAGAGCATTCTCTTTCCCGGGATCTCCTCTGATGACTCGGCATTCATCCTCTAAGATTAAAGCTGTGGAATTGCCCTCCAACTCAAGGTTGCCTAACAGAGCTGGAAGAGGTTGGCAAAGCATGGCTGACCATCACAAGATGACCCTCAATGGGTCAAGGCCATCCCTGAATACGGCCCTCGCCTGCTGTCCCACTCGCCCTGGCAGCTCTCCCCTCGAATCTCCAACAATACCCCCTCCCTTGCTGAGCTGAGCTGAGGACTATGGAGATGCTGAAAGCACTGACTGAAAACTTTCCCTCCTTCACCTGAAGAGGAAAGCTTCCCTGCGCTTTCCCTCGCTCACTTGAAGGGGAAAGCTTCCCTACACTTTCCCTCCCTCACCTGAGAAGGTGGCCCTAGCCCTTTCCCTTTCCACTCAGGGAGCCCAAATGCTTCCTTCCCTCTCCCCAACATGTGCTGGCTCCTAACCAAGGGGTGGTTTGTATTTTCACAACATCTGCTCCATCCATGCCCTTCTCCCCTGACATTTCCTCCCTCCTGCTACAGACTCTGGTGATCTCACACCTCAATTACTGCAAAAGCCACAGGGGGTCGGGGGATAGAGGGATGTCTGCCTCAGATCTCTCCCCTCTCTCCAGGTACCAAAGGGATTCTAAAGTGCAGGTCAAATCACCGTAAACTAACCCTCCACTTTGGTCTAGGGGCATTCCTGCCTCCAGGACCAAACAGAAAATGTTCTTTGCTGTTCCAAAGCCTTCACAACCCCCTTCCACTGTCCCCTTCCTCTTTACTTCTCTCCACATCCTTGACCTTCCAGATGGTTCTCACACATAGCATGTTGGGCCTTCTTCTTTCTCAGCTCAGATCTCACCTTCCACAAGAAATCTCCCCTAGCTCCCTGCTCAGCTAGAGATGACTTTCTTTTTATACTGCACACATTTTGTATGTGCATTTATTCTATAGTGTCTCTACAGTGAGAATGTGAAGTCCTTGAGGACAGAAGCCACGTTTTTTCTTAGCGTCCCAAGCACTTTGCCTGGCGCTAATCACATAGCAAACACTTAATAGAGGCTTATGATTTAGTCTTCCTCAGAGAGGATTTATTCCACATGGGAAGGAATCTTATCTACATTTTCCATCTCCTCTAAAACAGACAAATAAACGAATGAATTTCTTGAATGAATTGCCCAAAGAGGAATTACACTAAAGACTTGAATAGAAGAAAAGGAATAAGGGGCTAAAAGGGAAGTAATAGTGAGAAACAGAATAAAAAGGATATTGTGAATATTTGAAAAGGAACTTAAGATGTCTAAACAAAATCAAATCAGACCAGGACATTAATTAAATTATGGTCAGTGAATTTAGTATTCAACCAAACTAAAAGCAATATCCAAATAAAAGTTTAGCAACAGTAAACTCATCTTCATGTTGGTGTTAAATTTATAATCAGCCAAGAAAAAATTTTGGTAATTTGAATAATGGGGAAAAATTAATCTTTGATTTTCAAAACTGAAATTGTTATAGCCCCACATAAATGTCACCAAATTATTATCATTTTTGGTTTTAGAGTAACTATCAAAAAGTAAGCAGTACTTACTAAATGTAAATTTGTTCTTAATCAATAAATTGATTAATTGAATAACATGATTTCATAGGATCAAAGATTTAAACCTGGCAAGGGTCTCAGAGATCAACCACTTCAACACCTTACACTTACGGAGGAGGAATCTGAAATGGAAAACTGTTATTAAGAAGTACTGCCCCAAATCACAGAGATATTAAGCAGAAGCAGAAGCAGACAATAAACCCAGGCTCCCTTTGTTTTGTCTGTTTATGTCTCTCTATATACTTACATGTGTACACATATAGATTTTTTTTCTCCACGCTGGACCTATGATTTCATGCACAAAGGGAACACAGTGTGCAACTCCATCCTGATGATGGTCAATGTATCTACAACTTCCCATTTTGGAAAGTTAACCAGAAAATGAAAGGCTAAGGCCTTTTCCATGCTCAGAACCCCAAGTGGCTAGGGACAGACTCTAGATCTTCCTCAGGTGACCACCAGCCCTGTTTTCACTATACTTCCCCCTCCTTTGTCCTCTTTTTTTTTAATCTCAGAAAATTAATAAATGATTTCAAATTCTTCCCAACAACATCAAAATTAAAAATGGCAGTATGGCTTTACCTGACATTAAGCTTCTGAAGATTTTCCAGCTCACCTATGGCGCAAGGAAGGGATGTCAGCAGATTATCGTGCATCTAAAACAAATTAGCAGATTCAGTCACAAACAGGGTTTGTTCCTTTTCCCACCCTCACCCCCCCACAATGTCCCCACCACTTCCTCTTCTCACACTTTTCAACCCGAGTCCCTCAGTTCTCTTCTCATGTTATTACCAGTAAAAGAGGTTATTGGTCAGAAATCATATGTGAAGGCTGAATTATAGATAGTATAATTATACAAGGAAAAGAATAGGCTGATACTCTTACTGATTCAATGAGCTTGAAAACAGGACATTTCAAAATTCAAAAGCTGCTCTGAGAAAGAACAATGCAATTCAGTTAAGTTAAATTAAGGTCCAATATCTTAATTTAAGACCAGAGCAAAAATGAAAATATTTTTCGGTCATGTTTCAAAACTTAAATTCTAAATTTCAAACGGATCATGTATAGATGTCTGAAAATAATATTAAGTTGTATGAAAATAAATCCAGACCAAAGCATATAATGATAAAACCTTTATTTCTGGAATTACTGTATAATTACCATTTCTAAAAGGAAGTCTCTATTATCATGATAGAAGGGTCAAGGACAAGCATAACCAAGTATATGAAAAGATGGGAATGAGCCATAGTTTGGACTGCTAAGGAAGAAAGCCTATCCATGAAATCACAGTAAGCGGTGAGGTTCCACCTTGTTTAAAATGCAGAACTTTAATTTAACCTGACATTTGCTTCTTCCATTCTGCTGACAGGAAATGAAAACCATTTCTTTCCTACGGAACTGTCAAGATCTAAGTGGAGATGTGTTTTCTCTTTACAATATCTATTTCAATCAAGGATAGTCAATCAACTTACATCAAGTATTGTCAGTGCAGGCAAAAGTCTGAGGTCATCTGAAAGTGATTGAAGTTTATTGTTGGATATGATAAGTTTAGTCAAATCTATCTGTTCCCACCATCGTTCAGAAGCATTGAAGGAATGATTCTGTTTTGCTTCCTCGGGGACGTCCAAATTTATTCGCCAGACTGTCTGAGGAACTATTTTCCCCCAAAATGAGAAGGAAAAAAATGTGATTACATTACTACATTCCATTAATACTAATGTTTGTGAAAATGGATATCAAAAGTTAATACGATGTCAATCAAAAATTCTTTCAAACCTATTTCTAGATTTTTAAATTTTTTTTTCTAAATTAAAAAAAAAAGTAAGATTAGGAGTACACAGGAAATATTATATAACATAGGGTTTTGTAAACTCTTTCCATTCATGATCCCTTTTCACTCAAGAAATTTTTACATGACTCCAGGTATATAAGATAGATATACAAATTAAGCACTTCCTACCAATAAATCAGAATTTCATGATCTCAACATTCAGTTACAACCTTATATGGAGTCTCAACCCATGGTTTTAGAAGCTTTGATACTGGAAAAAAATAATGGATTTGAAGCCCAAGGAGCTGAGTTTAAACCCTCAGGACAAAGACTGGTTATTGTAAGACTATGAGTTGTCATTTCCCCTTTCTGATGATTATTTCTTTTCTACTACTAATATATAAAATGAGGAAAGATGGCCTAGATTTCTCTAAACATATTTCCTAGTTTTTTATATGATTCTATGCCTCTAAGAGAAAACAGCAAGAGTGAAAAAAACAGTATGAAGGGCTTTGAAAATCTTAAAGTGTTACACAAATTCTGGCCACTATTATTATTATTATTATATTTTATAACATGATTATGTAACCTAAGATATATACAACTCATATGATATTATTATTATTAAAATTATTACTGAACCATCTTGCCAATAGGATCTTATCTAGGATTAGGACCTGGAAACCAGACCTACCAAGAAACATTTCAGATACTGCCTATCACCCAACTATGCACCATCCCCTACCATCCTGAGATAACAGAAATAAACAATTGAATATGGTCCGTTAGTTACTAGTTATTTACTGATCACAAACACAGGCTCAGTCTTTTCTTTTTCCCTTTTATTTGAGAAAGAATGAAGTGACCACGCTTTCTGATACCATTACCCTATGATGATGAGAGCTGCGGCCAGATGGTACCTCTGTATCCTCTGGCTAACAAATTCTCACCTCCAATTTTCCCAATCCTTATGATTGAGAATTTCTGAAAACTTCCTTCTGACACTTAACATTCCCCATTCACTCATCTCCATCCCAGCCCCATAACTCTCATGTTACCGTCTGAAATATTAAATTTCTCATATTGGACTTTTTATTTACTCGTATACCCAATATGTCGCCAAATATTTTCATTTCTATCTCACATGGCCTTCAACCAGGTCCGAGCCCTCAGCACTTCACTGAAATCAATCAATAACAAAAAGTTAACACCTACTATGCATCAGGCATCTGAGGATACAAAAAGAGGCAAAAGATAGCTTCTCCCCTCAAGGAGTTCACAATCTAATCTGGGAGACAATATGAAAATACACATATATAAAAGCGAGCCAAATATAAGAAAAAGAAGAAATAAGAAGATTTTGGCAAGGGCCAGAAGTAAGAGGGGTTCCCAGGAGAAGGTGGGATTTTGGTTGGGAATTAAGGGAAACCAAGGAGGTCGACAAAGAAGAGGAGGGAGAATAAGAGGCATGTGTACAGCCAGAGAGAATACCCAGAGCCAAAAGATGAGATTCTTCCTGGAATAGTGAAGTCAGTGCCACTAGATCGAAGAATACATGGAGGGATATAAAATGGAAGACTGGGAAGACAAGAGAGGGCAGGTTAGGAAGGCCTTTGAATGCTAAACAGAGCACTTTATATTTGAGCCTAGAAAAGCAACAGGGAGCCACCAGGGTTTGAGCAACGGGAAAACATCACTGGAGCTGTTTTAGGAAAATCACTTTAGTGGGAAGACACCAAGGCAGGCAGACCTCACCCCGCCTCCAGCAGCGAGGGCAGTAGTACAGGACTAAGGCAATGAGGGCTTGTAGTGGGAAGGAGCAGAGTCAGAGCAGAGGAGGGGGCATCTTCAGGACATTCTACAATGGTAACATTGGCAGGCCTTGGCAACAGCTTGGATATGGGGATGAGAAACAGTGAAGACTCCTGAGCTGCAAGCCTGAAGACTGGGAGGCTAGAGGAGTTAAGAGTGGAGGAGAATTCTGGGGAAAGAGAAGGAGCCATGTTTTGACGTGCTAAATATGTCTACTGAACATCCAATTCAAGACATCTGAAAGGCAGTTGGAGATGCAAGGCTGCAAGTCAGCAGGGAACAGGACAGGAAAGGTAAACTAGAGAATCATTAGCATAGAGATGGTAATTAAATCCATAGTAGTTTATAAAATCGCCAAATGAAGTAGTACAGAGGCAGGAGAAAAGAGGTCTCAGAGGAACATCTGCAGTTAGGGAGCATGCTCTGGAGGAGGGTTCCTTAAAGAGAGGAAAGCAAGAGAAGGCCCAGTCAGATAGACAGGAGGAAACCAGGACAGAGTGGTGCCTCCCCAAAAAAACTAAAATGGAGCAAAGACTGCAGAATGAGTCCTCAAGAATGAGAAAAAGGCCATGGGATTTGGCAAGTAAGAGATCACTAAGTTCGGAGAGAACAGTTATGGTGGAATGAAGCCAGATTATAAGGGATTAAGAGAGAATGAGAAAAAGTCAAATTGCCGACTGCACACAGCCTTTGCAAGTTTAGCTACAAAAGGCAGGAGACGGGATGATATTTAGCAGGGACAGAAGGAGGGAAGTGAGGGTTATTTCAGGATAGGGGAGACATGGGCGTGGTAGTAGGCAGTAGGAATTGAGCCAGAAGAGAGACTGAATATAAGTGAAGGAGTGGGGGTTCACAGAGAAAGGGGTCAGGCAGCCTGTTGGAAAAGATGGGATGGAAAGGGATCACTTGTGTAGGAAGAAGCATTGGCCTTGGTGAGCAGTAAGGCCATGTCACCACGGGTGACAAGTGAAGAGCCACACAGTGGCAGGAGGACTTTGAGTGATTGGAGGTAAGGAAGAGAGGAGAAGAGGCTTTAATCTTTTTCCATAAAATATGAGCCAAGTTTCTCAGCTGAGAGAGTGGGAGGTTTAAGGAGGGACTAGAATTGCATTTAAAGGGTATTTTATTCTGGTCTCCCTGACTACCTATTCCCCTTCTAGTCAATCTAGGAAGTTTTAGCAGGAAATTCAACTGCAAAGGACAGCCTGGAAGCCATGAAGAAATAATACCGAAGAGGGCTTCCAGAGCATAATTTACAAATTACATCATATAGTAACCCAAACTGGATTCCAGTACTATGTGCCTAATCGGGGGAAACCACTTATGGGCGGCTTGTTAAAGGTCTGCTTCTGTGATAGGCGAGTTCCAGACAAAATCCAGCTCTTCACAGCTCCAGACCAGCAGAACATCCAAAAGCTGCTGCTAACGTTGGGATGAAGACTTTCAAGCTGTATCCATAAGTTTGAGACGATTTGGATATGTTCATGAACCAATCCCCAGGGAGCAGAGGAGTTGGTAAAAATGAGACTTCCAATTCCTGCTCCCCTCTATCACCATCTGATCAAGCTGCTGAGCATTCCCAACTTTAATTCCGGGTTATGAGGGATGCCCTCTACCTCTTTCCCAACCCTTGTCCCCACACCACCTGCCTTAGTGTCCCACTTCACTTCCACCTTCTTTGGCCTTTCTTAACTTGGGCCTGCCTCCCCGTTCCCATGCCAACTGTGGTCTTTCCTACCGAGTGAGTATCCTAAAACTGCACACGACTGCCAAGAAGGTTTGGAAGAGCTGCTGTGCAGAATGGAAGAGCTGATGAGGATGGTGTATATATGGTGGGATTGTTTCCTTAAGGTTACATAACATAAATCTGTCATGGCCCCAGTTAGAACAGCTGTGTGACTTTCTCCACCCTCACTCAGAAGCGTCTGTGTAGGTGTAAAGATGATGTGGTGCAAGTTATCAATCTTGGCTAGGCTTAAGTGGAGATGTGAGGAGGGGGCTGGGGATTCCAGAGACAGGACAGAGTTGAACTGACTCTGGGGAATGGCTACCATTGAAGAGATGGCCTGGGAGAGCACTGAGAAGATCAGACTTCACAATGCAGATTAGGAACAGGGTTACCAAGGATGGCAGAGAGAAGATGGGCAGAACAGGGGATTTCAGAATTCTTGCCCATGAAGGTGGCCCATATGTGGGCAACAGCAGGATCCAGGGCTGACAGGCTGTTTGTGCCTGGGGGGAGAAAAAGGAGCTTAGGGAGGTACACATGGGACTATCCCCTAATGGGAGTGCAGGAGATGGGACCAGAAAACATCATCCAAGTCACTAAAGAGAGTGGCCCGGGCATGTAGAGCTAACAGCCTCACCAAAAGCTCCCCAACTACTATCACACACAGGACTGACCTTGCCACTCCTTGCTAAATTCTGGTGGCTCCCTATTATTTCTAGAACCAACTATGGAGCCTTGCTTGGCACTTTCTTCTCTTCCTAATCTGGCCTCTTCCCACCTTTCAAGACTTTTAAAATATTCCTTCCTACTCACATGGCCGTGCTGGGGACACAAGAGAGCGAACACATACATCCATGTCCTTGAGAAGTTAATGGGGCAGATAAAAAGCAGGTGAAAATTGGGGGAAAAAGGGAAGGTAATGACTGGGGTGGAAAGGTCAGGAGTCGTAATTAGCACAGCAAGGTGGGAAATGAGGATCCACCTGTGGTGAGACCCCTCCTTAAATGTAGCTCCACCTTCCAATGAGGGCTAGAGGGGAGTGGGAAGAGAGGAGTAGCAAGAGGGAAGCCAAGAGGGGCGTGGCCTGAATCCCTTCAAGGATTTCCCAACCAGGTGCTATCTGGGTTCCCTGCCCTCCCCCAAAGCAGCTAATTCAAAACCTCCCCAGGGTCCCATCCTTTTAGTCTAATCAATAAAATATTCTTCTTTGCAATATTCTCAAATCTGTTTCCCAGTACTTTTAACTGAAATTTAATTTAAGCACAACTCTTCAGGAAGACATCTCACACACCAAAGTTTGCTTCAATTAGCATAAAGTGTAAAAGATATGCCCATACCAAGTTCTTCTGCAAATTTTCGGGATCGCCACTGATGCCAGCCAGTAACCCCAGTGAACACTCAGATGAGTAACTATGGTCGGACGTTGACAACTAGAAATAGGTAAGTTATGAGTGCGCAAAGATCAATTCAGTTCTTTAACTTTTTTTTTTAATGTTATCTTCTTTTTACATGACTTCCAAGTAAAGTAAAGCAGCATTTAGTCTTTATTGTGTGCAAAGCACTGAGGATTTATAGGCAAAAAATATGGGCCAGCAGC
Source organism: Antechinus flavipes (assembly GCF_016432865.1). NCBI lineage: Eukaryota > Metazoa > Chordata > Mammalia > Dasyuromorphia > Dasyuridae > Antechinus > Antechinus flavipes. The sequence goes on along the minus strand of NC_067401.1, from coordinate 456,952,612 downwards.
TTTTCTGGTGCTCCCACTAATGCTTGGGGGCAAAGAATAAAACCACCTACTGAAAGAGGGGGTGTGAGCTGAGCCTTGCAGGAGTCCAGGGCAGCTGGAAACTGGGGAAAAAAAGAAGAGTCCTTCAGACATGAGAAGCAAACCAAGAGCTGGGAGGAACAGCAAGTCAGCCACTGAGGGTGGATCTTAGACTGGAAAGGTAGACTGGAGGCAGGCTATAAAGGGTTGGAAATGGCAGAGCCAGCATGTAATATCTGATCCTGGCGCTCCTCGGGGGCCACTGAAGCTTTTGAGTACAGATTTGTGTTTCAGGAAAAGTGCTCTGGCAGGTAGATTCTAGTCAGTGAGTCACATACCATTTAACACATTTTTAAAAGGGGGGGGGGGGGGAAGTTTAGCAAAACTATCTAATGCAGCAACCAAGTCCGACAATAGAAGCAATATTTCATACCCACCTGGCACATGGTAGGTACTTAAATAAATATTTATTAACTACTGATCATCATCTCCCACTTAGAAAGAAAAGAATGTAAAGGGCTGAAACTCTTAAAAGCTGTGCTAGAATCAGATAGCCGAGCACTTAAGGCTAATTACTTATTGGACAATACTCTCAGCATATGTTAGAATTTCTCTTCTCCCAGTAAATGCTGGCTCAATGCTTGGGGTTAAGAGAATTGTAGGTAAGGATTAGGGGGTGGAGAGAGAACTTCACTTGGCCTCAGGAGGAAGAGGAGAAAAGTGTGGAGATTCCTGGAGATGCTGGACTCTAGAATCAAGGTAGGATCCTTGGCAAAACTCCTGGCAGTTTTATCCATCTCCTTCATTTCTCCCCCTAAAGACCAAGGGCTTTTGCTTATCCTGACTCTGGCTGATTCTGAGGCCTCCAGGGAGCTAGTCCGGACTTTACAAAGAAGATGTGTTTTCTGTCTTCTCTGGGGTTAAACCTACAACATCTAATTTCTATTTCTGTCAGTGTTCTTTGCATTTACTTTAACAGAATCAGTAATTTTCCCTTATCCCGCTTACTTCATTTTGCATCAGCTCACATGTCTTGCTCTACTTTTCTAACCTTTCACACCGATCATTTCTCATGACCTAGCAATGGTCTATATTGTATCCACTCCTCAATCCATGAGCATCTACTTTGTTTCCAGTATTTTGCTACCATAAAATGGTTGCTAGAGATATTTTCATATCAAATCCCAAGTGATAACATTTGGCAAATCATTGAACCTCCCTGGGCCTCAATGTCCAC